>NC_133326.1:711169824-711529585 GCF_042186555.1 Aquarana catesbeiana
CGGGCAGAATCCTGGAGGGAGTGGCAGGCTGTTGGTGGCAAGTGGCACACTGTATCTGGTGGCAGGCTGCTGGTGGCAAGTGGCATAAAACAGAGAGGAGATAAGGGCGCTCTGGTGGAGGTGGGTAGCTGGTCAGAGGGATGATAGTGATGAGATGGCACTTCTGGCAGCACTTTGGTTAGAGGAGAAGCAACTCTGAAGTTATAAAAAAGGAAAAAGAAAGGCGCCTCTAAGTGCAGTATGTAAAATTTAATAAAGTGCAAGTGAAAAATTGTTTGCATTTTCATTTTGTTTCCATAAAAAAAGGCCCACCAAAAAAAGCTAGCTGCCATAACCCTGGTATCCCTGTGTTACAAGATAAAAGTGGTCTCTGCGGCAAGTTCACCACAAGATCACTTTTATCACTTTTACCCCCCCCTCCTGCCGCAACCCAGTGCCCTCCGCCGCTTACTAGAGCCGTCGGCGGAGGCGATCGGGTCCGTTCCCTAGCTGTGCATGGAGACGAGTGAGGGGAAGATGGCCCCCACCCATCTCCATGACACTGCAGGGCGGAAGCCATGTCAAAACGTCACTTCCGCCCATAGCTCTTAAAGGGCCATTTTATTTTTTTTATTTTTTTAAATGACAACTTTTTTTTTTTTAATTTCATTTTAGTGTAAATAGGAGATGTGAGGTCTTTTTGACCCCCCGATCTCATATTTAAGAGGACCTGTCATGCTTTTTTTCTATTACAAGGGATGTTTACATTCCTTGTAATAGGAAAAAAAGTGACACAATTTTTTTTTTAAAGAACAGGGTAAAAAATAAAAAGTAAAAGGCAAAATAAATAAGAAAAAAAAAATGTAAACGTCCTGTCCCGCCGAGCTCACGTGCAGAAGCGAACGCATACGTGAGTAGCGCCCGCATATGAAAACGGTGTTCAAAGCACACATGTGAGGTATTGCCATGATTGGTAGAGCGAGAGCAATAATTCTAGCCCTAGACCTCCTCTGTAACACAAAACATGCAACCGGTAGAATTTTTTAAGTGTCGCCTATGGAGATTTTAAGGGGAAAAGTTTGTCGCCATTCAACGAGCGGCCACAATTTTGAAGTGTGACATCTTGGGTATCAATTTACTCGGCGTAAAATTATCTTTCACAATATAAAAATAAATTGAGCTAACTTTACTGTTGTCTTATTTTTTAATTCAAAAAAGTGTATTTTTTTTTTTAAAAAGTGCGCTTGTAAGACCGCTGCGCAAATACGGTGTGACAGAAAGTATTGCAACGACCGCCATTTTATTCTCTAGGGTGTTAGAAAAAAAAATGTATAATGTTTGGGGGTTCTAAGTAATTTTCTAGCAAAAAAAAACGTTTTTAACTTGTAAACACCACATCTAAAAAAAGAGGCCCGGTCTTAAAGTGGTTAAGGTGACATTAAACCCAAAATCAAAACTGTAATATATTGCAGCTTACCAATCATCAGATGCAATGGCTGCATTCAGGGCCAGTGCCAGCATAAGGTACCTAAGGCAGCCCGCCTTGGGGCATCAAGAGAGGGGAGCTAAAGCCAGGGGTCCCTCAAGAAGTGCTTATAATGTAAAGGTACTGGCGCTTCACCATGCAACTCATAAATCTAAATCTCTATACAAAACCTGGTAACAGTGCACAACTTATTAATGAAAATACAAATACATGAATAAAACTAAGGATAAAAAAATAATAGTATAACCGTGAATATAAATGCAACTATATATTCACATTTTACTGTGCCCAACACTGATAATCGTAAAGTGCTTCCACATATATATGTTTTCTGGTAGCTTCACCACGGGTGCTCAGAGGGTAGATGGCAACTCACCAGAGGTGTCTGACTCCTTGTTACAGGAGGTCAAAAAAACGCTTTGTGTATGACACATGGGTTTCTGGACTTCCACCATTCCACTCCAACGATATCTCAGGCTTGGCTAGGGAAATAATGATGTACTCCACCAGGGACACAACAAAGGACTTTATAGTGTAGTAAGTTTATTGATAATTGCATAAAACAAGCTTAAAATGATTTTGCACTCACATGTAGGGCTGCAACTAACGATTATTTTCATAATCGATTAGTTGGCCGATTATTGTTTTGATTAATCGGTTAATAACCTTAAAGAAAGTGTGGTGTATAATTTAGTTAATATGTCAAGTTTAAAAAAAAAGGCAATTTATTCTTAAATATCTCTATGCAGTGGCAAATACAGTATAGATAACCAACTATATGGTTAGGGAGCAAAATCTCTAATCCACTCTGAGAATAATCGACAGAAGAGATATACTGTATATACTATTCGAGGTTGAATCTGGTAAATATCATCAGACTCAAATACATTTTTTTATTTAAAGAAAAAAAAAATTAAAGACTGTTTTGTCGATTTTCAGACAGAACTGTAATATATATTACAAGTACCTTGAAAAAGTATTCATATCTCTTGAAATGTTCCACATTTTGTCATGTTACAACCAAAAACATAAATGTATTTTATTCGAATTGTATGTGATAGACCTATACAAAGTGGCACATAATTGTGAAGTGGAAGGAAAATGATAAATGGTTTTCAAATTTTTTTTACAAATAAATACGTGAAAAGTTTGGCGTGCATTTGTATTCAGCCCCTTTTACTCTGATACCCCTAACTAAAATCTAGTGGAACCAATTACCTTCAAAAGTCACCTAATAAGTAAATAGAGTCCACCTATGTGTAATTTAATCTCAGTATAAATACAGCTGTTCTGTGAAGCCTTCAGAGTTTTTTTTAGAGAATCTTAGTGAACAAACAATATCATGAAAGCCAACGAACACACCAGACAGGGTGTGGGTGGAGTCCTCAAATCTCCCGATTCCCCCCACAGATATTTATCCAACCCCCCCCTACCCATATCCCAGCATGGAGGGGCTCAGTGAAGGTGGTGGTGAAGGTGCGGAGGTGTCGGTTCCGGTCACACAGATTATAAAAGGAGATCCACCCGGCCTCATAATCCAGATCTATCCTGACTCTGTTACTGGGGATATTGGTGGGTAAGTGGATCAATTCACTGTCATGTATCACCAAATACTGATCATTATACCTGTACAAACCCCAGGACTTGTTATTATATCCAATCAGTGACTGCCCCCCTCTCCTGACTATACTGGGGTAACACATCCCGACTATCCAGTAATCTGATCCCCCGACATCCACTTCCCAGTAATGTCTCCCTGAGGAGAAACTTTGACTGCTCAACACCTGAGACCAATGCTGAAATCTCTCTGGTGTTTCTGGATGATTCTGGTTTCTATCTGACCTGGATACAGTTTTCCTGTCATCTGATATATGGACAATATTACCAGCTGTGTTTACATCCAGTAATATGTCTGCAGCTCCCTGTATATAGAAGTCTACCTTTACCTCTGTTATTATATCAGGTAATGTGTGTGATATCCCAGCCACATCCAGACCCCCTCCATCATGGAGGAGCTTCTCATGTCTCTCTCTGTCCTCATTATCTCCATCCTCAGTATCACACAAGTCACCTGTGTCTGATTCCTGTAAGACAGTCAGTGGATCCGTCATGTTACACAGCTCCTCAATGTGACGTATCTTCCTGGACAGCTCCTCCTTCTTTATTTCCAGATCCTGGATGGAGATGGAGATCTGCTCTGCCCTCCCGGAGATTTCCCTCAGGACTCTCTTCCATACGTCTTCCAGACGTCTCCTGAGATCTCTAAACAGGACAGTGACTCTCTTGGTGTCACCAGATGCTTCTTCTTCTACTTTCCTCCTGTGTTCCTGCAGACTCTGGACTCTTTCCTCCGTCTCCTCTCTCTTTGTCAGAAGTTTCTGCAGAACATTATTCAGTGTCTTCTTTTTCTTCTCTGAAGCCTCGTACAGTGATTCCATCTTATGTCTTTTATGTCCTCCAATCAGACAACAAGACACACAGATACAGGTATTATCCTCAGTGCAGTAATACTCCAGGATCTTCTTATGGACGGAGCATTTCCTGCTCTCCATGGACAAGGTGGGGTCACATAAGACGTGTTCTGGGGACTTTTTGTGAACAATCAGGTGTTTATCACACAGGGAAACCTCACAGAGCAGACAGGATCTAACAGCAGGTACAGGAGAGTCCAGACAGTGAGTACAAAAGACTCCGGACTCCTCCCGATCTGGCTGAGCAGACAGGAAATTCTCCACTATGTTACGTAGTGTTATGTTCCTCTGCAGTGCAGGCCGATCCGGAAACTTCTCTCTGCAGTCAGGACAGGAATATCCTCCAGACCCCCCCTGTGTATCCAGCACACGATCAATACAGATCCCACAGAAGTTGTGTCCACATCTCAGCATTACAGGATCTGTATAAATGTTCAGACAGACGGAACATTCCAGCTCAGCTCTCAGGTTAGCAGACGCCATCGCTGACAGTAGAAGAGAGAAATGAAAGTTTCTGACACCGGAGAAGAATGCAGTTGGGAGGGGTCACATTCTCCTGCACAGGGTGAGGCTGATAATATAAAGATCTCATTAAGAACAATGTACCAATTTTAGAAAAATGTTCATCCTATTTTGCAAACCTGCTGTGTCCATGGCTGGGGGCATAAATAGAGTAAGGCACGCCAGACACACGGGCCACATCTAGTCCTGGGTGATTCTGATCCCAGTACTGCCAACCATTTTTTCTATTCTGCCACCTGTCAGACCTGTATGTAACACCCTCTACCTGAAGGTAGGTGCTAGAGTAGGATTTTTTTTTCCTAAGTTCAGGGATATGTGCAGGTAAATTTAGGCAGGCTTATGCTGCCCGCCGGGCCTGTCTGTTTTGATTCTGGGACTGGGAGTGTACAGTGCAGTGGTGGGTGTGGTGTTACGGACATAAATCACCGTCTCAGACCGTCCTCGGGAATCAAGATAATATTTATTGCATATGCAAGAGAAATGAATTGCATTACATGTTCATGCAGTCATCATAATTTCTAAGGAAAATACTATGGTACATGTCTTTTTTATAAGCCCTGGACACAGTGCTGTATCTAAGATATGGCAAGTGCCATGAGCGCCATATGAAGGGGGCGCTCTTGAGTGGCTGGTAGGGTGCCCACGTGTCCCGGATTGCCCGGGATTGTCCCTTAATTAATAATTTTGTCCCGTGTCCCGCAAACCCACACCGCTAGTCCGCCACCCTGATAAACATTTGCCGAACTGTCTGGTTGCTAGGGCCGCCCCGCCTCGCGTCTAGCAACGGCTGACACGTGGGCACTCTACGGCTGAGTCCATGACTCCACCCACCTCCTCTCCTTCTCCGCCTCCGGCCGCAGCATCAGAGATAGAGAGAGCAGCCACCAGTACCTCGGATCTCCTCCTCCTGATTCTCCTGACTGGTAGTGGGACTGCTGGTAAGCCAGAATCCAGCCTGTGCCCAGTGTCAGTCCCGGGGCCGCCGCCGACTACTCCCGCAGTCAGGCAGCCACTGCCTGCAGTAGGGTGCCCACGTGTCCCGGATTGCCCGGGATTGTCCCTTAATTAATAATTTTGTCCCGTGTCCCGGGCAGCTTCATTCCGGGACAATACAGTGTCCCGGAATGAAAAAAACCCACACCGCTAGTCCGCCACCCTGATAAACATTTGCCGAACTGTCTGGTTGCTAGGGCCGCCCCGCCTCGCGTCTAGCAACGGCTGACACGTGGGCACTCTACGGCTGAGTCCACTGACTCCACCCACCTCCTCTCCTTCTCCGCCTCCGGCCGCAGCATCAGAGATAGAGAGAGCAGCCACCAGTACCTCGGATCTCCTCCTCCTGATTCTCCTGACTGGTAGTGGGACTGCTGGTAAGCCAGAATCCAGCCTGTGCCCAGTGTCAGTCCCGGGGCCGCCGCCGACTACTCCCGCAGTCAGGCAGCCACTGCCTGCAGCAGCACATTGCCAGCCAGCAGCCCGACTTCTCCTCCTGAGCCTCCTCCTGCCCATGAGGGCAGCGGCCTGACTCCGATCCGCCAGCCAAACTGTCTTCCAGGTATGTGTTTGTTGGTAGTCAGTGGTGATGTGCACCCTTTGGTTTTCATTAGGAGTTAAATATTTGATTTTTGCCTGTCTTTAACTACCTAATAAAGAGGATGGTCTGCTTTTAAACTATTCACTTAAGATTTCATGGAAATGGCAAATCAACATTTGAAATCCTAATTTCAAGAACATATACAACCTTTATAGATGTCTCTAGTTCTGCACATATAAGCACTGTTTGTTTCTTCTGTGGTTTTAAGATCTATTTCCCACAAAATTGTTTTGAAGTTATAAAACCCCAAATGGTTCTTGTAAGCTATGTGTTTTCCATTATCTCATATCACTGGAAAAAAGTGGGGCTCTGTTGAAAGAGGAACTGCAGTTTGAATCTCCTTTCATGTGTAGGTTCCTTACTGAAAAAAAAAACTATTAACCACCTCAATACCAGGGCATTTTCACCCCCTTCCTACCCAGACCAATTTTTAGTTTTCAGCGCTGTCGCACTTTGAATGACAATTGCGCGGTCGTTGCGACGCTGTACCAAAACAAAATTTATGTCCTTTTTTTCCCACAAATAGAGCTTTCTTTTGGTGGTATTTGATCATTTGATCGCCTCTGCAGTTTTTATTTTTTGCGCTATAAACAAAAGAAGAGCGACAATTTAAAAAAAAAAAAAAAAACACAATATTTTTGACTTTTTGCTATAATAAATATCCCCATTTTTTTTTAATTAAAATTTTTTTCTCAGTTTAGGCCGATACGTATTCTTCTACATATTTTTGGTAATAAAAAATCGCAATAAGAGTTTATTGATTGATTTGCGCAAAAGTTACAGCGTCTACAAAATACGGGATAGATTTATGGCATTTTTTTTCTTTTTACTAGTAATCGGTGATCTGCGATTTTATTTTATTTTTTTTTTTATCGTGACTGTGACATGTATGGCGGACACATCGGACACTTTTGACACATTTTTGGGACCATTGTCATTTATACAGCGACCAGTGCTATAAAATTGCACTGATTACTGTGTAAATGTGACTGGCAGGGAAGGGGTTAACACTAGGGGGTGATCAAGGCTTTAAATAGGTTAGGGGAGGAGACCGATCGGTGTTCCTCTGTACTGAGAACACACGATCGGTCTCCTCTCACCTGACAGGATGTGGATCTGTGTGTTTACACACACAGATCCACGGTCCTGCTTGGTTACAGGGCAATCGCTGGTGCCAGGCGGACATCGCTGCTGCCGGGCACACGCACCGGGTTCCGAGCAATGCGGTGCCCCCGCTAAAAGGCCAGGAAGCCCAGGACGTCATATGTCACCCACCCAGGATGGGAGATCCCATCTGCGGGTGTCATATTACTATGGGCTGGTAATGAAGTGGTTAAAGCAGATCTTCACTGCATCTGGACACCACAAACCAAAAATGTAATTAATTTTTAATATTCAAAACAAACTCCCCATCCCTCCATGTCTCCATGCTTTAAGAAATCATTTTGAAAAAATATCCCCCTAGCATTTCTGGTCGTGGCCATCTTGAGTAAGGGCAAATGATTCATGAAGCATTTACTTCCTGGAATCCATCTGCCCTTAGCTCAAGCATGTGTGCAGGAGAGTGTGTTTAGCTGAAAAAAAACCCCTCCTTCTCTCCTCCCCTCCTGAAGACTCCTGGAATGTATAACAAAATTTGCCTAGGCAAGAAACCAGGAAGTAACTGAAGAAATTAGAAAAAAAGTTTAAAACAAGTAAATGTGATATACTTTCCTATCTATTAACTAATCCTAGCTGTATAAGGATTAGAAATAGTCAATGTTAATTGGGAGGGTGAAGTTCCAATTTAAGGACCACTGTGTGCATAACGGAGCAATGGCGTGGGTGGGGGGGGGGGGGTGTCCCTGAATGGCAGTTTGGAAATGTGGTCACCCTAGTGGCTGGGCAGCAAGGCACTTAACATAGGGTGACCAGACGTACAGTCCCCGAACTGTCCTTCCCCGGCTAAAATATGTCTCTGGATTTGCCCCCGGCAGGGGCGGCACCAGCCGCATGTCTTGCACAAAATGTAAAGCTCCATACACTTGTCAGCACCGTACACCCTGTGAGTGTTCTTTCAGTGATAAAGTACACTGGGGACTGCTTTGGGTGTCGCACACACAGCCGCATCCATCCACGTGCAGGAGATGCTGGAACTTGTTATTTGGCAAGTGGAAGAAAGAATGGCAGCCCCCAAGCTGTGTGATTTCAGGGGGTTCTGAATACTCTTTCTTACTCCTAGACAGGTGAGTGAGAGAAGATGGTGACCCGAGGCTGACAATATGTGTATAGTGCACCAGTAATACAGACGCACTACCAGGGTCAGCCATGTGTGTTTCCAGGGGGTCGTTCATCCACCTCTATCACTCAGGTATAAGCTCTATGGGTCTTCTTTTCTCTTTTCTATGCTTATTGAAGAGGTGAGCTCCCGCCAGACGTTTTTATTGGGATTGTTAATCAGAGCATTTATTGTAGCGCTGCCTATTTTATTCTCATTAGTATTAAACTAGTATCCCTGTGTGCATTTCTTTCCTGATTCATTTGGTTTGTGTATAAGATGTGCAGTGGTTTCCTTACTGTGGTGCTGAACACCAAAACAAGAAAGGAATATATCAGTTCACCAATTCTTAAGGCCCCTTTCACACTTATACGACTTGTCCCACGATTTTGTACTGCAAAATCGTATGACAAGTCATTCTCCATGATTTTCAATGACTACCATTCATATTGGCACGACTTTAAGTCGTGCCGACTTGAAAGTAGTCCCTGCACTACTTTGGTCCAACTTCCATGCGATTTGTAACTCCATAGACCTCAATGTTAAACCCTCAAGTAGCATGCAAATCGTACTTGAATAGTATAGACACGATTTCAGTACGACTTTGTAAGCACAAGCTGAGAATGGTTAATGCCAAAGTTGTGGCAAAGTCGTACAAAGTAGTACTGCTCCCAAATCGTGGCAAAATCGCAGTAACTTCGCGCGACTTTGAAGTCGTATAAGTGTGAAAGGGGCCTAAAGCAAAAATAAAGTTCCACTGTAACTCAGTGTGAGCAGGCAGGCATTGATGGCAGAAAAGACAGGAAATGTGTCTTCTGCAATAAACAACACCTACCTACCTGATCACAGCAATCCCTGGAATATAGGATGGGCTGCGCAAGCCTACTGCGGCTGGCCTGATCCTGTGTGCTGGGATGACTAGCTCCCACGCATGCGCAGTAGTGACGCGATTCCAAACTTGCCCACTGAAGAGGCCCAAAAACTGGCACAGAGGAGATTATGCCAGCAACAGAGGGACCGTTGGAAAGGTGAGTATCTCTGCCTCCATCCTAGGATGGACATGGATCAGTGTGCCAGCGCCATAGACCTGTCATCAATACACACGAAGTGTCACCCCAGGATACAACTCCCATGGTGCACCATTGTCTCAGGCTGCAGCCTCTGTCCATGCATCAGTGACCTCCAATAAAGTTGCACAGGAAGACATCCCGTTGCCATAGGGATGCTGTGCATGGCATGTTGCTGCAGACAGCCGGGAAAGAAAGAGGACTACGCCGGGTGCCATGTTGGTTGTGGCAAAAAGGGAGGAGAGTGCATGGTAACAGTGTTGTGGTAGGAGGAATGTTGGGGGGGGGGATTGAGGTGTCAGAGGCAGGCTGGTGGGCATGGGTGGCTCTAGTTAAAGGGGAACTCCAGGGAAATGTAAACAAACATATCCAGTGCTATGTTTAATCCAACTGGTGCTGTTTTTTTTTTTTATTTATTTATTTTTTTTTTAACCGCTACAGCCCCAGAAGATTTTACCCCCTTCCTGACCAGAGCACTTTTTGCGATTCGGCACTGCGTCGCTTTAACTGACAATTGCGCGGTTGTGCGACGTGGCTCTCAAACAAAAGTGACATCCTTTTTTTTCCCACAAATAGAGCTTTCTTTTGGTGGTATTTGATCACCTCTGCAATTTGTATTTTTTGCGCTATAAACAAAATAAGAGCGACAATTTTGAAAAAAAAACGCATTATTTTTTACATCTTGCTATAATAAAGATCCCCCAAAAATATATTAAAAAAAACACTTTTTTTCCTCAGTTTAGGCAGATATGTATTCTTCTACATATTTTTGGTAAAATAAATCACAATAAGCGTTTATTGATTGGTTTGCGCAAAAGTTATAGCGTCTGCAAAATAGGGGATAGTTTAATGGCATTTTTATTAATATTTTCTTTTTTACTAGTAATGGCGGCGATCAGCGATTTTTTTTTTTTTTTTTTTTTTTTTTTTTTTTTCGGGACTGCGAGATTATGGCGGACACATTGGACATTTTTGACACATTTTTGGGACCATTGTCATTTATACAGCAATCAATGCTATAAAAATGCACTGATTCCTGTGTAAATGACACTGGCAGTGAAGGGGTTAACCACTAGGGGGAGGGGAGGGGTTAAGTAGTCAGTACTAGGGAGTGATTACTAACTGTAGGGGGGATGGGCTAGCTGTGACATGTCACTATCCCTGCTCCAGATGACAGGGAGCAGAGATCAATGACACTTATCACTAGGCAGAATGGGGAGATGCTGTTTACATCAGCACCTCCCGTTTGTCCTCTCCGTGAGACGATCACGGGTATCCCCGCGGCAATCGAGTCCGCGGGACCCGCAACCCGACTCATGGAGCTCCCGGCCGCCACGCGCACGTAATGGCACGGCGGGGAATTCAAATGGACGTACCTGTGAACCCATTTGCCCAGCTGTGCCATTCTACCGACGTACATCGGCCTGCGCCGGTCGGAAAGGGGTTAAGGTTGTCTGAAAGTTGGGTTTCAAATGTTTTGACAGGGGCGCAGTTTCAGTGCTTGCACCATTTTCACTAGATATGCCTCTGCCTGGACACCCTCCTTTCCTGTCTTAAAACATGCCCAGTCTCAGGTATTTTCAACTTTATTCTGGACACAACAGGAAAGTTGGAAGTGTCTGTTACAGACTCTTATCTTCATTAACAATGGTTACAGGATACTGACTTGAAAACTCTCCAAGCCAACACAAAAATACAGGATGTATTCAAAAAAACTGCAAGTCTAAACTTCTTATCACTAAGCTAAATATTGCTGAGTCCAAATAGTGCTGACTCCATATTATCACTAGTCTATAGCTAAATCATAGATTATTTTCTAGGCCATAATAAACAAAATGGCGTTTTTCATAACTGACATTTAAAGTATAATTTCTCTAACATCTCCCCCCTTTTTATACTCATAATGTCAATAATTCAAATATCCAGGTTCTTTTATTTTTACCAGGTATTACCATTTAGACAGATAAGTCCTTAGCGAGAGTTGTAAATTCATCATCAGGTTCCGAGTATAGTTCCGTGTCGCTCTGGAGGAGCATAGTTTTTGTTAAAGATGTGTCAATCAGTCTTTGAAGAATTCCCCTAATACAGGGAATGCAGCAACATCCGCACAATGTAAGAACTGCGGCTGCCATCACAGTAGAGATGAGCAAACTTTTTGCAAGATCACCCCACTCGTCAGGGGGTTCTCTACACCAGAGTTCTCAGCTAATTCTTCAGATAGCATTTGTAGGCCTTGTAAGGCCTTGGTAATACTTCCATCAGGTGCCGTATTGTTTGGAATAAAAGTGCAGCAGAAGGTGCCGAACATTTTGCATACCCCACCCCTTTCTGGCAGCAACATATCCAATGCTATACGGTTCTGCCACGCTGTCAAAGAGGTGGCGTCCAATTATGCTGCTATACCTTTGATAGCATCTCTGGTGTAATTCACAAACGCCCACCAAACAGGACCCAGCTTACTCCGGTTCAGTTGGCAAATGTTAAAAAGCATATAAGAGAAAAAAAAAAGAGTCTCCACATAGTGTAAATCCGTGGGTGGGATTTATTAATAAATAAACGGATATCCAAAAAACTTCAATAAAATAATGAACAGATAAAAAGAGCGCAGTAAAGGTGGCCAGGGCCGACGTGTTAACTCTACGCGTTCCGTCAAGAGACTTCAACTGGGGTACACGTCAGCCGTTCACCTACTGCGCTTATATACAAATGAAAATGATCACAATTGCTAGCCTGTGTGGCCGATCAGAATCACAACTTCCGGTGTCCTGTTTGCATTCCAGGCGGCGTGACGCAGCGTAATAGGACGCTTCGGCTTAGAGCGTCTTGGACGTCGTGACGTCAGCCGTCAGGACGCTCCAGGATAAATAAATATACAAATAGGAAAATAAGAAGTGCCACTATTGTTATATCACCAGCCAAGCCTCCGTCAGAGCTGCCAATGATGTCCTTATCTGAGGTCACATGACTTCCACGTCATTACCCAGCACAGCTAAACATACGGGAATATGCCAAAAGGCTATAAAATCCCCGATGGCGCTGTCAAAAGGTATAAGTATGAGAACAAGAGCGGCGCTCATCACAGGAAAGCAGACAGGGGCTAATCAAACACAGGTCAAAAGTATACACAAATAACCAACAGGCAAAACCATTAGTAGCAATATGTATACCGTATAAAAATAATGAACCTGAATGCTGAGTGTAATAAAAATAGGGAAAAAAACATTTAAAATATATGGAAAAAGCCAATAACATGGATATTCCCATGTGAAAGCCGAAAAAAAGGAGGGGGATAGGGGCCACACAAACTAGCATAGAATATACATAATATAAAGTAATATCGAAATAAAATATATTGTGCCAAAAAGAATTCATTCCCTACAGTATAAGGGTGCTAAGGAGGATATTCAAGTGTATTGGTGAGTCATATATCACAGTGTAGATACATTCAATATATTGACAGGTCGTATATCTACATACAAGTAAAGGTACTTATAAGTGGAAACAGTGAAATAAAAAAAGACCACATATGACTGAAACGAAGGTGATTAATGGTGACAATAGGATCTAAATAAAATCAACTAATAACCACTGAGGGAATAAATATAAGGTATAACATATGTAAAAATAATGTTATTTAACACAACTTACATTTTAATTTCTATACTTTTTCTTCCACAAATTTTACATAAATATCTTTATCATTCCCACTCTTACATGCACTCTTCCCTCTCATTCCCTCTAAGTTGTGTTAAATAATGTGTAAATTAAAATTTTGCAATAAAGAGTTGAAAAAAAAATAAAATAATATTGTACCTCAAAAATAGGTCTATAGTAAATATTCTATGGGCACGGAAAGTTAAAAAATAATTGCACTGAGAGAATGCACATGAGTATCACGAAGTGTAATCAAAGGAGGACGTCCATATGTGAAAGTAGATGGGGGAGTCATGCCCTATTAATAAAAGCGTTGACGTCCCAATCAACATTCAATCCATACGGTTTAAAGCTTTTTAACTGATATATCCAGAGGGTCTCGAGTTTGGAAACGCCTCTAAGATTGGGTTCACCCCTCCAGTGGGGGACGAATTTGTCGATGACCTGAAAGCTAGTACCAGCAGGATTTTGGTTGTGGAACTCTAAGTAGTGTCTAGGCACACTATGATTAGTGTGTCCCTTTTTTATACTGGTAATATGTTTTCTACCCTTGTGGAGAAGGTACGTATGGTGCATCCCACGTACTGCTTCCCACAAGGGCAGGTGATAAGATAGACAATGTATCTAGTTGCACAAGTCTCATATCGTATTCAATAGATGTAGTAGTGGATTTGAATGTTAGGGTTTTTTTACGTCCACATACCTTGCATCTATGGCAAGGATAATATCCTTTCAAATGGTGAAAGAAAACTGGAGTGGAAGGTGGATCTGTGACATTAGGGGCGATCTGTCCACTCAAAGGAAGGGCCCCCCTGTAAATAATGCCTGCATTGTCAGGAAGTAGAGGACCCAGTAGGTGATCATTTTTCAGGATTTTCCAATGTTTATGGATAATGTTTTTGATTTGTCTGTATTGTATGTAAAAAGTGGTGAATAAGGACCATTTATGTAAAGAATCTTGTTTGGATTTAGGTTGTTCTGATATCAGAGTATTTCTATCGATTAATGACATTTGATGCATTTCTTCGTCAATATCAGAAGATTGGTAGCCTCTATCCAAAAATCTCAATTTCCATATGTCTGCTTGTTGGTAAAAGTCACAGAGATCAGTACAGTTACGTCTGATTCGCAGAAACTGGCTGCGTGGCACCGATTTCAGCCAAGCTGAGTGGTGGCAGCTGTCGACCGGAATGTATCCATTCCGGTCGGTGGCTTTGAAAAAAGTTTTAGTCACTAGTTGTTTATTAGATACAAAGATTTCTAGATCGAGAAAATGTATATTAGTATAACTGGCCTCATTGGATAACTTAATTCCGATATTGTTGGCATTAAGAGTGGACATAAAGTCCTCTAAAAAGTTCTGATCTCCCTTCCACAGGAGGAGGATGTCGTTTATATATCGGGCCCAAAGAACCACTTCAGGTCGATTCAGGTCGATATTTATTTTCTTCCCTTCCCCTAGACTACTGGGAGGTACAAACCGAGACAAATTATTGGACATTTCTTGTGAGAAGGTAGTTGGACTTTCACAATATCCCTGGGATAACCTAGTGTATGTGAACCTTTTTTTTTTTTTTTTTCTCGTGTACATAAATGCAAACCAGAACTGACTGTCTTTGTGTAAGGGAATGGAAAAGAAGCATTACTGTTATTGATGACAGAAAATACCTTGTTCTCTGGGTAGAGCTCGTTCAGGAGGACATGCGTGTCTGGGACCACCGGGGCCCTCGGTAATACAGCCCTATTATATACAGTCTCCACCCATCTTTCCCTCCCTTATGCTTCCTATACCTCTGAATCCCTCGGGATTTTAGTTTCTCATCTGTCAGTTGGACCCAGTTCGTGATAAGTTCTCCTAACTCATGCCATGATACCTTGGGGTTCCGGGTGACCGAAACACGAGGTACAGTATCCTGCCTGTATATTTGCAGAATAGGCTGTGGTAGGAGACAAGTAGCCACGCTATTTTCTTCCTTATCACAGCCCAGGCTTTTTAAGAACACTTCAGTGTTAGTGAGACTCATTAACTGTTTCTCATAGGACTTATCAGGCCCAGAGGTCTTTCTGTAGTACATGGTGCAATAGAGGTTTGTCTGGACCTTGTACCTTTTTCCTCACAGGCTCTTAGTCAATTATTTCTGCCAGGGTTTTGGGTATATTTAAACCCTCAGTTTGCAAATTCCAGGCTGTACCAGTATCAGGGCTCATTATCCACGGCTGTGATTTGTTTTTCACACAGCCGATGGGCTTTGAGACCTCCCTCCACTGGTACGACAGAAATATCAAGAGCGTGCAACATGTCTCTACCCAACAAATTAACAGGACATTTAGTTTAAATTACAATTTACACTGAGCCTTTTTACCTGTCTGGGGATCTTCCACAGTAAGGCCTTCAGACATGTCCTCCTGGTGCATCAACCCATTTGCAGATTTTACATATACTACACCTTTTTCTTTACCTTTAGGGTCCTACAAGCCCAAGTATCACAGAGAAATGTTAGCCATCTACCCTTCACAACCAAGGTTATTTCTTACTTGACTTCAGCATGCAAACAAGTTTCAACAGCGCACACATCCAAAATTTCAGATTCTTTCTCATCATTTTCTTCTGTATCTCTCTCTCTCTCTGCAGACATACCACCATGTTCTAGTCATGCTTCTTCCTCTCTGTTTGACCTACATTCTTTTGCCAAATGCTCTCTTTTACCTCACAGGAAAAACTCCCCCCCTCTTCTTTTTCCCCTCATAATCCTGAATGCGGGGCCTTGTTCTGGTGTTTCCCATCCTTCTGTTCTCCTTCTCAATGACATACACATCATTACCTTCACCTACCATAAGCACTTTCCCTTTCTTTACTTTCTTTTTTGATTGGAAGTGCCGCTCAGCATGCCTCGCATACTCAATCAGCTCCTGAAGTCTGCAGATCCTATGGTTGATCATGTGTTTGGTAACAAACCTAATATAGGGGCAAGCAGCCCCTTCAAGATTGCATTCTTTAGCTGTTGCTCATATGGGCTATCGTTCACTTGATTTACTGGGACTTCTATTCCTGAGTTATTATTGAAAATCTCCCTCATCCTAACAATTAAATTGTCCACTGTTTCCTCTTCTCCCTGCATGCACTGATTTATAATGGACCAGTCGGCTCGACATATCCATCTATTCTCTATCATTGCTATAAGAGCATTTCTCCTGTTTTCAAGTGCTGCATCATCATGAGGCAACACCACTCCCTGGTTGTTTAATCCACTCCAATCTCCCACTACATGATGCCAGTTGGGACCCAGGATCTTGTCTGATGACCTGCTCTATTTCCCTCCCATTAAGATGATAGCTAGCAATCATTCCCATGATACCATCTCTGAATTGAGCTATGTTGACCTTGGGATGTGGTATACCTTCAGTAGGTTTTTTTTTTTTTTTTTAACATTCTCGGGGGTCCAGGGGGATATACCATCATAGTGTTGGGGACTACTATACCTCCTACATTTTGTCCTGCCCTAGGGTTGGGAACTTCAATTAGTGGAAATTCTTCCTCTCCACATTCTGTTTGTTCCCCAGCTGAGGGGGATATCAATTTGTTCACCAGGTCCCCGAAAATTTTTATAACAGTTGCTGTAAATGGGGTCCCTTGTGGACTCCTCTGGACAGCAAGGGTCATCTTGAGAGGGAGTTTAGCTGCAGCCATAGGAGAATCGGTTGCATCTGTGGGTGACCCAGGTGACGACGGGGGAACAACAAACAGTGGAGAGTCAGGTTGCATTTGGTTTGTTACGTTTTGTTCAGTCAATACTTGCTGAACTAAACTTCAGAGGACGGTCATATTATTGTCCTCCTCTTTGTTCAAAAACATAGTCTTCTTATGGTTTTCTGAATTTAACCTATGGTTAGCCTCGTCAAGCCATTTCTTTGCCTGGGGAAGGCCTAATTTCTTCTGTTTTCTTATTTTCCTGCCGGCATCATTTTTTAAGCTTTCTACACAGTATTACACAATAATCCTTATTTAAAAATGCATCAAAATCATACTTTGTTTTCAAACATTTTAAAAAATGTCACATTCTCTTTGTCTAGACTACACATATACTTAACATCTTTATTCATACTAACAGATTTTCCATGATCATACCTATTTTGTTTATCGTGCACACGGAGCTCTTTTTTTTTTTTTTATGTCTTCTCACAATGACACAACACACGCACACAGTATCTTATCACTTGCAATCACTCACAGACTTTCTAGTCATGATATATCACTTCTAGATTACTGATCTTGTGTATTGCTAAAACACTGGTGTCTTAGAGAATTACAGAATTACAAGGAGACTGAGTTCTCCTGACTGTTCTTTCATCGTTACTTCACTAACTTGTAGAGAGCATTTACAGAATTACAGGGAGACTGAGTTCTCCCGACTGTTTTTTCATCCTATCAAAACATTTAATATTTCAGTCATTGATCCAAGGGTATTTATGTGCCTGCTCAGGATTAATACAACATATGAGGCTGGCATGAACACTGCAGGTCCGCCAAATGTCCTCTGTTTGTTACCTGGAAATCTACCAGGCCACACCCTTGTATCAACGGGGGGTTCTTTAGGTTTTTTTTATCTGGGAGTATTTTTGATCCAAGGGTATTTATATGCCTGGAAATCTATCAGGCCACACCCTTGTATCAATGGGGGGTTCTTTAGGTTTTTGATCTAGGAGTATTTATGTGTCCCCATGGGAATTTTTGCAGTTTACAAGGCTGTCAAACCGACAAATTTCCTTTATCTGCACCCGGATATTAATATGGGACCATACCCCTATATCAAATGACAATTAACCAGGAGAAACAAACAAGAACACACAAGAGAGAACACCCGCAGTGCTCGACTGCCGCCAGGTCGCCCTGAGCGCGTCTTCCCAAAACGCAAGCTAGTCACTAGGTCTGCCCATACAGGATGGCCACGGACGGATCTATACGTGGAATACGTGACCACTTATTTCCCCTCAATAAGAGTAAAGCAGATAGGACAGAAACAGATAAACATTCGATCAATCTCTATATTGTATGTATGTATTCAAATTCCTTATTCATCAAATTCCTAATCAAGTCTAACACAAAAGGTTAATAATAAAATTAAAATAATTGTCCTTGTCCCGAGAGCGGTCTCTTCTGCTGATCCGGTAAGTCACTGCCCGGGAGGCACTAGTTCAGCAGACCGGCCTCTTTTTAACGTCTAATTTAAGACGGAGGACTTACAGTTTTGCCGTACGGTCATCGGTCACTGAGTTGGTCCAGTGCGTCTCGGGGAAATTGGACTTCCAGCTTTTCGAAGGACCAAATTGTTAGGGACATAATTCACCGTCTCAGACCGTCCTCGGGCATCAAGGTAATATTTATTGCATATGCAAGAGAAATGAATTGCATTACATGTTCATGCTGTCATCGTCATTTCTGAAGAGAATACTGTGGTACATGTCTTTTTTATAAGACCTGGACACCCCCCTTTCCTGTCTTAAAACATGCCCAGTCTCATGTATTTTCAACTTTATTCTGGACACAACAGGAAAGGTGGAAGTGTCTGTTACAGACTTTATCTTCATCTAACAATAGTTACAGGATACTGACTTGAAAACTCCCCAAGCCAACACAAAAATACAGGATATATTCAAAAAACTGCAAATCTAAGCTTCTTATATTGCTGAGTCTATATATTGCTGAGTCTATATTATCACTATAGTTTATTTCTAAGCTATGATAAACAAAATGGCGTCTTTCATAACTGACATTTAAAGTATAATTTCTCTAACAGTCAGTGTCATTTGCAGCCTTGTCAGTGTCATTTGCAGCCTTGTCAGTGTCATTTGCAGCCTTGTCAGTGTCATTTGCAGCCTTGTCAGTGTCATTTGCAGCCTTGCCCAGTGACATTGCAGCCTTGTCAGTGTCACTGCAGTTTAAATATGGCGCCGCCAAGATACACAGAGCCGGTCCTGTGTATCTTGGCTCCTCTCGGCGAGGCTCGGCTCCTCCGCTCACAGTCACGCCCAGTCCCTGTGTTATGTCCATCATAGGGCGGGACTGGGCGTGACTGTGAGCGGAGCCGAGCCTAGCCCAGTACACTCGGCTATGTATGTATATCGGCGGCGCTCGCTCCTCCGTTCACAATCAGCGGGGGATCGGCGGGGATCTGCGTATAGCACGCACTCACGATTTTCCCCTGATTTTAAGGGGAAAAAGGTGCATGTTATATTGCGATAAATACGGTAATTTACAGAACATGCCCACAACTTTGAAGTTTTTTTTTTTTATTTGTGAAGCAAACAACAAATAAGACAAAATAACAGAAACAGTCAATGTACATAACTATTCACCAACCCTAAAGTCAATACTTTGTAGAGCCACCTTTTGCGGCTTTTACAGCTCCAAGTCGCTTTGGATAAGTCTCTATGAGCTTGCCACATCTTACCACTGGGATTTTTGTCCATTCCTTCTTGCAAAACTGCTCCAGCTCCTTCAAGTTGGATGGTTTGCGCTTGTGAACAGCAATCTTTAAGTCTGACCACAGATTTTCTATTGGATTGAGGTCTGGGCTTTGACTAGGCCATTCCAACACATTTACATGTTTCCCCTTAAACCACTCAAGTGTTGCTTTAGCAGTGTGTCTGGGGTCATTGTCCTGCTGTAAGGTGAACCTACGCCCTAGCCTCAAATCACACACAGAGTGGTATAGGTTTTTCTCAAGAATATCCCTATATTTAGCACTATCCATCTTTCCTTCAACTCTGACCAGTTTCCCAGTCCCGACTGCTGAAAAATGGTGTTCTTTGGGTGATGTGATGTGTTGGGTTTGCGCCAGACAACAAATGGGGCCCCAGATCCCAGCCCTCCATGTGATTAAGTATGGGGTTCATAGTAGGGTTGCACCGATACTAGTATTGGTATCGATACCGAGTATTTGCACAAGTATCGGTACTCATGTAAATGCACCGATACTTGAAACCGAAACTTTCAGGCTCGGTTCTTTGAGCCGTCAGTGGGTCTTCTCTGTTGACAGCTAAAGTGTTAAAGAAGTCAGGTAATTGGAGCTGTGAAAAAAAAAAAAAAAAGCAGCTGGCAATGTTTATTAACAACATTGCTCAGCCCTGAAACACTAAAATAAAAAGAAACATTGTTTCTTTTTGTATCTTTCTGTTTCTTCATCTGCAGATCAAAGGGATGAACAAATGTTCCTCCTTTTAACCCCTTATTAACCCTTAATTTACGCTAATCAGCCTTAATTAACTCCCTATTCTCCTCCATTTAATTATTATTTTCCGTTTTTTTTTTTTTTTTTTGGGTGTTCACATCTATTTTATAAACGATACACAATTAATACTTTTTTTTAATTGCTTTGTTAGTGAATATTTTTGTACATATATAATAACATATATACACAGTTCACATTGAAAAAGCGCACAATTAAAAACAAAAATCAATTTATTTTATTTGTAAATAACTTTTCAATGCTTTGTACCATTGCTGACAGCTGAAGTGAAAACAAAACAGTTGCGGTAGGTATCGGTAATTGGTATCACAAGTACTTAAAAAAAAAGTATCGGTACTCATACTCGTAAAAAAAAAAATGGTATCGGTGCATTCCTAGTTCATAGTAACCCTACACATTCATCAAAAAATTTGTTAAAAGGTAATAAAAACACAGGAACAGTTTTTGACAATTCCTTTATTAATAAATAAAAAGTAAAAAAAAAATATTGTCCCCCGAAATGTCAAACGGCAGAGCCCGCAGTAGGCGACCAGCCTTTATGTCAGCGGGAGCCTCTTTGATATTTTATTTTTCAGGTGTGGCGTGCGTCATGATTAACGATGAATTTACACCGGGGGGACACTGATTTTTTTAATAAAGGAATTGTCAAAAACTGTGTGTGTGTTTTTATTACTTTTTGACACCATTTTTTGGCAAATGGATGGGGGTACTATGCATCTCATACTCATTTACATAGGGGGGAGTGGGATCTGGGGGCCCACTTGTTGTGGGGATGAGGCCCTTGTCCATCAGCATGGGGACAAAGTGTTTTGGGGTGGGGGGCTGAGCCCCCCCCCACAGCACCCACCCTACCATGTTGAGGGTATGTGGCCTGGTATTGTTCAGAAGGGGGGCACTCGATTTCCCCCCCCCCCCCTTTCCTGACTTGCCAGGCTGTATTCCCAGATAAGGGTCTGGTACGGATTTTGGGGGGAATCCCACGCCGTTCTTTTTTTACCGGCAATTATTTTTTTCTTTTATTCAGCTGTCAGCGAGGAAGCCCATTGATAGCTGATGACTCATCGGTTGATACGGACGTCACGGCCAGCTTGTCAGCCCCGCTCCTTAACAACCAGCTTATACTGCTCCCTGATTGGGCAAAGCTTTGCCTAATCAGGGTGCAAAATGCACTGTGCAGCGCACAGTTCATTGCAGGGCATTCGGTGGGGCGAAAACTGCCAAACACCCTGCAAATTCGGGTGTTCGCCAAACAGGGTGAACAGCCAATGTTCATCCCAAACTGATGCTCAGGCCGAACTGTTCAAACCCTTCCAACTCTACTGTATCCGGACCACATTCTTCTCACTGAAAGCAACATTTTTCATTAAATATAAGAACTTCCTCCTCCAATGTGTCCGACCTTCCTTCATATATATGTGTATTGTGTATGTGATCCCAACATAGGGAGCAACTCACCATTCCCAGCAGTATTACAGGAGATGAGAATTATAGAGGAAGTCCTCAAGCAGAGCAGAGTATTTCAGGAGAGGAGAGTTATAGAGAAAGAAGCAGAGTCCTCCAGCAATCAGAATTATGGTGAGGTTTTGACAAAGCCAGAGAAAATCCTTGATAAACATAGCATCTGGACTGGGGGGTTGTACGGTAACAGTCAGGTAGGCCAGGGATTGGAATGTTGTCCATCACCTGCCCTCCTTGGTTTTTATAGGGAGGGACAGAATGACTGTTTTCTACCCGGGTCAGCCGAAGCTGTGTCACTGCTGTGGACAAAATGGGCATTTTAGCTCCTCCTGTTCATATATTGATATGTTCAGTGTGTTGGGGTCATGTGGCCAAGGACTGCACCAAGATGATAAGGTGCAACCTGTGCCTAAACCTTGGCCACCCCTACAGCCGATGTCCCAAAGCCTGGAACAATATGGAGAAGGAGGTCATGTGCAGTGGCAACTAGTGGGTTTTTGGGGGGGGGCAGCAAACAACAACCCTCCCTCCCAGGCGGCCAGCGGCGGTGCAGCACTTATCCCCCCGGGCGGCTGGGTGGCACTTACCCCATCAAGGCAGCAGGCTGCAGGCAGCGGCTCCGGTGTCCTCCAGCGTGGCGGGCTGCAAGCGGCGGCTCCGGTGTGTTCTGATCGAACGGCTTCCTCCACGCCTTCCGTTGTGCATCTTCTCTCTCCTCCTAGGCACTAGGTGTCCAATAGGATCGCCTGACGCTTTGGCCAATCAAGAAACGGGACTCACGACCCGCTTCCTGATTGGCGGGGAGAAGATTTAGTGTGAAAATAGCCAATATTAATTCGCTAGCATCACACAACTGGGTGGGATTGGGGTGCAGTCTTCTGCGCCCCAAACCCACCCTTTTTTTGAAGCCTATTAGAGCCTCTGGCTCTAATCACGTATTTCAAAAAAACACTCCCCCCCATTAAAATCCATAGTCTAGCTCTCTGTATGTAGATCAGGGGGCTGGATGCATAGATAGGGGGGGGCGACACTCATGTGCCCCTAATGGATGGCTGCCACAGGTTATGTGGCCAAGGACTGCACCCAGATGATAAGATGCAACCTGTACCTTGGCCACCCCTACAGCCGATGTCCTGAGGCCGGGCACAATATGGAGAAGAAGGTAACAGATGACCTGTTGAGGCTGGACGAGTTGGAGGATGAGGCTCCTGGAGTACCGTCCTCCTCTGCCATGACCGAATCCCCTGGACCTGTTCAGGATCCCTCCCCAGTTCTTATGGCCACCCCTTCTGTGTCTGTAAGTATTCCTTCTGTGTCTGTCTCCGTGTTCCCCCCAGCCTACTGTACCCGCTCCTGTAGTGTCAGAACCTTCCAAGTCTGTGCCCCCTGATTCAGTTATCCCCCATGAGTAAGTCTGACTTAAAGGAAGGTTCCCCCCACCGGAGGTGGTAGAGAGTACCAAAAAGGGTTCTGCTGCCTCTTCTGTAAAGAGGTCCTCTGTAAAGACTTCAAAGAAAAAGGCAAGAGATGAAAACATCTCCTAGTCTTACCTACAGTACCTGGAGGAGAGAAGGTAGGTTGTGAGGTGGAAGAGGCAGGTGGTGAGGACATAACAGGGACGGGAAGCTCCAGTGCCTGTTTCCAACCATTCTAGGGCCAAATTAAGATATTTCTTCATGTGCGGCTTCTTCAGAGCGAAGTTCAGATTCTGAAATGGAGTTGGAGGAGGCCTCAAGAAATAGAGAGGCTTCTGGTGATAAGCAGCAGAGGGGAGCTAAGAAGCAATCCACCCAATAATACAAATGGCGGTTCCCCCTCCTTTAAAAGTGGCGACAATAATGTAGACAGCATTAAGTCAGTAAGTGCTTGTTCTATAGCCTTCTTTTTGTTCAGCCGATTAGATGCTGAAATTCTATTTTTGCAAGACACTAGGCTCACCTCCTTGGCAGTCGTTCATATGGCCAAGAGAGAGTGGAGATATGGTCCATCTTACTGGTCTCTTGTGGCCGAGCCTTACGGCGGTGTTGTTTAAATGGTAATTGTCCGACGGGTTATTGAGATTGAGATTGGGAGATGCATGGTCTTAGACATCCTTGTGGGAAGGCAGGATTTGCGCCTAATTAATGTTTATGGGCCGCACACATAGTGCGACAAGAAATGCCTTTTTACAAGGATCAAGCCATTTCTCTTTAGATATCGGCAAGTAGCCTTTGGAGATGACTTTAATACTGTGACTAGGTCCAAGGACAGGAAGAGCTTCAAGGACAAGCTGGGATATGATAGCTTTTTTTTTTAAATAATATGGTTAGGGATGCTGGTCTTGTGGATGTGCATATTAAGCACCTCCCGGATGACACAGGGTTCACCTTTCATCGAGGTAGTAGTCAGAGTAGGATAGATAGTTGTTTCTGCTTTCTTGCCCCCAGTGGTTCAGGCAGTGGAGTTTTCTGATCACTGTATGCTATCTGTGGTCTTGAATGCTTCAGACTCCCCTCAAAGAGGCAAGGGCATCTGGAGATTGAATTTGACTCTCCTCGAGGAAGAACATGTTAGACAATCCTTTGAGAAATTCTTTCAGGCACAGGTGACCATCCTGGACTTATGTAGCAGCAAGGCTGAGTGGTGGGAGCTGACCAAAAAGAGTATCGCTGGATTCTTCAGAGGCCTAGCCAATACAAAGCAATTTGATAGATACACGACCTACCAACGTTTGCGGAGGAAGCTGGATATTCTTGTCTCGAGAGGAGGAGATCCTGGGACAATCTCTGAAGTGAAATACCTCCTCAGGAAGTGTCAATATGACTGGCGTGCCTCTTTGGTTCTGGAGAGGGACTATGGGAATTACCACTTGATTGGCCCTTACCAGAACTGTAAACAAGGTGTAGCTGTTAAGACGGTTGTTGGCCTTAAGGATAGTACAGGTTCCTTGACAAAGTCCAGGTCTGGGATCCTGGAGGTCGTGAGGTTGTTGTATGCTAATCTTCTTGGGAAGAAAGAGCTTGACTGAGACAAGGTGGAAAGCTTTTTGGACTCTACTCCAGGCCTAAATGGTGGAGATGTTCCATTGATGAATTTGACAGAGATCACAGTTGAAGAGGTGATGAGGGCAATTGAACAGCTTGTCATAAAAAACGGTTGAGTTTTACAAAGCCTTTAAATCTGATCTGGCCCCACATTTGGTAGAGGTTTTTAACAGTTGCCTCGCATAGGGGGTGCTTTCCCCTTCCATGAGGCACTCAGCTGTGATTCTTCTTTCAAAAGGTAAAGATCCTTTGATGATTGAGAATTGGCGCCCCATAAGCTTTCTCGATGTCGATAGAAAGGTGCTAGCGAAAATACTTTTCTAGTAGCAGAATCTTTGCTTTCTCACCATCAGCACTATTCAGTCTAGGAGCACCTTCACAGCAATTCTTGCTGTCCGGAAGGCCTTGGAGCAGTACAGGGCTCCAGGCTGGGGAAAGTACTTGCTGGTATTGGATCAAGCAAAGGTTTTTGATCGTGTTAACCATGAGTACCTGTGGTTGCTCCTTAGTAAGTACGGTCTGCTGGGTGGTTTTGGCGACTGATTGAGAGTCTTGTATAAGGGGCAGAAAGCTTCTCTCTTGTTAATGGTTGGGTTGGGCAGTCCATTGAGGTTGGCTCCACGGTGTGCCAGGGTTGTCCCCTGAGTCCCCTGCTCTATGTGTTTGCAATCGGCCCCTTCATCAGGAGAATAGAGAACAGCATGTTGTGTGGGGTACCAGTGGGGCTCCCGGGTGAGCTGCCTTTGAGGGTTGTCGCTTACGCAGATGATGTGTCTGTGATTGTCACTGGGACGGATGAAGCGGAGGAGGTGGTCTCTCTGACATCACGTTACTCTGAAGCATCAGGCTCCAAGATCAATCAGGAAAAAAGTGAAGTTTTCTGGATGTGAAAGGAAGGTGAGGTGATTGATCTCCCAGACACCTTTCCAGTGCCCCATGAAAAAATTAAGATACTAGGCATTGAATTTGGACCTGGCGATTATGGCCTCAAAAACCTGGGAAGGCAGGCTGGAAATTGCAATAATAAGGTGGTCAGCTGGAAGAGATGGAAGTTATATCGGTTTATCAGTGACATCGATCAGTAGAACTGAACCTTGCTGTTCTCTTCAGGCACAAGTCATATCTGTACAATCTAACAATGTGTCCTCACCACATTCTTCTCACTGAGAGCAACATTCTTCATTATATATAAGAACCTCCTCCTCCAATGTGTCCGACCTTCCTTCATATATATGTGTATTGTGTATGTGATCCCAACATAGGGAGCAACTCACCATTCACAGCAGTGCAGAGTATTTCAGGAGAGGAGAGTCAGAAGAAGGAGCAGAGTCCTCCAGCAGTGCAGAGTATTTCAGGAGAGGAGAGTCAGAGGAAGGAGCAGAGTCCTCCAGCAGTGCAGAGTATTTCAGGAGAGGAGAGTTATAGAGGAAGGGGCAGAGTCATCCAGCAGTGCAGAGTATTTCAGGAGAAGAGAGTTATAGAGGAAGGAGCAGAGTCCTTCAGCAGAGCAGAGTATTTCAGGAGAGGAGAGTTATTGAGGAAGGAGCAGAGTCCTCCAGCAGTGCAGAGTATTTCAGGAGAGGAGAGTTATAGAGGAATTAGCTGAGTCCTTCAGCAGAGCAGAGTATTTCAGGAGAGGAGAGTTATAGAGGAAGGAGCAGAGTCCTCCAACAGTGCAGAGTATTTCAGGAGAGGAGAGTTATGGAGGAAGGAGCCGAGTCCTTCAGCAGAGCAGAGTATTTCAGGAGAGGAGAGTTATAGAGGAAGGAGCAGAGTCCTCCAGCAGTGCAGAGTATTTCAGGAGAGGAGAGTTATAGAGGAGGAGCAGAGTGCCTGACTTGTGCCTGAAGAGAACAGCAAGGTTCAGTTCTACTGATCGATGTCACTGATAAACCGATATAACTTCCATCTCTTCCAGCTGACCACCTTATTATTGCAATTTCCAGCCTGCCTTCCCAGGTTTTTGAGGCCATAATCGCCAGGTCCAAATTCAATGCCTAGTATCTTAATTTTTTCATGGGGCACTGGAAAGGTGTCTGGGAGATCAATCACCTCACCTTCCTTTCACATCCAGAAAACTTCACTTTTTTCCTGATTGATCTTGGAGCCTGATGCTTCAGAGTAACGTAACGTGTAGCGACGGCGGCTGGTCGGCAAGCTGTTAATCCCTCATGGAGATGATTGGTGGCAGCCATTGTACTGTGTGGTCCTTCTTTCAGATACTGATTGCTCCATTGCCCCACACACACAGTACAATCTGCCTGATCTTCATCCTATGTAATGATTGTTATTGTGGCATAGTTGCCAACGGTCCCGATTTTCCCGGGACAATCCCGATTTTGGGACCCTCGTCCCGGATGGAGGCTGTCCCTAATCGGGATTTTCCATAAGGAAAATCGGAAATGTTTTTTTTTTGTTTTTGGAGCAGCTGGCTCCAGCAAAATGGCGGCCGGCGCCGCTGCTCGGTCTTCCCCCTAGTGACAGTGTTGTGTAGTGGAGAGAGGAAGGGGGCTTGATCCGTGCAGCCAATGAAGCGGCTTCTTTAGCTGCACGGCCCCTCCCCTCTCCACTGAAGCGGAAGACAACGGCACCTCCGTCGCCGTGTCTTGCCGAAAGTTCCCCAGCACCGTACTGCGCAAGCGCTGGGTCTACGCAGTACAGGGCGTCCATACTTGCCGAGGGGAACTTTCTTGGCAGGCAGAACACTGGCCGGCCGCTCCTACACTGAGCGGGGGGGCTGCATTGAGGGGGGTCTGCACTAATAGAGGGGGGCTGCAATGAGGGGGCTGCACTAATTGAGGGGGGCTGCACCTAGGGGGGTCTGCACTAATAGAGGGGGGGCTGCATTGAGGGGGGTCTGCACTGAGGGGGCTGCACCTAGGGGGGGGTCTGCACTAATAGAGGGGGGGCTGCACTGAGGGGGGGCTGCACTGAGTGGGGCTGCACTAATAGAGGGGGGGTTGCACTGAGGCAGCTGCACTAGTAGGGGGGCTGCACTAATAGAGGGGGATGCACTGAGGGGGGTCTGCACTAATAGAGCGGGGTCTGCACTGATGGAGGGGATCTGCACTGATGGAGGGGGTCTGCACTGATGGAGGGGGTCTGCACTGATGGAGGGGGTCTGCACTGATGGAGGGGGGTCTGCACTGAGGGGGTCTATACAGACTCTGCCGGGGGCACCTGATGCAAGGACAGACTCTGCCGGGGGCACCTGATGCAAGGACAGACTCTGCCGGGGGCACCTGATGCAAGGACAGACTCTGCCGGGGGGCACCTGATGCAAGGACAGACTCTGCCGGGGGCACCTGATGCAAGGACAGACTCTGCCGGGGGCACCTGATGCAAGGACAGACTCTGCTGGTGGCAGGCGACGTGGCTAGTGACACGCTCAGGGATCCCACTGATTCGGCATTATGGTGAGTTGAATGATTTAATTTTATATTACAATGTAATAATAGAAATAATGCGCTTCAATCATCCTGACACCATAACATCCATGGTGCCGGGATGATTAAAGCGTTAACACCAGGTGTTTGGAGTATCTTTATCTGCTGATTGTTAAACTTTCTAGAATACACATATTTCTATTGTGTAGGATCTGGGGCTGCTGTCCCGTCATTCCCCTCTCCCCCTTTCCCCCTCTCCATCCCTCATTCATCTCAGACTCTAACCACACCCTCTTGAGCCAGGCCCATTTAAGCCACACCCACTTTTCATGTAAGCCACACCCATTTTTGCCACAATGCGCTTTGTGCGCCACACTTATAATTGTTATTAAGCCACACCTACAAATGAATGCTCTGCCCCCTAATTATTGTACGGCTCCGCCTACAGCCAAAAAAGTGTCCCACATATTTTTTTTGCAATGTTGGCAACTATGTTGTGGTCTTGTTATGATGGAGATATTGATCTCTGGCCCCAGTTTCTGTGCGGAGATTGTATTTCCTGGTCAGTGACGGTGTCTATAATGTTTATGTCCCTTTACCATGTGATCTGCAGACATTCCCTGCTCTGTCTCCCTCACTCTGCCTCTCACACTTTGTCTCCACCCACTTCTGCTTGCTATCCACTCTGAAGCCTTCCCTCCATTCCTGGGTCTCGCCCCTTCCCTCTCCAGTCATCTTCCCTACGGAGATCCCTATCACAGGTCTGTGGAGATCTCTCTCCTCAACATTTCCATGGATCCTTCTGCTGCCTGTGGGAAAACTCTGCTCCGGGTGCCGAAACCTTCTGTGCTCCCCCTGTTCTGAGTTAATTGTCTCCCAGTTCTGTTTATTTTCCCTCTCAGCACATTTATTTGGTGATTTTATACCGGGTTCATGTCTGTTTTTGGAATTGTCTCTTCATCTCCATCTCTGGGGTTCCAGGTTCCTCTCAGAGAACTGTACTTTTTCCTGTACATTGAACTGTCCACCATGTTCTCCTATCCCAGCCCTGATACAACTTTGGTGGCCATCTTGCTCAGGTCACATGATGCTCTTTCATATCTTTTTCTTGTCTCTGGCACTTGCCATTGGAGCCTGGGTTCGGGTCCGTTCTTCATTTATCACCATTTTGTTTTGAGTACTTTGATGATGTTTTTCTGTACTTTCAATTTGGACATATGCTGCCTTTTTTTAGTTGGAACTTTGACCTTTGCACATGATGATGTCATCACATGTGGGTGGCGTTGATGGGAGAGGTTTAGGGTATATATGTTGTTTTGTGTCACTTCACTGCTGTCCTGAGGAAGACGAGCTTGTGCCTCACCGAAATATCGAATTATCGAGTTTCACCTATCAAGACCCGTGAGTGCCGCCTTATCTTTTGTATTATATAGACTTCATGCTTTGCTGAGCACCCGGGACCATTTTATCTCAGATATTTGTGTGGTGACATCTACTGGAATATACAGTATATATTATGTATAGTGTATACTGTGTGTGTGTGTGTGTGTGTGTGTATATATATATATATATATATATATATATATATATATATATATATATACAGTATCTCACAAAAGTGAGTACACCCCTGACATTTTTGTAAATATTTTATTCTAATCTTTTCATGTGACAACACTGAAGAAATGACACTTTGCTACAATGTAAAGTAGTGAGTGTACAGCTTGTATAACAGTGTAAATTTGCTGTCCCCTCAAAATAACTCAACACACAGCCATTAATGTCTAAACCGCTGGTAACAAAAGTGAGTACACCCCTAAGTGAAAATGTCCAAATTGGGCCCAAAGTGTCAATATTTTGTGTGGCCACCATTATTTTCCAGCACTGCCTAAATCCTCTTGGGCATGGAGTTCACCAGAGCTTCACATGTTACCACTGGAGTTCTCTTCCACTCCTCCATGACGACATCACGGAGCTGGTGGATGTTAGAGACCTTGCGCTTCTCCAGCTTCAATTTGAGGATGCCCCACAGATGCTCAATAGGGTTTAGGTCTGGAAAAAAGCTTGGCCAGTCCATCACCTTTACCCTCAGCTTCTTTAGCAAGGCAGTGGTCATCTTGGAGGTGTGTTTGGGGTCGTTATGTTGGAATACTGCCCTGCGGCCCAGTCTCTGAAAGGCGGGGCTCGTGCTCTGCTTCAGTATATCACAGTACATGTTGGCATTCATGGTTTTCTCAATGAACTGTAGCTCCCCAGTGCTGGCAGCACTCATGCAGCCCCAGACCATGACACTCCCACCACCATGCTTGACTGTAGGCAAGACACACTTGTCTTTGTACTCCTCACCTGGTTGCCGTCACACACGCTTGAAACCATCTGAACCAAATAAGTTTATCTTGGTCTTATCAGACCACAGGACATGGTTCCAGTAATCCATGTCTTTAGTCTGCTTGTCTTCAGCAAACTGTGGGCTTTCTTGTGCATCATCTTTAGAAGAGGCTTCCTTCTGGGACAACAGCCATGCAGACCAATTTGATGCAGTGTGCGGCGTATAGTCTGAGCACTGACAGGCTGACCCTCCACCCCTTCAACCTCTGCAGCAATAGCAATTCTGGCAGCACTCATCCATCTATTTCCCAAAGACAACCTCTGGAAATGACACTGAGCACGTGCACTCAACTTCTTTGGTCGACCATGGTGAGGCCTGTTCTGAGGGGAACCTGTCCTGTTAAACCGCTGTATGATCTTGGCCACCGTGCTGCAGCTCAGTTTCAGGGTCTTGGCAATCTTCTTATAGTGTAGGCCATCTTTATGTAGAGCGACAATTCTTTTTTCCAGATCCTCAGAGAGTTCTTTGCCATGAGGGAAAATGGCTACTTGGGCCCAGTTTGGACAATTTTACTTAGGGGTGTACTCACTTTTGTTACCAGCGGTTTAAACATTAATGGCTGTGTGTTGAGTTATTTTGAGGGGACAGCAAATTTACACTGTTATACAAGCTGTATACTCACTACTTTACATTGTAGCAAAGTGTCATTTCTTCAGTGTTGTCACATGAAAAGATATAATAAAATATTTACAGAAATGTGAGGGGTGTACTCACTTTTTTGAGATATTATGTATATATATATATATATATATACACACACACACACACACACACACACACACACACACACACACACAGTGCCTTGCAAAAGTATTCACCCCTTTGGCTTTTTACCTATTTTGTTACATTACAGCCTTTAGTTCAATTTCAAGTTTTTTTAATCTGAATTATATGTGATAGATCAGAACACAATAGTCTAAGTTGGTGGAGTAAAATTAGAAAATTATATACATAAAACTATTTTTCAGAAATAAAGAACTGATAATTGGCATGTGCGTATGTATTCACCCCCTTTGGTATGAAGCCCATAAAAAGCTCTGGTGCAACCAATTACCTTCAGAAGTCACATAATTAGTGAAATGATGTCCACCTGTGTGCAATCTAAGTGTCACATGATCTGTTATTACATATACACACCTTTTTGAAAGGCCCCAGAGACTGCAACACCTAAGCAAGAGGCACCACTAACCAAACACTGCCATGAGGACCAAGGAACTCTCCAAACAAGTAAGAGACAATCTTGTTGAGAAGTACAAGTCAGGGTTAGGTTATAAAAAAATATCCAAATCTTTGATGATCCCTAGGAGCACCATCAACACTATCATAACCAAATGGAAATAACATGGCACAACAGCAAACCTGCCAAGAGACGGCGCACACCAAAACTCATGCAGCGGGCAAGAAGGACATTAATCAGAGAGGCAGCACAGAGACCTAAGGTAACCCTGGAGGACCTGCTGAGCTCCATAGCAGAGACTGGAGTATCTGTACATAGGACATCAATAAGCCGTACGCTCCATAGAGTTGGGCTTTATGGCAGAGTGGCCAGAAGAAAGCCATTACTTTCAGAAAAAAAAACAAAATGGCACGTTTTGAGTTTGGTTAAAAGGCATGTGGGAGACTCCCAAAATGTATGGAGGAAGGTGCTCTGGTCTGATGAGACTGAAATTGAACTTTTTTGGCCATCAAAGAAAATGCTATGTCTGGCGCAAACCCAACACATCACATCACCCAAAGAACACCATCCCCACTGTGAAACATGGTGGTGGCAGCATCATGCTGTGGGGATGTTTTTCAGCAGTTGGGACTGGGAAACTGGTCAGAGTTGAGGGAAAGATGGATGGTGCTAAATACAAGGATATTCTTGAGCAAAACCTGTACCACTCTGTGTGTGATTTGAGGCTATGATGGAGGTTCACCTTCCAGCAGGACAATGACCCCAAACACACTGCTAAAGCAACACTTGAGTGGTTTAGGGGAAACATGTAAATGTGTTGGAATGGCCTAGTCAAAGCCCAGACCTCAATCCAATAGAAAATCTGTGGTCAGACTTAAAGATTGCTGTTCACAAGTGCAAACCATCCAACTTGAAGGGGCTGGAGCAGTTTTACAAGGAGGAATGGACAAAAATCCCAGTGGTAAGATGTGACAAGCTCATAGAGACTTATCCAAAGCGACTCTATCCAAAGGTGGCTCTACAAAGTATTGACTTTAGGGGAGTGAATAGTTATGCACATTGACTTTTTCTGTTATTTTGTCCTATTTGTTGTTTGCTTCACAATAAAAAAAAAACATCTTCAAAGTTGTGGGCATGTTCTGTAAATTAAATGATGCAAATCCTCAAACAATCCATAAATTTATTAAAAAAGAAAAACTGAAATATCAAATGGTCCTAAGTATTCAGACCCTTTGCTGTGACACTCATATATTTAACTCAGGTGCCATTTCTTCTGATCATCCTTGAGGCTGGGTTCACACTGGTGCGACACGACAGCCGTCCTACTTTGGATCCGACTTTGCCCTGCGACATGAAGCCGGCATATGTCCGACTTTCAATGAACGGGGATCCGACTTGGATCCCCGCCAATGCCCGGCACTGTGTTTGGTATGAATCTTTAGGGGGAACTCCGCGCCAAATTTTAAATAAAAAAACGGCATGGGTTCCCCCTCCAAGAGCATACCAGGCCCTTGGGTCTGATATGGACCTTAAGGGGAACCCCCTACGCTGAAAAAGCGGCGTGGGGGTCCCCCCAAATCCATACCAGACCCTTATCCGAGCACGCAGCCCGGCCGGACAGGAATGGGGGTGGGGACGAGCAAGCGCCCCCCCCTGAACCGTACCAGGCCGCATGCCCTCAACATGGGGGGGTTGGTGCCTTGGGGGAGGGGGGGGCGCGCTGCGGCCCCCCCACCCCAAAGCACCTTGTCCCCATGTTGATGAGGACAAGGGCCTCTTCCCGACAACCCTGGCCGTTGGTTGTCGGGGCCTGCGGGCGGAGGGCTTATCGGAATCCGGGAGCCCCCTTTAATAAGGGGGCCCCCAGATCCCGGCCCCCCACCCTATGTGAATGAGTATGGGGTACATGGTACCCCTACCCATTCACCTAGGGAAAAATGTCAATAAAAAAAACAACACAGTACACAGGTTTCAAGATTAATTTATTAGGCAGCTCTGGGATCTTCTTCCGACTTCGGGGGGGGGTCTTCTTCCGACTTCTCCCGGTGTTCCGCCTCTTCTCCCGGGCCCCGCCGCTTCCTTCTTCCAGCTCTTTTGCCAGCAGGGGGCCCCGGTCTGCTGCCGCTGTCTTGTCACCTCTGTCTCGCCGCTTCTTCTCTTCATCTCTTCTTCCGATGTTGACACGACGCTCTCTCCGGCTGGAATGCTCTCTGTGCGCTCTGCTATGGCTTATATAGGCGGTGACCCCGCCCCCTTATGCCGTCACAGTCCCTGGGCATGCTGGGACTGTGACGGCATAAGGGGGCGTGGTCATCAGGTGATGACCACGCCCCCTAAAACGTCACAGTCCCAGCATGCCCAGGGACTGTGACGGCATAAGGGGGCGGGGTCACCGCCTATATAAGTCAGAGCGGAGCGCCCAGAGTGCATTCCAGCCCCAGAGAGCGTCGTGTCAACATCAGGAGAGGAGGGCAGAAGGCAGAAGATTGAAGACCGGGCTCCTCCGCTATAGCAAAAGAGCGGCAAAAGAACAGAAAATAGCGGAGGAGCCCGGCAGAAGATCCGGAGAGCGCGGAGAAGAACCGGAGAGACCCCCGAAGAGAAGAAGGCAGCAGACCGGGCTCCTCTGCTATAGCAAAAGAGCGGCAAAAGAGCAGAAGATAGCAGAGGAGCCCGGCAGAAGACCCGGAGAGCGCAGAGAAGAACCGGAGAGACCCCCGAAGTCGGAAGAAGACCCCTGTCTAATAAATTACTTTAAAAATCTGTGTAGTGTTTTTTTTTTTAATTGACACTTTTTCCCTAGGTGAATGGGTAGGGGTACGATGTACCCCATACTCATTCACATAGGGTGGGGGGCCGGAATCTGGGGGGCCCCTTATTAAAGGGGGCTCCCGGATTCCGATAAGCCCCCCGCCCGCAGACCCCGACAACCAACGGCCAGGGTTGTCGGGAAGAGGCCCTTGTCCTCATCAACATGGGGACAAGGTGCTTTGGGGTGGGGGGCACCAACCCCCCCATGTTGAGGGCATGCGGCCTGGTACGGTTCGGGGGGGGGCGCTCGCTCATCCCCACCCCCATTCCTGTCCGGTCGGGCTGCGTGCTCGGATAAGGGTCTGGTATGGATTGGGGGGGACCCCCACGCCGTTTTTTCGGCGTAGGGGGTTCCCCTCAAGGTCCATACCAGACCTAAGGGCCTGGTATGCTCTTAGGGGGGGGGAACCCATGCCGGTTTTTTATTTTAAATTTGGCGCGGAGTTCCCCCTCAAGATCATCTGAGCACAAGTCGCGTGCCGAAGTCGGATCATGCAAGACGGCGATCCGACTTTGATCCGACTTCAATGATAGTCAATAGGCTGAAGTAGGATCAAAGTCGGATTAAAGTAGTACAGGGAGCATTTCTAAAGTCGGAACGACTTGTGTCGGACCAGTTAGGACGGCTCCCATAGGGAAACATTGGATTTCACACGTCATGCGACATGAGCTCCCAATGTCGGAGCGTTTGTCGGACCAGTGTGAACCCAGCCTGAGATGGTTCTACACCTTCATTTGAGTCCAGCTGTGTTTGATTATACTGGTTGGACTTGATTAGGAAAACCACACACCTGTCTATATAAGACCTTACAGCTCACAATGCATGTCAGAGCAAATGAGAATCATGAGGTCAAAGGAACTGCCTGAATAGCTCAGAGACAGAATTGTGGCAAGGCACAGATCTGGCCAAGGTTACAAAAAAATTCTGCTGCACTTAAGGTTCCTAAGAGCACAGTGGCCTCCATAATCCTTAAATGGAAGACGTTTGGGACGACCAGAACCCTTCCTAGAGCTGACCGTCCGGCCAAACTGAGCTATCGGGGGAGAAGAGCCTTGGTGAGAGAGGTAAAGAAGAACCCAAAGATCACTGTGGCTGAGCTCCAGAGATGCAGTCGGGAGATGGGGGAAAGTTGTAGAAAGTCAATGATCACTACAGCCCTCTATCAGTCGGGGCTTTATGGCAGAGTGGCCCGACGGAAGCCTCTCCTCAGTGCAAGACACATGAAAGCCCGCATAGAGTTTGCTAACAAACACCTGAAGGACTCCAAGATGGTGAGAAATAAGATTCTCTGGTCTGATGAGACCAAGATAGAACTTTTTGGCCTTAATTCTAAGCGGTATGTGTGGAGAAAACCAGGCACTGCTCATCACCTGTCCAATACAGTCCCAACAGTGAAGCATGGTGGTGGCAGCATCATGCTGTGAGGATGTTTTTCAGCTGCAGGGACAGAACGACTGGTTGCAATTGAGGGAAAGATGAATGTGGCCAAGTACAGGGATATCCTGGATAAAAACATTCTCCAGAGTGCTCAGGACCTCAGACTGGGCCGAAGGTTTACCATCCAACAAGACAATGACCCTAAGCACACAGCTAAAATAACGAAGAAGTGGCTTCACAACAAACTCTGTTCTTGAATGGCTCAGCCAGAGCCCTGACTTAAACCCAATGAAGCATCTCTGGAGAGACCTAAAAATGTCTGTCCACCAACGTTTACCATCCAACCTGACAGAACTGGAGAGGATCTGCAAGGAGGAATGGCAGAGGATCCCCAAATCCAGGTATGAAAAACCTGTTGCATCTTTCCCAAAAAGACTCATGGCTGTATTAGATCAAAAGGGTGCTTCTACTAAATACTGAGCAAAGGGTCTGAATACTTAGGACCATGTGATATTTAAGTTTTTCTTTTTTAATCTGCAAAAATGTCAACAATTCTGTGTTTTTCTGTCAATATGGGGTGCTGTGTGTACATTAATGAGGAAAAAAATGAACTTAAATGATTTTAGCAAATGGCTGCAATATAACAAAGAGTGAAACATTTAAGGGGGTCTGAATGTAGCAACCTCTACCTTAGGTAGGTTGCTAGAGGTAGTTGTTTGTGTTTTTTTACAGCCAGTGCAGGTAAATATAGGCAGGCCTAGCTGTGAGCTAGGCCTGTTGGTTTTAATCTGGGGGATGGGTTAGGGTTGCCACCTGTACGGGATTCACCCGGACAGTCCGGGTTCTGAATCATCTGCCTGGTTTTCAGACTGCCTGAAACCCAGACAGAAAATTCGGGCAGGGGGAGCTCCATTAGCATACTTGCCACTGTGGAGACAGTCACAGCAGCAGTGTCATTGCTTCTCAATAAATACACTGTGCTGGTGTTTGTGTTGGAATCTGAAGCCCCTTTCTGTCTCCTCCCTCCAGGCTCCTGCAGAGTCTCTGTCATCTCTGACCCCCCCTCCAATCACTAGTGCCGTGTTATGAGAGAATCGGGAGGCGGAGCTCACTGTAATTACTTTCGGGCTGGCTGCTGCTCACTACATGCAGGCAGGAGGTGAGCTGAGTTTTTATTTTACTACGCAAAGTTTCCTAGGGTGGAAAGTTGCAAAGTTTCAGGAGGATTTATTTTGCATCCATTGCATTGAAGGGTTAAGATAAGGAGAATCGGAAGAGACAGCAAGTGAGTGTGTGTAGGGAGATGGGGAGTCTGCAGCCCGATAACAGCCGACTACATCCAGCTGGCAGACTTCACTCAGAGCTGTATCTTACCCCCAGCTGAGGGACATCATCCCATAGTCACCCCACAGACCCTGCAAGAAATCCCACCCCATACTGCCCCCATCATACCCTCTACACTCCTCTCCTGTACATACTGCCCCATCAAACCCTCCGCACTCCTCTCCTGTACATACTGCCCCCATCATACCCTCCGCACTCCTCTCCTGCACATTCTTCCCCCATCATAACCTCCGCACTCTTCTCCTGTACATACTGCCCCATCATACCCTCCAGACTCTTCTCATGTACATACTGCCCCATCATACCCTCCACACTCTTCTCCTGTACATACTGCCCCATCATACCCTCCGCACTCTTCTCCTGTACATACTGCCCCATCATACCCTCCGCACTCCTCTCCTGTACATACTGCCCCCATCATACTCTCCACACTCCTCTCCTGTACATACTGCCCCATCATACCCTCTGCACTCCTCTCCTGTACATACTGCCCCATCATACCCTCCACACTCCTCCTGTACATACTGCCCCATCATAACCTTTGCACTCCTCTCCTGTACATACTGGCCCCATCATGCCCTCCATAAATGTTATTTAATCACAAAACTATATGTATAGTATATACTCCATAAAAAAATTACCATTCATTGCATTGTACAGGGGTAATGAATTTAATTTACTACAAAAAAAAATATTTGCCGTGCACTGCTAATGTGTTCAGGTTTGGCTTGAAGAAAAGGTGGCAACCCTAGGCTGGGGAGTGGCATGAAGTATATCTGGGAGCCCTGACCAATCCCCAACTCGGATTGGCAGGGGGCAGGCCTCCTATATATATACTCATGGTCAGCCTGCTGTGGGAGGAATTGTCGGGTGGAAGAACTGAGTGATGGAGTGTTAGGCTGTCGTGGCCCTTAAGCAAACCCCCTTTCTGGTGACCTTAAGCCTGGAGCTCAGGAGCTGGGAAGAAACCTCTCCATACAGGGTCATCGAGAGGTGTCTGGAACAGAAACAGGGGGAGGACAGTGGGGAGCACTGCCGGGAAAGTCATTCAGAAGGGATCCATTCTGGGGGCGGTGAGTGAGAAGCACATTGAGAAGCTCTGGGAGAGACATGCCAGTATTGGATGTGAAGTCAGAGGGAGAGACTGTGGTGTCGTTGAAGTTGAAGTCAGGTTGCTGCAGCCAAGAGGGTTGGCAGGACTTGCACAGGACTTACTGGGATCAGTAGTCCACCAAGTTTCAGTTAGCACAAATGTACTTTTTCATCACTATTGGTTGCTACACCAAAGGGGACTGCAGACTCCTGCCAGCAAATGGCAGATATTGAACAGTTGGGACTTATTCATACTGACCCCATTATACCCTCTGCACTGTTCTCCTGTACATACTGCCCCCGTCATACTCTCCGCACTCTTCTCCTGTACATACTGCCCCCATCATACCCTCCACACTCTTCTCCTGTACGTACTGCCCCCATCATACCCTCCGCACTCTTCTCCTGTACGTACTGCCCCATCATACCCTCCACACTCTTCTCCCTGTATGTACTGCCCCATCATACCCGCCACAGTCTTCTCCTGTACATACTGACCCCATCATACCCTACGCACTCCTCTCCTGTACATACTGCCCCATCATACCCTCCGCACTCCTCTCCTGTACATACTGCACCTATCATACCCTCCGCACTCTTCTCCTCTACATACTGCCCCCATCATACCCTTCACACTCTTCACCTGTACATACTACCCCATCATACCCTCCGCACTCTTCTCCTCTACATACTGCCCCCATCATACCCTCCACACTCTTCTCCTGTACATACTACCCCCTCATACCCTCCGCACTCTTCTCCTGTACATACTGCCCCCATAATACCCTCCGCACTCCTCTCCTGTACATACTGCCCCCATCATACCCTCTGCACTCTTCTCCTGTACATACTGCCCCCATCATACCCTCCGCACTCTTCTCCTGTACATACTGCCCCCATCATACCTTCCGCACTCTTCTCCTGTACATACTGCCCCCATCATACCTTCCGCACTCTTCTCCTGTACATACTGCCCCCATCACCCCATCATACTCTCTGCACTCCTCTCCTGTACATACTGCTCCTATTATACCCTCCGCAATCTTCTCCTCTACATACTGCCCCCATCATACCCTTCACACTCTTCACCTGTACATACTACCCCATCATACCCTCCGCACTCTTCTCCTCTACATACTGCCCCCATCATACCCTCCACACTCTTCTCCTGTACATACTACCCCCTCATACCCTCCACACTCTTCTCCTGTACATACTGCCCCCATAATACCCTCCGCACTCCTCTCCTGTACATACTGCCCCCATCATACCCTCCGCACTCTTCTCCTGTACATACTGCCCTCATCATACCCTCCGCACTCCTCTCCTGTACATACTGCACCTATCATACCCTCCGCACTCTTCTCCTCTACATACTGCCGCCATCATACCCTTCACACTCTTCACCTGTACATACTACCCCATCATACCCTCCGCACTCTTCTCCTCTACATACTGCCCCCATCATACCCTCCACACTCTTCTCCTGTACATACTACCCCCTCATACCCTCCGCACTCTTCTCCTGTACATACTGCCCCCATAATACCCTCCGCACTCCTCTCCTGTACATACTGCCCCCATCATACCCTCTGCACTCTTCTCCTGTACATACTGCCCCCATCATACCCTCCGTACTCTTCTCCTGTACATACTGCCCCCATCATACCTTCCGCACTCTTCTCCTGTACATACTGCCCCCATCATACCCTCCGCACTCTTCTCCTGTACATACTGCCCCCATCACCCCATCATACTCTCCGCACTCCTCTCCTGTACATACTGCACCTATCATACCCTCCGCAATCTTCTCCTCTACATACTGCCCCCATCATACCCTTCACACTCTTCACCTGTACATACTACCCCATCATACCCTCCGCACTCTTCTCCTCTACATACTGCCCCCATCATACCCTCCACACTCTTCTCCTGTACATACTGCCCCCATCATACCCTTCACACTCTTCACCTGTACATACTACCCCATCATACCCTCCGCACTCTTCTCCTCTACATACTGCCCCCATCATACCCTCCACACTCTTCTCCTGCACATACTACCCCCTCATACCCTCCGCACTCTTCTCCTGTACATACTGCCCCCATCATACCCTTCACACTCTTCACCTGTACATACTACCCCATCATACCCTCCGCACTCTTCTTCTCTACATACTGCCCCCATCATACCCTCCACACTCTTCTCCTGTACATACTATCCCCTCATACCCTCCGCACTCTTCTCCTGTACATACTGCCCCCATAATACCCTCCGCACTCCTCTCCTGTACATACTGCCCCCATCATACCCTCTGCACTCTTCTCCTGTACATACTGCCCCCATCATACCCTCCGCACTCTTCTCCTGTACATACTGCCCCCATCATACCTTCCGCACTCTTCTCCTGTACATACTGCCCCCATCATACCCTCCGCACTCTTCTCCTGTACATACTGCCCCCATCACCCCATCATACTCTCCGCACTCCTCTCCTGTACATACTGCACCTATCATACCCTCCGCAATCTTCTCCTCTACATACTGCCCCCATCATACCCTTCACACTCTTCACCTGTACATACTACCCCATCATACCCTCCGCACTCTTCTCCTCTACATACTGCCCCCATCATACCCTCCACACTCTTCTCCTGTACATACTACCCCCTCATACCCTCCACACTCTTCTCCTGTACATACTGCCCCCATAATACCCTCCGCACTCCTCTCCTGTACATACTGCCCCCATCATACCCTCCGCACTCTTCTCCTGTACATACTGCCCTCATCATACCCTCCGCACTCCTCTCCTGTACATACTGCACCTATCATACCCTCCGCACTCTTCTCCTCTACATACTGCCCCCATCATACCCTTCACACTCTTCACCTGTACACACTACCCCATCATACCCTCCGCACTCTTCTCCTCTACATACTGCCCCCGTCATACCCTCCACACTCTTCTCCTGTACATACTACCCCCTCATACCCTCCGCACTCTTCTCCTGTACATACTGCCCCCATAATACCCTCCGCACTCCTCTCCTGTACATACTGCCCCCATCATACCCTCTGCACTCTTCTCCTGTACATACTGCCCCCATCATACCCTCCGCACCCTTCTCCTGTACATACTGCCCCCATCATACCTTCCGCACTCTTCTCCTGTACATACTGCCCCCATCATACCCTCCGCACTCTTCTCCTGTACATACTGCCCCCATCACCCCATCATACTCTCCGCACTCCTCTCCTGTACATACTGCACCTATCATACCCTCCGCAATCTTCTCCTCTACATACTGCCCCCATCATACCCTTCACACTCTTCACCTGTACATACTACCCCATCATACCCTCCGCACTCTTCTCCTCTACATACTGCCCCCATCATACCCTCCACACTCTTCTCCTGTACATACTACCCCCTCATACCCTCCACACTCTTCTCCTGTACATACTGCCCCCATAATACCCTCCGCACTCCTCTCCTGTACATACTGCCCCCATCATACCCTCCGCACTCTTCTCCTGTACATACTGCCCTCATCATACCCTCCGCACTCTTCTCCTGTACATACTGCCCACATCATACCCTTCGCACTCCTCTCCTGTACATACTGCCCCCATCATACCTTCCGCACTCTTCTCCTGCACATACTGCCCCCATCATACCCTCCGCACTCTTCTCCTGTACATACTGACCCCATCATACCCTCCATAAATGTTATTTAATCACAAAACTATATGTATAGTGTATACTACATAAAAAAATTACCATTCATTGCATTGTACAGGGGTAATGAATTTAAGGTTCTACAAAAAAAAATATTTTCCATGCGCTGCTAATGTGTTCAGGTTTGGCTTGAAGAAAAGGTGGCAACCCTAGGCTGGAGAGTGGCGTGGAGTGTATCTGGGAGCCCTGACCAATCCCCAACTCGGATTAGCAGGGGGCAGGCCTCCTATATATATACTCATGGTCAGCCTGCTGTGGGAGGAGTTGTCGGATGGAAGAACTGAGTGATGGAGTGTTAGGCTGTCATGGCCCTTGAGGAAACCCCCTTTCTGGTGACTTTAAGCCTGGAGCTCAGGAGCTGGGAAGAAACCTCTCCATACAGGGTCATCGAGAGGTGTCTGGAACAGAAACAGGGGGAGGACAGTGGGGAGCACTGCCGGGAAAGTCATTCAGGAGGGATCCATTCTGGGGGCGGTGAGTGAGAAGCACATTGAGAAGCTCTGGGAGAGACATGCCAGTATGGATGTGAAGTCAGAGGGAGAGACTGTGGTGTCGTTGAAGTTGAAGTCAAGTTGCTGCAGCCAAGAGGGTTGGCAGGACTTGCACAGGACTTGCTGAGATCAGTAGTCCACCAAGTTTCAGTTAGCACAAATGTACTTTTTCATCACTATTGGTTGCTACACCAAAGGGGACTGCCGACTCCTGCCAGCAAATGGTGGATATTGAACAGTTGGGACTTATTCATACTGACCCCATCATACCCTCTGCACTGTTCTCCTGTACATACTGCCCCCATCATACTCTCCGTACTCTTCTCCTGTACATACTGCCCCCATCATACCCTCCGCACGCTTCTCCTGTACGTACTGCCCCCATCATACCCTCCGCACTCTTCTCCTGTACGTACTGCCCCATCATACCCTCCACACTCTTCTCCTGTACGTACTGCCCCATCATACCCTCCACACTCTTCTCCTGTACATACTGACCCCATCATACCCTCCGCACTCCTCTCCTGTACATACTGCCCCATCATACCCTCCGCACTCCTCTCCTGTACATACTGCATCCATCATATCCTCCGCACTCTTCTCCTCTACATACTGCCCCATCATACCCTTTACACTCTTCACCTGTACATACTACCCCATCATAACCTCCGCACTCTTCTCCTCTACATACTGCCCCCATCATAACCTCCACACTCTTCTCCTGTACATACTACCCCCTCATACCCTCCGCACTCTTCTCCTGTACATACTGCCCCCATAATACCCTCCGCACTCTTCTCCTGTACATACTGCCCCCATAATACCCTCCGCACTCCTCTCCTGTACATACTGCCCCCATCATACCCTCCGCACTCTTCTCCTGTAAATACTGCCCCCATCATACCCTCCGCACTCTTCTCCTGTACATACTGCCCCCATCATACCCTCCGCACTCCTCTCCTGTACATACTGCCCCCATCATACCCTCCGCACTCTTCTCCTGTACATACTGCCCCCATCACACCCTCCGCACTCTTCTCCTGTACATACTACCCCCTAATACCCTCCGCACTCATCTCCTGTACATACTGCCCCCATAATACCCTCCGCACTCCTCTCCTGTACATACTGCCCCCATCATACCCTCCGCACTCTTCTCCTGTACATACTGACCCCATCATACCCTCCATAAATGTTATTTAATCACAAAACTATATGTATAGTGTATACTACATAAAAAAAAAAATACCATTCATTGCATTGTACAGGGGTAATGAATTTAATGTGCTACAAAAAAAAATATTTGCCGTGCGCTGCTAATGTGTTCAGGTTTGGCTTTAAGAAAAGCTGGCAACCCTAGGCTGGGGAGTGGTGTGGAGTGTATCTGGGAGCCCTGACCAATCCCCAACTAGGATTGGCAGGGGGCAGGCCTCCTATATATATACTCATGGTCAGTCTGCTGTGGGAGGAGTTGTCGGGTGGAAGAACTAAGTGATGGAGTGTTAGGCTGTTGTGGCCCTTGAGGGAACCCTAGGCCTGGAGCTCAGGAGCTGGGAAGAAACCTCTCAATACAGGGTCATCGAGAGGTGTCTGGAACAGGAGCAGCGGGAGGACAGTGGGGAGCCCTGCCGGGAAAGTCATTCAGGAGGGATCCATTCCAGGGTTGGCGAGTGAGAAGCACATTGAGAAGCTCTGGGAGAGACATGCCAGTATTGGATGTGAAGTCAGAGGGAGAGACTGTGGTGTCATTGAAGCTGAAGTCAAGTTGCTGCAGCCAAGAGGGTTGACAGGACTTGCACAGGACTTACTGGGATCAGTAGTCCACCAAGTTTCAGTTTTCATTGCTATTGGTTGCTACACCAAAGGGGACTGCAGACTCCTACCAGCAAATGGCAGATATTGAACAGTTGGAACTTATTCAGAGTGAGGCCTAACCATGTGCTAACTGTGACAGGAATCTAGGATTGCGCACAGTGGCGGAACTACTGCCATAGCGACACATGCGGGCGCTATGGAGCCCGCAGCCGAGTGGGGCCCGGTGAGTGACGCTGCAAGGTGGTGCGGGCCGCACCAGGTGACACCCATGGCCCGCCAAAGGGGTGACAGTCACCCTTGGGTAGCGTCAGCCGCACCACTCGCTGCCCTGATTACTTGTGCCTAGTGCTGCTGTGTCCCTCAGTGGAGCGAACCGAAGCCGCCTCCCCTCCTCTCTGTTTACATCCACAGAGGAGGAGGAACCTGCGCACGAGGGACACACACCGCTGTGTGTATCTGGAGAGTAGAGACTGTCAGCGCGGTTGAGGTATGTAAGGGGGGGGGCATCTGCACTGAGGGGAAGTCTGTAATGCTGGGGGGTCTGCACTAGGAGGTGTCTGTACTAATGGGGGTGTCTGCACTGCTGGCGGGTGTCTGTACTGAGGGGGGTCTGCAATGCTGGGGGCGTCTGCACAAGGGGGGTGTCTGCACTGCTGGGGGGTGTCTTTACTGAGGGGTGTTTGCACTGAGGGGGTGTCTATACTGCTGGGGGGATCCTGCACTGAAGGGGGTGTCTGCACTGAGGGGGGTCTGTAATGCTGGGGTGTCTGTACTAAGGGGGGTGTCTGTACTAAGGGGGGTGTCTGCACTGCTGGGGGGTGTCTGTACTGAGGGGGGGGTCTGCAGTGAGGGGGGGGGGTGTCTGCACTGAGGGGGGTCTGTAATGCTGGGGGGTCTGCACTGGGGGGTGTCTGTACTGATGGGGGGGTCCTGCACTGAGGGGGGTGTCTGTACTGCTGGGAGGGTCCTGCACTGATGGGGGTCTGCACTAGGGGGGTGTCTGTACCAAGGGGGGTGTCTGCACTGCTGGGGGGTGTCTGTACTGAGGGGGTTCTGTACTACTGGGGGGGGTCTGCACTGAGGGGGGTCTGTAATGCTGGGGGGTGTCTGCACTGAGGGGGGTCTGTAATGCTGGGGGGTCTGCAAAGAGGAGGGTGTCTGCACTGAGGGGGGTCTGTAATGCTGGGGGGGTCTGCACTGGGGGGTGTCTGCACTGGGGGGGTGTCTGTACTGCTGAGGGGAGTGTCTGCACTGAGGGGGTCTGTAATGCTGGGGGGTCTGCACTAGGGGGGTGTCTGTACTAAGGGGGTGTCTGCACTGCTGGGGTGTGTCTGTACTGAGGGGGGTCTGTACTACTGAGGGGGGTCTGCACTGAGGGGGGTCTGCAGTAAGGGGGGTGTCTGCACTGAGAGGGGGTCTGTAATGCTGGGGGGGTGTCTGTACTGCCTGGTGGGGTCCTGCACTGAGGGGGGTGTCTGCACTGAGGGAGGTCTGTAATGCTGGGGTGTCTGCACTAGGGGGGTGTCTGTACTAAGGGGGTGTCTGTACTGAGGGGGGTCTGCAGTGAGGGGGGTGTCTGCACTGAGGGGGTCTGTAATGCTGGGGGGGTCTGCACTGAGGGGTGTCTGTACTGAGGGGGGTGGTCTGCACTGGGGGGGTGTCTGTACTGCTGAGGGTGGTGTCTGCACTGAGGGGGTCTGTAATGCTGGGGGGTCTGCACTAGGGGGGGTCTGTACTAAGGAGGGTGTCTGCACTGCTGGGGTGTGTCTACTGAGGGGTGTCTGTACTGCTAGGGGGTCTGCACTGAGGTAGGGGGTGTCTGTACAGTATACTGCATAATTTGTTGTTCGAAATTAATATAAGCTGTTGCCTGGGTACTGTGCTACATTGGTGTAGTAATCTGTTGTTCAATGGCATTAGTTCATTTTTTGTGGGGGGGGGGGCTGTTTGCAGGAGGGGGGGGGCATACAACATTTTGCTATGGGGCCCTGTGATTTCTAGTTACGCCCCTGATTGCGCAGTAGAGAAAGTGGAGTGAACTCAAGTAGTGCGCTGGAGGAGTGTGGAGCTTTAGAGACTGCCAATATAGATTCAGCAATCTTTTGTTCAAACTAACTAAGATTCATCATCTGGGCATCCCATGTCCCTTTCCCCTATCCAAGTTAAATCTCCCAATAAAAACAATAAAAACAAGCTGAAGGACTGTTCATTTGTCTGGCAACGTGTGTCTGGAAGTGAATGCCTGACCTAGCAGGGTGACGGGTGGAACTACTACCCTCAGCGACCCCACGGGGGGGCAGCGCTATGTGTATATATATATATATATATATATATATATATATATATATATATATATATATATATATATAGTATCAGGATGGCACAATGGAGGCAGCAGGTTGTAGAACAGTATCTGGGCTGTAAGTGTTGGTAGAGGTGGCAATCTATTCATTGGTAATACGGGGAGGTGACTGAAGGTTTCCACTTCTCCGACCCCAATTCATTTTTACCATCAATCTCTAGATCCTTGTAACAATGCCATCATGCCATGCTCTCTCTTAGAAAGGACACCGGAGGATGGGCATGACAGCACTTGGATGGCAAGCTGGGCCTAGTCAGGCTACTTGTCCAGTCTGGAGATTCCAAAAAAACCCAGCATGCCTAATAAACTAAGTGCCATGGAGGCTCCCTTTACATTTTTAAAATAAAGGTTTTATACCAATGAAAACAAATACACGGATCAGATTAAAAGTGTTAAAAAATATTTTATTATAAAACCATAAACCATTGTACTTTCCTTTAAATCATGAAATCAGGACTGGAGATCTGGTCGGGGGTGGGGGGTGGGGATCTTTGGGTTTATCCAAGCCAAGTATTTACCGATTCCAAAAAAAGCAATAGCCACACTCAGAATTCCAGTCTGACAATCAACTTTATTGATACAACACCATCTGCACAAACTCCTCCCTCTGATGGGTTTCCTCCCAATGGAACTTAATTATTTAGACTAGAGGTGTGGTTGTTACTTCCTTGGTGTTGGTGAATGTATTTTGTTGCTGAACCGTTTCATTATAATAATGATTATGATCGGGTCTCATTAGAAAATGTAAAACATTTTTTTTCCCAGGTAAATAAATATAAAATATTGTTTATGAATATTTCACATTTGCCAAGTGCAGACAGCAGGTGGTGCTATTGGGTCAGTTCTCCAGCTCTCCTCCAGTTACTGACTTACATGCTGTGAAGTCTGTAATTTGATCTCCTGCTATTCAAGCCACACCCAGCTGGATGAGTCAGAGGAAGGACACGCCCACCTCCCCGCCTCTACTTCATACAGCTTTGTGTGGAGGATCAATGAGAGAGAGACAACCCAATAGTCAGCAGCTGCTGCTGGTCTGTCTCATAGGGAAGCCCAGAATTTCCAGTGACACCGTGTCATGGAAGCGCCCTGTCATCAAGGAAATATTTTTACTAATATATATACAAGTTATAGAAAAAAGTGACACAAAAAATTATTTATAAATGAGGAAATATTCCCAAACACCATTTCTATAAAGTTGATCTAAACACATTATTGTTCTTTTTAAGCATTTTCAAATGAAAATTAAATAAAGCAAAAGAGACTCCCTTGCTGAGACTTTAAAGGAAACCTGTACTGAGGGGACTATGGAGAAGACAATGCTGGACCCCTTCTGAAAATGCTGTTTGCCTGTCTGTCTCTGCTATTGTCCAGTGCTTTGAGACACTGACCTGGAACAATCATGCAGATGAAGAAATCCAACTTCATTGAGAACCACCAATCTGAATACTTGTTCCGGATCAATTACCTAGAGAGTATGGAAGCCATTGGATCAGCATGACAGCCAGGGAACTAGTATTTTATCGAAGAAGTCGTTCACAAGGTTTGCTGCTATACTTCCTCCCTACATGCCCCCTATATTTACAATTGTTTAGGATGCCGACAGGTTAGTGTGTGATCATATATTAGCAGTAGGGATGAGCCAAACACCCCCTGGCTCGGTTCGCAGCAGAACATGCGAACAGGGAAAAAATTTGTGCGAACACCGTTAAAGTCTATGGGACACGAACATGAAAAGTCAAAAGTGCTAATTTTAAAGGATTAAATGCAAGTTATTGCCATAAAAAGTGTCTGGGAACCCGGGTACTGCCCAGGGGACATGTATCAATGCTAAAAAAAAGTTTTAAGAATTACATTTTTTTCGGGAGCAGTGATTTTAATAATGCTTAAAGTGAAACAATAAAAATGAAATATTCCTTTAAATATCCTGCCTGGGGGGTGTCCTTAGTATGCCTGTAAAATGTCATTTAAAACTGCTTGCGGCTGTAATGTATGAACCGCTCACCAAAATGAAAAAAAAATTGCGTGGGGGTTCCCCCGAAAATCTATACCAGGCCCTTCAGGTCTGGTATGGATATTAAGAGGAACCCCGTGCCAAAATTAAAAAAAAAATGTTGTGGAAGTGATAGTACATTAAGGGGGTGTAATGTCTTGCTTTGAGCATTAGATGTCGTTTTGAGCACTTCCTGTGGATACAGGAAGTGATCTCAAGTTGATCTCTTATGTAGAGAGATGGTGATTGTGTCACTTCCGGTTCCGGCGGCTATGGCACTTCCGGTTCCGGCGGCTATGGCACTTCTGGTTCCGGCAGAAACCGGAAGTGATAGTAATTATTACTGCACCATCAGTAGGAGTAGTAGGAGTTACTGGGTGTAGTAGACATAATGTATAAAAGACAACCAGTCACGGGCTCCATAAGCTTCTGATGACGCCCAGTGGGAGGGGCGAAATGCGTCAAGCTAAGGAGAACCTGTGAGGGCTGTTTGGATGCCAAGGCGGTGTTTTTCTGTACGTTTTAAAGCTTTTTGATGTAAGCGTAATATTTTTGGATTTTTATAAATAAACCTTGCAGTATTACACTATATACTCTTTTCCCTTACCCATTCACATGGGGGGGGGGGGGCGGAATCTGGGGGTCACCTTGTTAAAGGGGGCTTCCAGATTCCGATAAGGGACTGGGGGGGAAGAACTCACGCCATTTTTTTCAATGATTTTTATGTATATTGCCGGGATCCAACAATACATTACAGCCGCGAGCAGTTTTAAATGACATTTTTTCTTTTACAAATGTAATTTTGCTGCACTCATTTATTACACTATGTATGGTCGCTATGTAAGCAGCCTTACATAGTGTGGGGAGTGGACTCAGCCCCCTGAGCCATGATTGGCCGAAGGCACCCTGCCTTTGGCCAATCATGGCTCTCACAGCAGAGAGCGCTGTGATTGGCCAAAGCATGCAAGTCGGGTGCATGCTTTGGCCAATCAGCAGCCATCAATGCACTGCAAACTCGCAGTGCATTGACGGTCTCGCCGTTCATTATGGGGCGTTCCACAGGCTCTCAAATTTCCTGGGAACGCCCCATAATGTTCTAAATTCGGCGAACACCCGATGTTCGAGTCGAACTTGCGTTCGACGCGAACATCGGGCTCATCCCTAATTAGCAGTATGTGTCTCCTTTTTATGTCCTGTACATCCTGGGGAAGGTGAGAGCTCTATGCTGCTCTGTACAGACACACTCTGGGTTATACCACTCCTCTTCCTTTGCCCTCTAACCTACCCTATTGTCACCCTTAACCCCTCTGCAGAAAAGGCCGCTGACCCTCTCCCCTCCCCCTCTTGTTGTGTGCTGGAGCCGATCTCCATGAGTCCTCCCAGGACAGACGGAGCTCATCACCCACCACCATCTACCAGACCTCACTTCTGTCCTTCCCAGTCCCAGATGTACAGAAGATGCAGTGTGGTCACTGTGATGGGATAGGATGTGGTCACCTCTCCTCTCTTTTTATTCCTCCTGTTCCATGTACACTGAGGAGTGGTGTTGGTGTCACTGTTAGCAGCACTGAAGTGTATGTCACTGTACATCTTGTTCTTCAGTCTCCTCCTTCGCTTCACCATGGTGAGTGTGATATTCTACAGATATCCTCACACATTATGTAGAACACATGAGACCAGAGAACATGCTGCACAGGAATGTCCATCTCAGTGCTGCCAACACTGACACCGACACTGACACCAACACTGACACCAACACTGACACCAACACTGACACCGACACCGACACTGACACCAACAATGACACCAACACTGACACCGCTCCTCGGTGTACATGGAATAGGAGGAAAGAGAGGAGAGGTGACCACATCCTATCCCATCACAGGGACCACACTACATCCTCCGAATCTGATCATTGCTGCCACCCAACACAGAGACACCACATGTGAGCGAGGGACAGAAGGTGGGGGAGGGGGAAGGAGGAAAGATTCCCAGTGTCACTCACTGTGATAACTTCCTAGAGAATTAGAGGAAAACAAATGTTAGATAGATAGATCATCTTGTCTTAGTGACTGTCCAATAGCAGTGACTCCTGTAGTTGGTTAGTTATTCCAGCCAATCACAGTGAACTGTGAGACAGGAAGAAATATCACCTAAGTGTCCCCAATAAATGATCTGTCCACCAATCCAACCCCCTCTCCCTGTGACATCGCCAGTCTCTGGGCGGAGTTCTCACATCTCCTGATTCCCCCCACATAACTTTATATATCCCCTCCATACCCATATCCCAGCATGGAGGGGCTCAGTGAAGGTGGTGGTGAAGGTGTGGAGATGTCGGATCGGGTCACACAGATCATAAAAGGAGATCCGTCCGACTTCATAATCCAGATCTATCCTGACTCTGTTACTGGAGATATTGGGGGGTAAGGGGATCACTTTACTGTTATGTATCTCTGAATACTGATCACCATTCCTGTACAAACCCCAGGACTTCTTATTATATCCAATCTGGGGCTGCCCTCCTCTCCTGTCTATACTGGGGTAACACATTCCGACTCCCCACCAATCTGATCCCCCGACATCCACTTCCCAGTAATGTCTCCCTGAGGAGAAACTCCGACTGCTCAACACCTGATAACAATACTGGAATCTCTCTGGTGTTTCTGGATGATTCTGGTTTCTATCTGACCTGGATACAGTTTTCCTGTCATCTGATATATGGAGATTATGGTTAGCTGTGTTTACATCCAGTAATATGTCTGCAGCTCCCTGTATATAGAAGGATACATTTACCTCTGTTATTATATCAGATAATGTGTGTAATGTGTGTGATATCCCATCCACATCCAGACCCCCTCCATCATGGAGGAGCTTCTCATGTCTCTCTCTGTCCTCATTATCTCCATCCTCAGTATCACACAAGTCACCTGTGTCTGATTCCTGTAAGACAGTCAGTGGATCCGTCATGTTACGCAGCTCCTCAATGTGACGCAACTTCCTGGACAGCTCCTCCTTCTTTATTTCCAGATCCCGGATGGAGATGGAGATCCGCTCTGCCCTCCCGCAGATTTCCCTCAGGATTCTCTTCTCCAGGTCTTCCAGACGTCTCCTGAGATCGATAAACAGGGCAGTGACTCTCTCGGTGTCACCAGATGCTTTTTCTTCTACTTTCCTCCTGTGTTCCTGCAGACTCTGGACTCTTTCCTCCATCTCCTCTCTCTTTGTCAGAAGGTTCTGCAGAACATTCCTCAGTGTCTCCTTCTTCTTCTCAGAAGCCTCATACAGTGATTCCATCTCATGTCTTTTATGTCCTCCAATCATACAACAAGACACACAGATACAGGTATTATCCTCAGTGCAGTAATACTCCAGGATCTTCTTATGGACGGAGCATTTCCTGCTCTCCATGGACAAGCTGGGGTCACATAAGACGTGTTCTGGGGACCTTTTGTGAACAATCAGGTGTTTATCACACAGGGAAACCTCACAGAGCAGACAGGATCTAATAGCAGGTACAGGAGAGTCCACACAGTGAGTACAGAAGACCCCGGACTCCTCCTGATCTGGCTGAGCAGACAGGAAATTCTCCACTATGTTACGTAGTGTTATGTTCCTCTGCAGTGCAGGCCGATCCGGAAACTTCTCTCTGCATTCAGGACAGGAATATCCTCCAGACCCCTCCTGTGTATCCAGCACACGATCAATACAGGGCCAACAGAAGTTGTGTCCACATCTCAGCATTACAGGATCTGTATAAATGTTCAGACAGACGGAACATTCCAGCTCAGCTCTCAGGTTAGCAGACGCCATCGCTGACAGTAGAAGAGAGAAATGAAAATCTCTGACACCGGAGAAGAATGCAGTTGGGAGGGTCACATTCTCCTACACAGGGCGAGGCTGGGCTGTGACTTGTACTGTATTCATAGGGTTGGGTATATGAACGGATACAGATAATAAAAAATTCTCACTAAGAATAATGTACCTATTTCAGAAAAATGCTCATCCTGTATTTAGGGTTGCCACTTTTTCTTCAAGCCAAACCCAACACTTTAGCGGCACATAGTAATTACATAAACACTATAGCGGGGGTCTCCAAACTTTCTAAACAAAGGGCCAGTTTACTGTCCTTCAGACTTTAGGGGGGGCGGACTGTGGCCATTGGGAGTAGAAAATGTCCTGATGTCAGTGGGAAAAAATAATGCCCTATCATTTGTTTCAATGGGAGTAATTGCGCCCCATCATTGGTCTCGGTGGGAGGAACTGTGCCCCATCATTGGTCTCAGTGGGAGGAATAGTGCCCCATCATTGGTATCAGTGGGAGGAACTGTGCCCCATCATTGGTATCAGTGGGAGGAATCATGCCCCATCATTGTTCTCAGTGGGAGCAATTGTGCCCCATCATTGGTCTCAGTGGGAGGAACTGTGCCCCATCATTGTTCTCAGTGGGAGGAACTGTGCCCCATCATTGATCTCAGGGGGAGGAATTGTGCCCCATCATTGGTCTCAGTGGGAGAAATTGTGCCCCATCATTGCTCTCAGTGGGGGGAATAGTTCCCTATCATTGATCTCAGTGGGAAGAACTGTGGCCCATCATTGGTCTCAGTGGGAGGAATTGTGCCCCTTCATTGGTATCAGTGGGAGGAACTGTGCCCCATCATTGGTATCAGTGGGAGGAACTGTGCCCCTTCATTGAGGTCATTGGCCCTCATTGCTGCTGTCATTGAGAGAAATTGTGCCCCATTTTTGCTGTAATTTGAAAGATTTGTGCCCCATCATTACTGTCAGTGGGGGGGGGGGGAATCATGCTCCATTGTTTGTATCAGTGGATGAAATAGTGCCCCAAGGGATGGATAAAAGCAAGCAAAGGTCTGAAGTTTGGAGACCACTATAGGATTATAACAGACCTGGGACACCTTTGGGCACTCCAAAGAGAATAGTAATGCGGCACATATGAGCCCCCTCTCCCTCCTGTCAGGCCCTATCCCGAGCCACATTCTTGTCTGAATAATGTGTCTGGGTTTCAGGTGGACTGAAAACCCTGACACATGGTTCCAAACCCGGACTGTCTGGGTGAATCCTGAACAGGTGGCAACCCTACCTGTATTGCATATCCACTGTGGCCATAGGCAGGGGCATAACTAGAGTCAGACTCATCGGACACATGCCCCTCATTTAGTACTGGGTGCCTGTGCCTCACATCCCAGCACTGATCACCAACCATTTCTTCTATTCTGCCACCTGTCAGAGCTCAAACACACATGCATGTGTGTGTATATATATATATATATATATATATATATATATATACACTCACCCACACATACACATTTAGAAATAAATGTAAACAAACATTTTAAAATGTATTAAAATGTTTTAATTAACCACTTACCACCCAGGCCAATTCTGGCATTTCTCTCATACATGTTAAAATCATCATTTTTTTTTTTTCTAGAAAATTACATAGAACCCCCAAACATTATATATATATATGTTGTTTTTTTTTTTAGCAGAGACCCTAGAGAATACAATGGCGGTCATTGCAACTCTTTATCTCGCTCGGTATTTGCGCAGCAATTTTTTAAATGCGTTTTTTTTGTGCTTTAAAAAATACAAAAGAGTAAAGTTAGCCCAATTTTTTTGGCATAATTTGAAAGATACGCCAAGTAAATAGATACCCAACATGTCACCCTTCAAAATTGCAAACTTTCGTGGAATGGCGTCAAACTTCGGTACATAAAAATCCCCATAGGCGACACTTTAAAATTTTTTACTGGTTACATATTTTGAATTACAGAGGAGGTCTGGGGCTAGAATTATTGCTCTCGCTCTAACGTTCCCGGCGACACCTCACATGTGTGGTTTGAACACAGTTTTTATATGTGGGCGGGACTTACGTGTGCGTTCACTTCTGTGTGCGAGCACACGGGGACAGGGGCACTTTAAAAAAAAAAAATTTTTGTTAATTGTTAACTGTTAATTTTACTTTACATTTTTTAGTTTGACACTTTCAAAAATAATTTGATCACTTTTATTCCTATTACAAGGAAAGTAAACATCCCGTGTAATAGGAATATGACATGACAGGTCCTCTTTACAGTGAGATATGGGGGGTCAATAAGACCTCACATCTCACCACTAGGCTGGGAATCCTGAAATAAAATAAAAAAATAAAACAATCTCAGCTTTCCAGCCGAGGCGGCGCCGTTTGTTTGAATGCAGAGGCCGGGCGTGACGTCATAACATCGCACCCATCTGGTCCGCCGAAAATGGTAAACATCCGGGGCCGGTGGATCCGTTCTCCGACTCACCGATCACAGCGGTGAGTCGGTAGAAGCACCGGAGGGCGACGGGATGGGGGGGGGGGGCGTCCCCTCTCGCCTCCCATAAGAACAATCAAGCGGCGGAACAGCCACTATGATCATTCTTATGGTGTAGGGAATCGCTGGCTGAGAAAGCCGACATCTGAATGATGCCTGTAGCTGCACCCATCATTCAGATATACCCCCCGCAAAGCCCAGGAACGTCATATGACGGCCAGCCGTCCGCAAGTGGTTAAATAAGCACGTATCAATGTACAAAAAAAAGAAACAATTTTTTGAAATTGTTTAAAGCATTTAATTTTTGAGGTGCAGTAAAACCCTGCTGTTGAGCTGTGCTTTTACTGCCCCTTAACCACCATGTTTTAGCTGTAGAGGCAGCAGCTGGGCATGTTCACCAATTATACCCCCCGTTGCTTTCAGCAGGTATAGCACCCACTGACTGTGACCCATTCAAGTGCAAGGCAGCACTCTGCAGGTGTAGCGTCACATATGGCGACCCGTCACATTTGGCTACCCGCTGGACTGCTTTAAAGTGGAGTTCCACCCACTTTTACAACTCTTCAGCATCCCTCACTAAACTGTGCACTGTAAACGAATTGGATATTTTTTTATTTTTTTTCTCAGCACCTACTGTATATCTGCTGTATTCATTTTTCACTTCCTCCTCCCTGGCCGCGGCCCATCGCATCATTTCCTGTTTGCAATGCCTTCTGGGAAGGGGCGGAAACTTCCTCTGACACTGCAGTTGCTATGGAAACCTGACCTGAAACCTATTAAACTGCTTGTGCTGCACTGAGCATGTGCGAGATCTGCGAGGATGAGATCCAGGAAGAAATACAGTCTGGCTTCAGATGCCCACACTTAAGATGGCCACGGCCTGCTGTAAGTTTATAAAATAACAAACTACTGCTATAAACTAACAAAACAGACCTTAGTTTACAGACTAACTTTACTAGAATACATTAAGCTTGTGTATTATAGAGGTATTTGTATTTAAAAAGTATAATTTTGACCAGAACACCACTTTAAAGTGGTTGTAAACCCTTACAACACACTTTTTGCTACAGGTAAGCCTATAATAAGGCTCACCTGGAGCTACCCAGGTTATCTCCTAAACCTACACGGTTTAGGAGATATCCCTGTATTTGCATGTTCCGACGTCATCGGCACATGCGCACTGCAGGAAACTGAAGCAATGGCACGTACTATGCATACTAGCTCATTATGCCTTTGTCTTGCAGGGTTTTTTTTTTTGTCCTAGGTTTTACAACCACTTTAATGTCCCTGTATGGAATGAGATGATGTCATGGCTTTGGGTGAAGAAAGACAGCTTGGAATCAGGCAAGTGAAAAGAATATCCCCCCTCCCCCCACACTGCATGGACGGACTTTCACTTTTCTAAGGTTGGGCTGTATTACAAAATTCACATTCCTTGTGGTTTATGCTAACATTTTTTGATAGGTTAAGAATTACTGGGACTGCTGAGGTGCTACTTATATATGTATTCCATATATATATATATATACAGTATCTCACAAAGTGAGCACACCCCTCACATTTTTGTAAATATTTTCTTCTATCTTTTCATGTGACAACACTGAAGAAATGACACTTGTCTACAATGTAAAGTAGTGAGTGTACAGCTTGTATAACAGTGTAAATTTGCTGTCCCCTCAAAATAACTCAACACACAGCCATTAATGTCTAAACCGCTGGCAACAAAAGTCAGTACACCCCTAAGTGAAAATGTCCAAATTGGGTCCGATTAGCCATTTTCCCTCCCCGGTATCATGTGACTCGTTAGTGTTACAAGGTCTCAGGTGTGAATGGGGAGCAGGTGTGTTAAATTTGGTGTTATCACTCTCACTCTCTCATACTGGTCACTGGAAGTTCAACATGGCACCTCATGGCAAAGGACTCTCTGAGGATCTGAAAAAAAGAATTGTTGCTCTACATAAAGATGGCCTAGGCTATAAGAAGATTGCCAAGACCCTGAAACTGAGCTGCAGCATGGTGGCCAAGACCATACAGCGGTTTAACAGGACAGGTTCCACTCAGAACAGGCCTCGCCATGGTCCACCAAAGAAGTTGAGGTCACGTGCTCAGCGTCATATCCAGAGGTTGTCTTTGGGAAATAGATGTATGAGTGCTGCCAGCATTGCTGCAGAGGTTGAAGGGGTGGGGGGGTCAGCCTGTCAGTGCTCAGACCATACGCCGCACACTGCATCAAATTGGTCTGCATGGCTGTCGTCCCAGATGGAAGCCTCTTCTAAAGATGATGTACAGGAAAGCCCACAAACAGTTTGTTGAAGACAAGCAGACTAAGGACAAGGATTGATAATGGGCAATAAAGAACAAATTAAATAAATAAAGTCATTTCAATATTGCAGCAGCGCTTGTGCTCCCCCAAATCAATAGGGTCCGCTTCACAGTGAAAATTCCTTGAGTTCAAATGGAATCAGTGGTAAGAATCCTACTGCTAGATATTGTTGTATTCTGTGAGGGTAGATAATCCTTTCACCAAGTGATACGCCATGTGCGGGAAACCCCTATGAAAACGCACTCACCAGAAATCCAACCAATATGAGCCTTGAGTAATAATAATAGTAGGTCTGCACCACCTTCCAAACGACCACCAGATGTCAGTCTTACTCTTGGTAGCTCCAATAAGATATGTGGGAGAAATGGAATGTCCACATAGTGTGATATTGCAGATAAAGATGATAAATACGCCTGTGTATATCAAGATGGTGTCTCCTGTCCAGCAGATATGTAGATAGGTTGTGCCTCAGAGAATGGAATCTCCTCTCCTCCACCACTTGATGTAGATCCTACATACTTTACGGGAACAGTATTTCCAGGAACCTTCCAGGACAGCTACTTGAGAGATGGTTGGCTCCGCCCTCCCAAGGTTTTAACAGTCCTTGTTAAATCTTTTAGCAACCTCCAGCAGACACACAGCTCTCCCAGGGGGAGGAGGAGTGAATACACCTTTCATGGAGAGCTGTGTGTCTGCTGGAAGTTGCTAAAAGATTTAACAAGGACTGTTAAAACCTTGGGAGGGCGGAGCCAACCATCTCTCAAGTAGCTGTCCTGGAAGGTTCCTGGAAATACTGTTACCGTAAAGTATGTCGGATCTACATCAAGTGGTGGAGGAGAGGAGATTCCATTCTCTGAGGCACAACCTATCTACAAATCTGCTGGACAGGAGACACCATCTTGATATACACAGGCGTATTTATCATCTTTATCTGCAATATCACACTATGTAGACATTCCATTTCTCCCACATATCTTATTGGAGCTGCCAAGAGTAAGACTGACATCTGGTGGTCGTTTGGAAGGTGGTGCAGACCTACTATTATTATTACTCAAGGCTCATATTGGTTGGATTTCTGGTGAGTGCGTTTTCATTGGTGGTTTCCCGCACGTGGTGTATCACTTGGTGAAAGGATTAACTACCCTCACAGAATACAACAATATCTAGCAGTAGGATTCTTACCACTGATTCCATTTGAACTCAAGGAATTTTCACTGTGAAGCGGACCCTATTGATTTGGGGGAGCACAAGTGCTGCTGCAATATTGAAATGACTTTATTTATTTAATTTGTTCTTTATTGCCCATTATCATTTTTTGACTGTTATTTAAGTAGCTGCTATTGATTTATTTATTGATTTATGTATTTATTCATTCATCTATGTGCTGCATATATTCTGTGCGATATATCGTACTAGGCGCAGAGCATTGTTGTTTTCAGGCAGGCACATACAACATTCTATTTTGATTTTAACCCCCCTGGCGGTATTCCCGAGTCTGGCTCGGGGTGGATTTTACATACCAAAAGCGGTATCCCCGAGCCAGACTCGGGCTTGCATCGCAGGATCCAGGAAGAGTTTACTTACCTTGTCCCCTGGTTCCTGCGATGTCTCCCCGCTGTGATCGGCGAGCCGCTGTGTCTCGCTCGATTCACAGTGCCGAGCTCCGTTCCCTACTAGCGTTGCGACGCACGGGGACGGAGTTCGGCGGCAAATTCAAAAGTGAAAACACACAGTATAGATACAGCATACTGTAATCTTACAGATTACAGTACTGTATCAAATAAATACACATCCCCTTTGGCCCTAGTGGTCTGCCCAGTGTCCTGCATGCAGTTTTATATATATAAAACTGTTCTTTCTGCCTGGAAACTGGAGATTGTCCATAGCAACCAAAACTGGCTCTTTACATCAAAAGTGGTTTTAGACCAGCTAGAAAACAGCGATAATAAATTATAATCACTTGCAGAATTGAGCGATAGTGATTTGTGGGGAGATCCGTCATCAAACACTAAAAGTAATAAAAGCTAAAATTCTGGAACTGAGCAAATTTCAGTGTTTTTGATTTGATTACATTATTGAATAATTTTTATTATTATTATATTATCATGTGTTTTAATTATTTATAGTTATTTATTATATTATAATTTTTTATTTCGTTTTTCAAACTTTATCATACCCGGGATGTCTACTAGACTCTTGTTTGGACAGATTTAAGTGAACTATTCCTAAGAATTACAGGCCTACAATATAAAACGCCAAATTTCTGTGCAAAATAATGGTACCGCTTTCAGGACCTAAAATCTGAAATAATCATACCGCCAGGGAGGTTAAGGACAAGGATTACTGGAACCATGTCCTGTGGTCTGATGAGACCAAGATAAACTTATTTGGTTCAGATGGGGTCAAGCGTGTGTGGCGGCAACCAGGTGAGGAGTACAAAGACAAGTGTGTCTTGTCTACAGTCATACATGGTGGTGGGAGTGTCATGGTCTGGGGCTACATGAGTGCTGCCGGCACTGGGGAGCTACAGTTCATTGAGGGAACCATGAATGCCAACATGTACTGTGACATACTGAAGCAGAGCATGATCCCCTCTCTTCAGAGACTGGGCCGCAGGGCAGTATTCCAACATGATAACGACCCCGAACACACCTCCAAGATGACCACTGCCTTGCTAAAGAAGCTGAGGGTAAAGGTGATGGACTGGCCAAGCATGTCTCCAGACCTAAACCCTATTGAGCATCTGTGGGGCATCCTCAGATGGAAGGTGGAGGAGCGCAAGGTCTCTAACATCCACCAGCTCCGTGATGTCATCATGGAGGAGTGGAAGAGGACTCCAGTGGCAACCTGTGAAGCTCTGGTGAACTCCATGCCCAAGAGGGTTAAGGCAGTGCTGGAAAATAATGGTGGCCACCAGGGGCGGGATGGCCCGGGGGGGCAGGGATGCAATTTCCCCCCAGGCCACTCTGATTCCCAGTAAAAAGGCCGATGTGCTGCCAGCTGGGAACTGAGCATCTGCAGTTGGCCGGGTGTTACTGCTCGGGTGACTCCGGAGGGAGGCTGGCAGGTCTGGATAACAGCCCAGAAGCTGCAGGAACGTTAGCGCTGTGAGCGGACATCTGTCCTGTCACAGTGCTGTTCCCGGCTTCTGAGCTGACAGTTCTGTGTCCATTCAGACTGAGCACAGCAATGGAAGAGGGTGGATCCGCTCTGCCTCCTCCAGCCCCCTCTCTCACTGTGCCCGCCCACACTCCGGGCAGCCTGTGTGCTGCGTCTGTGAATAGGACGTGTGGGCGGGAACGTTCAAACTGAGATCCGTCGGAGTTCTGTATGGGACGCTCTGGAAGCTGATAATCGATCCAGTGAGCCTTCTGCCTGCTGGGTCCTTCCTTGCAAGTGAGTGAGCTGTGACCGGCCTCTCCTCTCCTCTCCCAAATTCCTCTCCCCCTCCCTCTGCAGATAAGGAGGTTTCTTTCAGCAGCCTGTGCTGTACCTGCTCCTATGTACTATGATGTGGGCTCACACTGGTATGCTGCAGTGTTGGTGATCTCACTGTATTCCTGCATGTCCCATAGACTTCTATTAGTTTGCACATTTTTGCTGCATTTTCTGAAAGTGCACAAAACACGGCTGCATGCTGCATCTTTGGTGCGCTATAAAAAAAAAACTGCAGCAAAAAACGCACAACCTAAAAGAAGCCTATGGGATTGCGGCTAAGGAAAACTGCAGCACACCAGTGTGCGCCCAAAGGCTTGTACACACTTACAGCAGGCACTGCCACTCTGAAAAGTGATCAATGCTCAGGTTACTTTTGCTCATGCTCAGCGGCTCCAACCAGAGCTGTCAGTTTTTTTGTTCAACTCGCTGGATTGAGAAAAAAAAAAAAAAAAACACTAGTGGTGTGTACAAGGCTTTACTATGTTGATAAAGGAATCAAGCTATTTTCTTGAGTAGTGGTCTCTCTGTGTGTGGATAATTTGGAGCGATGTCTCTCTGTCAGTGGTGGCTGGTGCTCAAAATGTTTTTTTTTGGGGGGGGGGGGGAGTTGCAAACTAAAAAATACTAAAAAAACCCCCATCAATTGCAGCCTCACTCTGGTATTAAATGCAGCCACTGTGCCCATCAAATGCAGCCTCACTGTGCCCATCAAATGCAGCCTCACTGTGCCCATCAAATGCAGCCTCACTGTGCCCATCAATTGCAGCCTCACTGTGCCCATCAATTGCAGCTACTGTGCCCCATCAAATGCAGCCTCACTGTGCCCATCAATTGCAGCCACTGTGCCATCAAATGCAGCCACTGTGCACCATCAAATGCAGCCTCACTGCGCCCCATCAAATGCAGCCTCACTGCGCCCCATCAAATGCAGCCTCACTGCGCCCCATCAATTGCAGCCACTGTGCCCATCAATTGCAGCCTCACTGTGCCCATCAATTGCAGCCTCACTGTGCCCATCAATTGCAGCCACTGTGCCCATCAATTGCAGCCACTGTGCCCCATCAAATGCAGCCTCACTGTGCCCCATCAAATGCAGCCACTGTGCCCCATCAATTGCAGCCTCACTGTGCCCATCAATTGCAGCCTCACTGTGCCCATCAATTGCAGCCTCACTGTGCCCATCAATTGCAGCCTCACTGTGCCCATCAAATGCAGCCAATGTTACCCCCCTGTCTGCATTTAACCAGCACCCCACCTCACCCGCTGTGTGACAAGCACTTACCCCATCTTGGTGGCGGGTCAGGCAGCGAGTGATGGCGGGGAGCTGTCGGACAGGCAGCGGCTCCTGTGTTCTCTATGCTTCCTCCATGCTTTTCCTCCTGCTAGATATCCAATTGGAGCGCCTTTCCTTTCAGCCAATCAGGTGACGGGTATCAGACCCACCCTTCCTGATTAGCAGAGAGGCGGTTCAGTGTTAGAAAAGCAAATGAATATTTTCTTTTCTAACACACCCGGGTGGGCTCTGAGCGCAATGCTCTGCGCTCTGAGTCCACCCTATTTTGAAGCCCATTAGAGCCTATGGTCAAGCTGCCTGAGGTGAGGTTGGGAGCAGTGAATGAATTAGAACATATGTGTGTCATGGGAGCATGAGCCGGCAGCAGAGGAGGAGATCACATCCTTGAATCTCAGCCAGGGTTCATGCTGGGACTTGTAGTCCTTTACTTTTGGGGATGTGACACCCCAAAAGTGAAGGACTAAAGGTCCCAGCATGAACCCCTCAGAGCTCAGGATGTGTCATACACCCCTGCCCCCACCACCCCCAACTAGTGAAGGACTACAGGTCCCACTGTCCCAGCTTAAACCCCTCAGAGCTGAGGATGTGTCAGCCCCCCCTCCCCAATTAGTGAAGGACTACAGGGCACAGCATGAACCCGTGGGATCTAAGGGGACACATCCTTAGATCTCAGGGGTTAATGCTGGGACTTGTAGTTCATCACTAGTTGCGGAAGGGGGGTCAGGTCCTCAGCTCTGAGGGATTCATACAGGGACTTGCTTGCAATTAAGTTCCTGAAGGCCATGGTAGTACAAGTCCCCCACAGGCTCTGGAGGGCCACATTGTCCTCCCTGCCCCCCCCCCCATCCCCACCTTTGTGATCATGAAAAACCTTAGAGACCGTTTTCCCGATCTATCACTTTGCCACCACCGGTTCTATGGGCCACTTGACTGGACTTGCCCCCCAGGCCTAAGGCTGCCAGCCCTCCCCTGAGTAACAGTGCCCAAAGGCTTATCCAGGACATCATGTATTGTAGTCGTGATTTAGACTTTATAAAGCAAAAAACTATTGAGATTGAACAAAAACTGAAGAACATGATTGATGTACTAGTACTAGGAAGAATATAAATACCCAGAAAATGGCACCATTTTTTTTTATGCATTTTAAAAGCCAAATTTTGAAGATGCACACAGTGTGTCAACATGTGCTATCTGCCATCAGGGGATATCAATGTACGCATTTTGTGGGTGCAACCCCTTCCTCACAACTCTAGTAGGTGAGAGGAAGGGGTTGCACCACCAAAACACGTCCATTGATCCCCCATGATGGGAGATAGCACATGTTGACATTAGGCATGGGATCAGGAGGAAAATTCCCAGTTTGACTCCCAATTTGTGTTCATCTTCAAAATTTGGCTTTTACAGGGCTGACATCACCCCATCAGATGAAGGCAATGTCAACACATTTTGGATGCTATAATGTCTGATATTGCCTTCAGTTTTTCAATGTTGAACTTTGTAAGTTCCTGAGTTGTTTATGTTATGTTTTGAAACATGCCTGTTTATGTACCCTAGAAAAAAAGTCAAGGTACAACTTTAGGAAACCCAGATTTTTGTTTTAGAAAATAAAAATGTTTTACAACGCACATGTGAATGTGCATGGAGTAAAAGGTTTTATACTCAACAATGTGTGGCTTCTTCTTTTAATGATCAATACCAGTTTTTGTATTAAGTTGGTGTTTACAGTGACAATGGATGTTATTTAATAATGGAAAAACCACTTGGCACTGCAAATGCACTAGGAGAACCTAGGAGACAGCAAAAAGAAACCCAAGCAGTAAATAAAAATCAAGATTTTATCTGATAAAATATACAATTTATTTAAAATTTGTTGGCATAGCAATGGCCCCACTACCCGTAAAATATTCCACATATTTTGCCCGCACTTCACGGGCGCTTTGGGGGGGCAAGCCAGGACGTCATTGGTCCAGGGTCGTCATTGGTTCATTAAGTCCAGCCTCAGGCCCAACTGAGGCAACATAATTCGGATTATTGAGTTGTGCAAGATGCAGCAAGCTAACACAATATGGTTTAGTTTGTACTCCGCCATATTTATGGCTGTTAAAAATAGGCGGAACTGGCTGGCCATTATCCCGAAGGTATTCTCCACGACTCTTCTGGCTCTGGCCAGCTGGTAATTAAAAATCCTCTTCTCCAGGGTGAGGGTTCTCTGGGGAAATGGCCTCATCATATGATCACCCAGACCAAATGCCTCATCTGCGACGAACACAAATGGCAGTCCCTCAACGTTCTCTTCCGGAGGCGGCAATCCCAAGCCACCAGTTTGGAGACGTCGATAGAACTCGGTCCGGGCAAAGACTCCACCATTTGACATCCGGCCATTCCTCCCCACGTACACATACAGAAACTCATATGTCGCCGACACCACCGCCATCAACACGATACTATGAAACCCCTTATAGTTATAATAGTATGACCCCGAATGGAGTGGTGGGACGATGTGGACGTGCTTCCCATCAATTGCCCCTCCACAGTTGGGAAAGTCCCAACGGTCGGCAAAGTGGGATGCCACAGTCTGCCATTCCTGTGGTGTTGAAGGAAACTGTGAAGTCAAACAAAAACATAAAAATGAGTCATTTTGCACATAAACATTGCAAGCAGATTAGACACCAGTAAAACATTTTTTGAAGGAGTATTTAAAGGCAAAAATCTTAAGGTCCACTTATCAGATTCCTCCACCCCTCTGATGGCCCTTTGTAAAAAATTTAGGGGGGTGAGATGTTTTGGACAGGTAACCCTCCCCACTTCATTGAGATCTGAATGCATACATAATGGAATTTTACTAAAACTGGAGAGTGCAAAAGCTGGTGAAGATCTTCACAGAAACCAGCTTCCATTTTTTTTTGTCAAAGCTTAATTGAACAAGCTGAAGTTAGAAGCTGATTGGCTACCATGCAGAGCTGCACCAGAATTTTGCACTCTCCAGTTTTAGTAAATCACCCCCAATGTGTGTTACTTTGGCCAGCCCCTCCTAATTACACTATTGGCAGCCCACTGGACAGGTAAGAAGTGTCATAATACAAAAATATAAATACACACTGTACAAATTGAAGCACATTTTTACATTCTGCAATTAACTAGCAAGATAATAGAAGAACAAAACTTTAAATAGTACCATTTGAAAGTATACAGGCAGGCCCTTGCACTACATGCTTTGGGGATTTCATCCACAAATATGACCACAAAAGAGGTAGGTATAGTGTGTATGGGTTTGGTAAAGTCAGCAGATAGAGGATTGGTATCGGTTGACTTATGCCGCGTACACACAAGCGGTTTTGCCATCGGAATAAACTCTGAAGGTTTCTCCGATGGATTTCCGACGGAATTCCGCTCAAGCGGTCTTGCCTACACACGGTCAAAACCAAAGTCTGACTGTCTAGAACGTGGTGACGTATAACACGTAGGACAGGACTAGAAAAAGGAAGTGCAATAGCCAGCGCGCCACCCTTTGGGCTCCTTCTGCTAATCTTCGCACTTTTCAGCTTTCATGCTTTTCAGTCCATTATTGCTCTTCAGTTTGTGCTTGCGGGTTTGTATTTGCTTTTCAGTGTGTGTAAACACTTCGCATCTGTTTTTTCAGTGTGTTCTTGTCCGCTCATTTCTGATTTTCAGCTCGCTTTTCTCAGGCCTTGCTGTTCTTCAGTACGTTCTGTTAGTTCGTTCTGACCAGCCGACCATTTTGAAGCCATGTTGCGGGTACGTACTCGTCGTAGAGTTCGTGCTGTGTGGGGGCTTGGTGTTGGGGTTCATTCTTTGACACAAGCCCAGTCCATGAACAAGGTGTGGAGAAGTTCATGGACCAAGAATTGGTTACTCCAGCGTGACCAATTCTCTTATATGCCTTTGTTTCGTGAGATCCGGGAGAATAATCCTGATGATTTCAGGAACTTTCTCAGGATGATGGACCCCGTTTTTCACCGTCTGTTGGCTTTGCTGACCCCTTATATTAGCAGGCAGGATACCTGCATAAAAGAAAAAAAAATGCGCTGAAAAGATATGTTATTAAATACACCGATAGGAGAGCAGCAGCAAACAGTGCGATAACACAAAAAGTCCAATATGTAATAAAAAAGCTGCGCTAAATGAAATATAGGTATGCCCAAAAGGTAATAAACATCCAATGAAAACGCTTGAAATCTTGCAAACACCAGGGTGTGCACACATATACAAGGTGAAGTGCCCAACCACCCTAGCTGTAGATTAGGCTTACCAGACAGCAAGCATTAAAGGCGGATGGCTATCAACCCAGCCAGGGCCTTTAAATTTTGCAGATGATCACAATAGGGATGATGATGTGGATGTTTGAGATCCCTCACTTCATCCGGCTAAAGTATCCATTTTCTCAGTATATAGCCCAAAAGAGAAAAAAAACTGGCAATAGTGTAATAAATCCAAGGTAACTTTTAATAAAAACGTGGTAATGCACTTACATTTAAGAAGTGGTAGTATCGCATAAGTAAAAATGCCAGCCGGCATAAACAAACACAGAACGTTTTCAATTGGGACCATTGGGGTGTCGGCACAATATGAGTTCCTCTATGTGGACGTGGGGAAGAATGGGCGGATGTCGGATGGAGGAGTCGTCGCCCAGACGGAGTTTTACCAACGTCTCCAGAGTGGTGACCTGGCATTGCCACCTGATGCGGACAACGTTGATGGACTCCCGTTCGTCTTTCTTGCTGATGAAGCATTCGTTCTGGGCGAGCACCTGATGAGGCCATTCCCCCAGAGGACCCTCACCCCGGAGAGGAGAGTTTTTAACTACCTGCTGGCCAGAGCCAGAAGAGTCATTGAGAATGCCTTTGGGATAATAGCCAGCCGGCTCCGCCTGTTTCTGACAGCCATACACATGGCGGACTACAAACTCAACCACATAATCTTATGCTGCTGCATATTGCACAACTTTTTAAGAAAAAATGCCCACAATTATATAGCCTCAGTTGGGCCTGAGGCCGGACTTCCTTCAAATCCTCTGACAGGCCTGGATACTGGCCATCCTGGCTTGGCACCCCAAAGTGCCCGTGAAGTTTGGGAGAAATATGTTAATTATTTTACGGGTAGGGGGGCCATTGCAATGCCAGACAATGTCTAAATATTTAAAAAAAAAAAAAAAATCTGATAAAATCTTGAATTTTATTTATTGCTTGTGTTTCTTTTTGGCTGTCTCCTAGGTTCTCCTAGTGCACTTGTAGTGCCAAGTGGATTTTACTTTAGTAAATAAGCCCCATTGTCACTGTAAAGACAAAATTACTTCAAAACCTGGTATTGAGCATTGAAAGAAGAAGCCACACATTGTTGGTTATCAAACTTTTTACTCTGTGCACATTCACATGTGTGTTATAACATTTTGCTGTAACATTTTTTATTTTTTTTAGCATTTTTTTAAATTTTTTTCTTTTTGTTGTTATAAACACGTATGTTTCTAAACATAACATACTCAACTCTGGAACTTACAAAGTTCCACATAGAAAACGTGAAGGCAATATCAGACATTATAGTGTCAAAAATGTCTTGATATTGCCTTCATCAGATGTCACACCTGTAAAAGCCAAATTTTGAAGATGCACACAATTTGGGAGTCAAAATGGGTATTTCCCTCCTGATCCCATGCCTAATGTCAACATGTGCTATCTCCCATCATGGGGGATCAATGGGCATGTTTTGAGGGTGCAACCCCTTCCTCTCACCTACTAGAGTTACGAGGAAGGGGTTGCACCCACAAAACGCGTGCATTGATATCCCCTGATGGCAGATAGCACTTGTTGACACACCGTGTGCATCTTCAAAATTTGGCTTTCAAAATGTAAAAAAAAAGGTTTGGATTAGTCCAACAAATGGTAAAATGGTGGCATTTGGAAGAAATTCAGATTCTCCCTAAGACATCAATCATGTTCTTCATTTGTTGTTTCATAACATTGAGTTTCTTCCTTATGATGTTAATTTCACCATTCCACACCATGATGTCCTGGATTAGCCTTTGTGCAATGTCACTTGTGAAATGTTCAGCTTGCATTTCAACAACCAGCACATCACCCAGAAATTGGATTAAAAACATGTATTAAAAATATGCAAGCATACATACAGTGGGGACGGAAAGTATTCAGACCCGCTTAAATTTTTCACTCTTTGTTATATTGCAGCCATTTGCTAAAATCATTTAAGTTCATTTTTTTTACACACAGCACCCCATATTGACAGAAAAACACAGAATTGTTGACATTTTTGCAGATTTATTAAAAAAGAAAAACTGAAATATCACATGGTCCTAAGTATTCAGACCCTTTGCTGTGACACTCCTTGAGATGGTTCTACACCTTCATTTGAGTCCAGCTGTGTTTGATTATACTGATTGGACTTAATTAGGAAAGCCACACACCTGTCTATAAAAGACCTTACAGCTCACAGTGCATGTCAGAGCAAATGAGAATCATGAGGTCAAAGGAACTGCCTGAAGAGCTCAGAGACAGAATTGTGGCAAGGTAAGGTTCTTAAGAGCACAGTGGCCTCCATAATCCTTAAATGGAAGATGTTTGGACGACCAGAACCCTTCCTATAGCTAGTGGAATTAACACACACCTGCTCTTTCTCCGCCAAGTCGTTCCTACTGCGCGCCTAAAGAGAAGGGGCGGGGAATATTCTAAAAAAAACTTCAGGGGCAGGCAACGCAGACGTAGTTTGATGCATGCGCAGTGTATATCAAGCTAACACATGTGTGTCGTATGTACGATCTGTGTGCGGAGGAAGGAGGAACGGAAGTGGCGAGCGTCCTAAACGAAGGTAAAATTTGAACTTTGCCCATCAGTGGCCTATACTGCTTCAAGATTGAGGCCTATATTGGGATAAGATAATGAGAGTTTAGGCTGACATTAGTGTTTTTGTCTTGTGTATTGTCTTACAGCAAAGATGAATCACTTTAAGGACCTAGAATTCATGTCCAGTTTAATAGACAAGTACAGGGAGATGAGGAATTTGTGGGATGTGAAACACAGCTTATATTATAATAAACAAGCTAGGAGGTCAACGCTGGAGAAACTTCTGGAGTTTGTGAAGACTCGGGTCCCCGATGCAACCATCGAGTTCTTAGACAAGAAAATTGGGATCTTGAGGAACATGTATAAGAAGGAGCATAATAAGATCCAGAAATCACTCAGATCAGGAGCAGCAGCAGCGCAAGTGTATGCACGCAGGCTGTGGTACTTCAACAAACTGCGGTTTCTGGACGACCAGACTGAAGCCAGGGAATCACTTTCTACCCTTCCCTGCAGCCTTCCCTCCACCCTTCCCTCAACCCCAGCAGAGACTGACGAGGAACAACCTGGGCCTTCCATCCTGGAAGAAGTGGATGTGCCCAACTGGAGCCAGGTATATTATTTTTATACATATTTATTGTCCTAATATTAATGATGTTAACTAGATGTTATAATTGATAACTAATTATTGATATGTAAATCACTTTGTTTTAAATCATTAGACAGTAGTGGCCAAAAATGTCTGGGACAAGAATGAAAAATGCTGGGGTCAGAATGATAGTCTTTTCTATTTATTAACATTCAATTTGCAAGTCATGAGCTAAAAATTGTGTGTGATTAATGAAGCAAAAACTAAAACTATGTCCCTTTTTTATACACAGGATGAGCTCAGCCAGGACGAGGGTCTGGAAAGTGGCAGGCAGGAGGTGGCCGTGCCCAGTGAAAGCCAGGAGGTGGGCGGGCCCAGTGTCAGCCAGGAGGTGGGTGGGCCCAGTGTCAGCCAGGAGGTGGCTGGCCCCAGTAGGAGCCTCACCCAATCCCAGGTGCCTCCCCTCCGCCTTCAAATGAAAAGGCCCAGGAAGGGGACGATGATGGAGGAGGCAGGACTGGGCCTCATTAGGGAAGCAAGCAATGTCCTCCGAAGCCCCCCGACGCTGAAGAGACCTATAGCTGCTATCTAGCCACAAGTTTGTTGAAATTGGAGGAGGGCCAACGCCTCCTCTGTGAGGGAATTTTTAGTGAGGCCCTTCAGAAGGGGTTGACAGAGAACAGCTGACAGAGAACAGCCACATATATGATCTCACCCATCCTCCTCCTCCTCCTCCTGCCACAAGTCCACCACCAGAGCCACAGCCTCCAAGGAGGGCTGCAGGGAAGGGTGCAGGGCAGCGTGGAGCGAAGGTTGCAGCGAAGAGAAGAAAGTGATGGCCTGGGTTCAGTCTGGTCGGACAGAAGACGCAGGCTGGTGTAGTACCACAGCCTGGGGACATATATGTCGTATATATATATGTCGTCTGCTGCTGGGCCTGATCTCTGGGAGTCCTGGACCAGATTGTGATCACTATTATATGGACTCCTCAAGATACCAATTTTTTTTCAACAGACTTGTGTGCCCTGGGGGCCAAAAGGCTTCGCAAATTCCAAAAGTTTCTCCAGCGTTGCCTTCATCTTTATTTTGTTACCCAGAATAAATGGATATTTTATTTTCGGAAAACACTTGCCTATGTGTTTTTCCTCAAAAAGTACAGTTTGTTTGCGAGTAGGCAGGTACATTTCAAAAAGACAATGTCAAATTAACAAGGGACACCAACCAGCCTCCTTGAGATTAAAAAATACAAGACAATAATGTTATTGTGGTAACTTGACACACAAAAAATAAATAAAAAATGAGGGAGATCACTAGAAACTAATTTTGCAATAATCCAAAAAAAGGAGATCTTGATGAAATAAGAAAAAATAATAAAAAAAAAGATGACTCTAAAAAATAATTCTAAACATCATTCTGGAGATCTGGCTTTAAAAAAAATAAAAGATTATTCATGAGATCACGAGAAATAAGAAAGAAATACGTTTGTGAGAACTCTGTGTGAATATGAGCAGCAAAACAACTTCATTATTCTAGCATTATAAAGCACAAAAGAATGAGCTGCATTAAAAGATCACAGAATTTGTAGCGTGAAAAATGTGCTATCTCCATTCCGAACGCTAGTTTTACCAGACCGAGCGCTTCTGTCTCGTACTTGCTTCTGCGCATGTGTCGTTTTTGTTACGTCGGAACAGCATACAGATGAGTGTGTTTGCCGATAGTAATTAGTTTCACCGGAAAAATTTAGAACATGTTCTCTATCTAAGTCCGTCTGAATTTTCAACGGAGAAAGTCAGATGGGGCATACACACGGTCAGAATATACGATGAAAAGCTCCCATCGGACTTTTTCTGAGGGACATTGCACTCGTGTGTACGCGGCATTAGCGGTTGGCGGGAGGGAGGGTTCCAAATGAGTTTGGGACCCCAAAAAAAAGCCTCTGGCACTCTGCCTGAATTTAAGGACACAAATAACATTTGTACACATTTTAGGGGGTGTTTATGGTAAAGCACTACTATGGAGCTGACATAATACATTGTTAAGTGACTAGGCTAGGTGGTTATGGGCCCAGGATAGCATGCTGGGGAGGTTAGTGAAGGTAAATATGCATGAGGGACAAAAAAGGAACTTTAAAAACTGCCAGCATGCATAAGGACAAAGGGGGCATTCACAGCATATTACAATCATGGTAATTAGGGAATGATGAAAGAAATACAATACATTAGCAAACATTAAATACATAGAATGTGATATTAAAGGAGAAAACTACCCTAATATAGTCCTTCTGCAGGATCTGAATAATAGCAGACCAGGTCTCTGGGATAATGATCCCCAGAGCCTGGGGGGAGATGCCTGTCGAGAACTTGAGGTCCTGCAGGCTTCTCCCAGTCGTCAAGTACTGCAACGTGGTGACTAGCCTCTGTTCAGGGGTGATGGCTTGCCTCATGCAGGTGTCCTACCTGCTAATATAAGGGGTCAGCAAAGCCAACAGACGGTGAAAAACGGGGTCCGTCATCCGGAGAAAATACCTGAAATCATCAGAGTTATTCTCCTGGATCTCCCTCAACAAAGGCATATAAGAGAATTGGTCACGCTGGAGCAACCAATTCTTCATCCATGAACTCCTCCCCACCCTGTTCATGGACTGGGCGTGGGTCAAAGTAAAAAACCCAACACCAAGCCCCTGCATAGCACAAACTCTATGACAAGGACATACCCACAACATGGCTTCAAAATGGTCGGCTGGTCAGAACGAACTAAACAGAAAGCACTGAAAAACAACAAGGCCTGAAAGAACGAGCTGAAAATCAAAAACGAGCGGACAAGAATGCACAGGAGATCGAATACAGTACTATAAATAGCGCGCACTGACAAACAAATGCGAACTGACTACACGCACCAAAGAACAGATACAAACCCACAATCACAAACTGAAGATCAGTAACGGTATTAAAAGCACGAGGCTGAAAAGCGCGACTCGTCTCTCACCAAACTTCTACTAACACAAGATTAGCAGTAGGAGCCCAAAGGGTGGCGTACTGGCTATTGAACTTCCCTTTTATAGTGCCGTCGTACGTGTTGTACGTCACCGTGTTCTTGGCAGTCGGAATTTGGTGTGACCGTGTGTATGCAAGACAAGCTTGAGCGGAATTCCGTCGGAAAAATCATCCAAGACTTTTTCTACGAGAATTCTGCTCGTGTGTACGTTGCATACCTGACTTTACTTCACCCTCTGCCACAAGCCCTGTCAGAGATCATATCCCCAGTGCTAGATGAGTCACATAAAGTCAGATCTGCTGCTAAAGATCAATAATCTGTTCCCCTTAGCAACCTCTGCTGCTACTGAGCGTCCCTTACCTCCTGTAGATCAGCACCCTGCCACCAGTACCCACACTTCCTCTGTATGTAATCCATTGGAAGCTCTACCTGCAGTACCGTTGCCCATAGCAACATCTCAGGCCTCTTCCGGTACTTCTGCTGCTCTTCCCTCTATTCCCCCCAGTACTGTTACTACCTTTCCATCAGTAGTACACTCTGGTCAGCACAATGCAAATGTGCAGGACTCCAGTATCCAAGCCCAAAAATAAACAAAACTTTCCTGCTCTTACAACTCTGCCCCTATCTATGTTGCCTGCTGATGGTGCCCAGTCCTCCTCCATGCTGATGACTGCTGCTGATGGTGTCCATGCCTCCTCCATGCTGATGCCACCTGCTGATGGTGTCCATGCCTCCTCCATGCTGATGCCACCTGCTGATGGTGTCCATGCCTCCTCCATGCTGTTGCCACCTGCCGATGGTGTCCATGCCTCCTCCATGCTGATGCCGCCTGCTGATGGCGTCCATGCCTCCTCCATGCTGATGCCGCCTGCTGATGGTGTCCATGCCTCCTCCATGCTGATGCCGCCTGCTGATGGTGTCTATGCCTCCTCCATGCTGATGCCGCCTGCTGATGGTGTCCATGCCTCCTCCATGCTGATGCCACCTGCTGATGGTGTCCATGCCTCCTCCATACTGATGCCGCCTGCGATGGTGTCCATGCCCCCTCCATGCTGATGCCCCCTGCTGATGGTGTCCATGCCTCCTCCATGCTGATGCCACCTGCTGATGGTGTCCATGCCTCCTTCATACTGATGCCGCCTGCTGATGGTGTCCATGCCTCCTCTATGCTGATGCCACCTGCTGATGGTGTCCATGTCTCCTCCATACTGATGCCACCTGCTTATGGTGTCCATGTCTCCTCCATGCTGATGCCGCCTGCTTATGGGGTCTATGCCTCCTCCATGCTGATGGTGCTTGCCGATAGGGTCTATTCCTCTTCCATGCTTATGCCGCTGGCCGATGGGGTCCATTGCTCCTCCAGATGTAAATAGCGATGTGAGGACACAATCCAGCATCCAACCTGATGGCGGATGTTGGTGTGTGCTACACAAGACCTGTGACTTATACTAACCCCCTGCCAATCACCCCCTGCCGATCAGAATCCGCTGTGTCCGAGATTTAGGAGGTTGGTATAGGGACAGGGCATCATCGGCTTCCTGAGCCGAGCGTGCACGCCCCCTTCCCGAACCGAGCATGCGAGCAAAGCGAGCGCTGCGGAATGACGGCTTGCACACACGGCCCACCGACACAGTAGCCTCGCCGGCGTACAGCGCATGCGCGCTGGAGGAGCAAGGTGGTGGCCGGACGGAATGCATCTATCTGAACGACCTGCCATGTAAAAACCGCAGCGAATTACTAAATTCGGGCGGCTTTGTGTGCCGGGCATGTAGGATGAAATCCCAGGAAGTCGACCACCGCAAGCATTGTAAAAAGGGGGAAAAAAAGAGAAAAGACATATATTAATTAAGTAAATTGGATCAGGTGCAATGAACAGCACCACATAGAGGTAGAAGTAAACAAATATGTTTTAAATAAGGAGATAGTTACTGTATATGTGACGGGACAGATTGACCAGGACAGACAACAGCCACAGTTACATAACAATTTGAATATCATTTAGTATAATACTAGAATATATATATATATATATATATATATATATATATATATATATATATAAATAAAACTTCCAATACAGTATATTACATGGAGACAATAGTACACTATATTGTCCCTGCAATACTAAAGCTGGAAGAATTTAAATGGATTGGCATCCATGATTTGGAGAAGAAAGTGTTTATCTCTATAAAAAAAAAAAGGGGGGGGGGAGAAAGGGGTAACTCCATCTCAAGTTGCATGGTGTAGCAGATTGCTATCTCTCCATGCCACTGAATGAGAACCCCTCCAAAAATGGCTTGAAACATACAGCCTCGTTGAGGCAGGGAGGTAAGGGAGGTAAGGTGGCTTTAAGAATATGTATCCACCGCAGCTCCAGCTAAAGGAGGGTTTTAGGTAAGCGGCGGAGGGCACCGGATCGTGGCGGGAGCCCACTCTCCCGCCGCCGATAAAAGTGATCTTGCGGTGAATCCACCACAGAGACCACTTTTATCTGAAACCGGACCGCTCACTGAAGAAGAGGATACCGGGGGTTATGGTAGCTAGCTGCTGCCTTAACAACGACTTCCCTCTTCAAAGTGCCGACGTATATCTGCGTGAGTCGGTCCGGAAGTGGTTAAATGACTGCAAAACCAGCCAAATTATATTGAGTTTGCATGAACATTACCACAAATGGCTCCTGAATTTTGCATTAATTAGTCCGCAACAGATAAATTTACATTGCATACTTACCAACTGTTCTGAATTTCCCGGGACATTTCTGGGATTTAGACTATTTTCTCGATTTTATTGTTTCCCGGGAAATGTCCCGAGGAATCTGTTTTTTCGCGATTTTCTGACACCGCCGCCTGCTGCCGCTAGAGGTCCACGAATGTCTCCGCCGGCCACCATTTTTAAGAAGACCAGGAACACGGCTAGACGGAGCTCCTGTGTCGCCGCCCACCCTCCGCCCCGCTCTGCCCCGCCTACCGCCCCGCATTGCATTACATTCAGCGAAGAACAGGGTTGACAGTGGGGTCTTTAAGACCCTGGATGTCTCATTAAAGAGAACCTGTCACCAAAAAAAAAACATCACATAGGGGACTTTTTGTCCCTTATGTGATGGGGGGTTATGGGGGTCTGCGGGCAGGGGGCTTATCGGAATCTGGAGGCTCATAGTAACCCTACCCATTCACCAAAAAAATTGTCAAAAAGTAAAAAAAAAAAAGAAACAGTTTTTGACAATTCCTTTATTAAAAAAAAAAAAATATTGTCCCTCGATATGAATCCATTGTCAACCATGCCGCATCTAGAAGAAAAGAAGAAAAAAAAACGCTCCTGTTCTCTATGAAGGCTAGCTGCCCACGGCAGTCTCGCCATCTGACATTTCTTATAAAGGTAAGGGGCGGAGCCACCTGGCTATGTCACATGGTGACACCGCCCTATTCTGATGTCATGGGCCATTGCAGGCTGGGTCAATGACATCAGAAGGGAGCGGTGCCACCAGGCGACATAGCAAAGTGACCCCACCCCTTACCTATGTAAGAACTGTCAAGCGGCGGAGCCCGCAGTAGGCAGCCAGACTTTATGTTGGCGGGAGCGTCTTTGATATTTTATTTTTCAGATGTGGCGTGCGTCATGATTAACAATGGATTTACACCAGGGAGACACAGATTTTTTAATTTTTTTTTAATAAAGAAATTGTCAAAAACTGTGTGTGTGTTTTTATTACTTTTTGACACTATTTTTTGGTAAATGGGTGGGGGTACTATGCACCCCATACTCATTCACATAGGGGGAGTGGGATCTGGGGGCCCCTTTGTTGTGGGGATGAGGCCCTTGTCCATCAGCATGGGGACAAAGTGTTTTTGGGTGGGGGGCTGAGCCCCCCCGCCCCACAGCACCCACCCTACCATGTTGAGGGTATGTGGCCTGGTATTGTTCAGGAGGGGGGCGCCCGCTCCAACCCCTTTTCTGACCTGCCAGGCTGCATTCCCGGATAAGGGTCTGATACGGATTTTGGGGGGAAACCCCACACCGTTCTTTTTTACTGGCAATTATTTTTTTCTTTATTCAGCTGTCAGCGAGGAAGCCCATTGACAGCTGATGACTCATCAGTTGACAAGGACGTCACAGCCAGGTTCCCGGCCCCGCTCCTTAACAACCAACTTATACTGCGCCCTGATTGGGCAAAGCTTTGCCCAATCAGGGTGCAAAATGCACTGTGCAGCGCACAGTTCATAGCAGGGCGTTCGGCTGGGTGAAAACTGCCAAACACCCTGCAAATTCGGATGTTCCCCAAACAGGGTGAACAGCCAATGTTCATCCCAAACTGATGCTCAGGCCGAACTGTTCAAACTCTTCCAACTCTACTGTGTCCGGACCACAATATAGAGTTATAGAGGAAGGAATAGAGTCCTCCAGAAGTGCAGAGTATTTCAGGAGAGGAGAGTTATAGAGGAAGAAGCAGAGTCCTCCAGCAGTGGATTGTATTTCAGGAGAGGAGAGTTAAAGAGGAAGAAGCAGAGCCCCCCAGCAGTGCAGAGTATTTCAGGAAATGAGCGTTAGATAGAGGAAGGAGCAGAGTCCTCCAGCAATCAGAATTATGGTGAGTTTTTGACAAAGCCAGAGAAAATCCTTGATGAACATAGCATCTGGACTGGTCGGGTTGGTCAGTAACAGTCAGATTGGCCAGGGATGGGAATGTTGTCTGTCACCTGCCCTCCTTGGCTTTTATAGGGAGGGATAGGGAGGGACAAAAAATGGGCATTTTAGCTCCTCCTGTTCAGCCTTGATATGTTCAGTGTGTTTGGGTCAGGGTCATGTGGCCAAGGACTTTACCCAGATGATAAGATGCAACCTGTGCCTGAGCCTTGGCCACCCCTACAGCCGATGTCCCAAGGCCTGGAACAATATGGAGAAGGAGGTCATGTGCAGTGGCGACTACTGGGTTTTTTGGGGGGGCAGCAAACAACCTCCCAGGCGGCCGGCGGCAGCACAGCACTTATCCCCCCCGGGTGGCTGTGTGGTCCAGCACTTACCCCATCAAGACAGCGGACTGCGGGCTGCGGCCCCAGTGTCCTCCAGCGTGGCAGGCTACAAGCAGCGGCTCCAGAGTCTTCTGATCAAGCGGCTTCCTCCACGCCTTCTGACGTGCGTCTCCTCTCTCCTCCTAGGCGCTAGGCATCCTATGGGATCATCTGATACTTTGGCCAATCAAGAAACGTGTCTCACGACCCGCTTCCTGATTGGCGGAGAGAAGATTTAGTGTGAAAATAGCCAATATTTTCCTATAGAGCCAGAGCCTATTAGAGCCTCTGGCTCTAATCACGTACTTCAAAAAAACACTCCCCCCATTGGAATCCATAGTCTAGCTCTCTGTATGTAGATCAGGGGGCTGGACGCATAGATAGGGGGGGTGACACCCATGTGCCCCTAATGGATGGGCCGCCACTGGTCATGTGGCCAAGGACTGCAACCAGATGATAAGATGCAACATGTGCCTGCGCCTTGGCCACCCCTACAGCTGATGTCCTGAGGCCTGGCACAATATGGAGAAGAAGATAACAGATGACCTGTTGAGGCTGGATGGGTTGAAGGATGAGGCTCCTGGAGTACCATCCTCCTCTGCCATGACCCACTCCCCTGGACCTGTTCAGGATCCCTCCCCAGTTCTTGTGGCCACCCCTTCTGTGTCTGTAAGTTTTCCTTCTGTGTTTTTCTCTGTGTCCCCCCCAGCCTACTGTACCTGCTCCTCTTGTGTCAGAACCTTCCAAGTCTGTGTCCCCCATGAGTCTACCCCTCCTCAGTCTGACTTAAAGGAAGGTTCCCAACACCAGAAGTGGTAGAGAGTACCAAGGGTGCTGCTGCCTCTTCTGTAAAGAAGTCCTCTGTAAAGTCTTCAAAGATAAAGGCAAGAGATGAAAACATCTTTGAGTCTTACCTGCAGTACCTGGAGGAGAGAAGGTAGGTTGTGAGGCGGAAGAGGCAGGTGGTGAGGACGTAACAGGGACGTGAAGCTCTAGTGCCTGTTTCCAACCATTCTAGGGCCAAATTAAGATATTTCCTCATCTGCGGCTTCTTTAGAGCGAAGTTCAGATTCTGAAATGGAGTTGGAGGAGGCCTCAAGAATGAAAGAGGCTTCTGGTGATGAGCAGCAGAGAGGAGCTAAGAAGCAATCCATCAAATAACCCAAATGGCAGATCCCCCTCCGTCAAAAGTGGTGACAATAAATGTTGCCAGCATTAAGTCAGTAAGTGCTCATTCTATGACCTTCTTTTTGTTCAGCCAATTAGATGCTGAAATTTTATTTTTGCAAGAGACTAGGCTCACCTCCTTGGCAGATATTCATATGGCCAAGAGAGAGTGGAGGTATGGTCCATCTTACTGGTCTCTTACGGCGGTGTGGCGGTGTTGTTTAAAACCGGTATGGTAACTGTCCAGCGGGTTATTGAGCTGGAGATTGGGAGGTGTATGGTCTTAGATGTCCTTGTAGGAGGGCAGGACCTGCGCCTAATGTTTATGGGCCGCACACAAAGTGGGACAGGAAATGCCTTTTTACAAGGATCAAGCCATTTCTTTTTACATCCCGGCAAGTAGTCTTTGGAGATGACTTTAATACAGTGACTAGGCCTAAGGACAGGAAGGGCTTCAAGGACAAGCTGGGATATGATAGCCTTTTTTAAAATAATATAGTTAGGGATGCTGGTCTGAGTAGGATATATATATATATATTTTTTTTTTTTTAAGGAGACCTCTGCTTTCTGCTTTCTCGCCCGCAGTGGTGCAGGCAGCGGAGTTCTCTGATCACTGTATGCTATCTGTGGTCCTGAATGCTTCAGACGCCCCTCAGATGGGCAAGGGCATCTGGAGATTGAATTCGACTCTTCTCGAGGATGAACATGTTAGACAATCCTTTGAGGAATTCTTTCAGGCACAGGAGACCATCCTGGACCTCTGTAGCAGCAAGGCTGAGTGGTGGGAGCTGACCAAAAAGAGGATCACTGGATTCTTCCTAGGGCATAGGCAATAGAAAGCAGTTTGATAGATACACGACATACCAAAGTTTGTGGAGGAAGCTGGATATTCTTGTCTTGAGAGGAGAAGATCCTGGGGCAATCTCCGAAGTGAAAGTCCTCCTCAGGAAGTGTCAATATGACCGGCATGCCTCTTTGGTTCTGGAGAGGGATTACGGGAAGTACCACTCGCCTGACCCTTACCAGAACTGCAAACAAGGTTTAGCTGTTAGGACGGTCGTTGGCCTTAAGGATAGTACAGGTTCCTTGACAATGTCCAGGTAAGGGATCCTGGAGGTCGTGAGGTCTTTTTATGCTGACCTTCTTGGGAGGAAACGTGACCAGGGCCGGTGCAAGGATTTTTGACACCCTAGGCGAAAACTAATTTTGCTGCCCCCCCTTGGCTCCACCCCTGACTCGACCCCCTTTGCCCTGCCCATGTATACCCTACCTTTTTAATGAAGCGCCCATCAAATACTGCCTCAGCAGCACCCATCAATGCAGTCTGCCAGCGCCCATCAATGCATCCTCTCCAGCGCCCATCAAGTGCAGCCTCTCCAGCGCCCATCAAGTGCAGCCTCTCCAGCGCCCATCAAATGCAGACTCCCAGTGCTGATCAATGCAACCTACCAGCGCCTATAAATGCAGCCTACCAGCACCCAACAATGCAGCCTAGCAGCGCCCAACAATACAGCCTACCAGCGCCTATCAATGCAGCCTACCAACGCCCATCAATGCAGCCTACCAGCGCCCAACAATGCAGCCTACCAGTGCCCATCAATGAATGTTTGCTTGCTTCCATTCATACGGGAGTCAGGACACAGACACAGTCCTCCGCTGCCGCTGCTCCTCTGACACTATGTGCAAATGGAGCGGCGGCTGCCTGCTGATGCTGAGACTTAGTTGCTTGCTGCAGAGAGAAGAGAGTAGGAACGATAGTGGCCGGGCGCCCTAGGCAGCAGTGCGCCCTAGGCAGCTGCCTAATTGCCTAGTGGTAGCACTGGCCTTGACCGTGACAAGATGGAAAGCTTTTTGGACTCTACTCCAGGTCCAAATGGTGGAGATGGTCCATTGATGAATTTGACAGGGAAGATCACAGTTGAAGAGGTGATGAGGGCAATTGAACAGCTTGCCATCAAAAAGCGACCTGGACAGCTGAGTTTTACAATGCCTTTAGGTCTATTCTGGCTCCACATTTGGTAGAGGTTTTTAACAGTTGCCTTGCTGAGGGGGTGCTTTCCCCTTCCATGAGGCACTCAGCTTTGATTCACCTTTCAAAAGGTAAAGATCCTTAGATGTTGAGAATTGGCGCCCCATCAGCCTTCTCAATGTCGATAGAAAGGTACTGGCCAAGATACTTTTCTGGCGCCTTTCGTCAGTAGCAGGGTCTTTGCTTTCTTGCCATCAGCACTGTTCGGTCCAGGGTAGAAGCACCTTCACAGCGGTTTTAGCTGTCCCGGAGGCCTTGGAGCAGTGCAGGGCTGCAGGCTGGGGAAAGTATTTTCTGGTGTTGGATCAGGCAAAGGCTTTTGAGCGTGTTAACCGTGAGTACCTGTGGCTGCTCCTTAGTAAGTATGGTTTGGTATGGTTTTGTTGATTGGCTGAAAGTCTTGTATAAGGGGGCGAAAAGCTTCCCTCTTGTTAATGGTTGGGTTGGGCAGTCCTTTGATTCCGAGGTGCACCAGGGTTGTCCCCTGAATCCCCTGCTCTATGTGTTTGCAATTGACCCCTTCATCAGGAGTCTAGAGAAACAGCATGTTGTGTGGGTACCAGTGGGGCTCCCGGGTAAGCCACCTTTGAGGGTTGTTGCCTATGTGGATGATGTGCCGGTGATTGTCACTGGGACAGATGAAGCGGAGGAGGTGGTCTCTCTGACATCACGGTACTCTGGAGCATCAGGCTTCAAGATCAATCAGGAAAAGAGTGATGTTTTCTGGATGGGAAAGGAAGGTGAGGGGTTTGCTTTCCCGTACACCTATCCATGGCCCCAGGTAAAAATTTAGATACTAGGCATTGAATTTGGACCTGGCGATTATGACCTCATTATGGCCGATTATGGGGGCTTGGTTGAAAGCATGGAGGGGTTTCAAGCAGCCTGACTGCCAGGAATCTCTTTCCCGGGTGGCTGTCTGTCTCTTATCACCTAGATTTTATAATTTATGATTCATTTTTTAGAAATGGCTGTGTGCATAGGTGATGGGTTGTGCATCTTAGGACCTCTCTGCTGCTTTATGTAAATAGTTTTCTAAAAATGTGTTGGTAGTGGACTATGTTTATATTGTATATATTCTGAACATGGATGTGTATTCCTTTGTTTTCAGTTGAAGTTTTGTACTATGGTTTTGTTTTTTACTTTTGTATAAAATTTGTTGCTTGATTCTTTTCAATAGTAGATCAGCAGAGTCCTCCAGCAGAGCAGAGTATTTCAGGAGAGGAGAGTTATAGAGGAAGGAGCAGAGTCCTCCAGCAGTGCAGAGTATTTCAGGAGAGGAGAGTTATAGAGGAAGGAGCAGAGTCCTCCAGCAGAGCAGAGTATTTCAGGAGAGGAGAGTTATAGAGGAAGGAGCAGAGTCCTCCAGCAGAGCAGAGTATTTCAGGAGAGGAGAGTTATCACATCACATGTGGGTGGTAATGATGGGAGGGGTTTCGTGTATATATATTGTTTTGTGTCACTTGATTGTTGTCCTGTGGAAGACGAGCTTGTGCCCCATCAAAACGTTGAAAGAAAACGTCATCACTGAGCCTAGGTTCACATATGTTCAAACACAGACATCACATGTGATTCGCACCCGCACTACGCATGCGATGTCTGTGCAATACGAGTTCAGCCATACAGTTGCATGGCTGAAATCGCATTAGATTCGCAGGAAACTTTTTTTTCCCCCCGCACTCGAATCAGATCGCATGGGTGTTCTCACCTATGCGATGCGATTCCTGTGCGAGTTCATAGTTCACACTGCGATCTGTGAACCGATCTAGGGTCGTGTCATGAACAATGTATTGACACCCGCAGCGGTTCGCAGAGGGCAGTGAGAACTGCCTGCGGGAGGGATGTGATGCGGGAACCAGCGCTGTAATTGCGCTGGTTCCCGCATCGCACATATGTGACCCTAGGCTAAGAGTTCACCTGTCAGGACCCGTGAATGCCGCCTTACCTTTTGTGTTTTTATGGACTTCATGCTTTGCTGAGCACCCGGGACCATTTTATCTCAGATATGTGTGCGGTGACAACTATCCAGTAGTCATACAGTGGAGCCTTTGATTATGAGCATAATCCGTTCCAGGAGAATGCTTGTAATCCAAAGCACTCACATATCAAAGCGAGTTTCCCCATAGAAGTCAATAATTTGTTCCGCATTGACTTCTATTGCATGCACTGCATGTGGCCAGAGGTGGGGGGGGGCGACGGAGAGCCTCGGAAATACTCGGGGACAGCTCGGCTGAACTCGGAAACCCTTGGAAAGGCTCAGAAACACTCGGGAACGGAGTATTTCCGAACTGTTCCGAGTGTCACCGGCGCCCCCGCACCTCTGGCCAAATGCGGTACTGCACACCCCATTAGCTTGAATTCCTGCTCATTTTGCCTGACAACACTCGCAAACCGAGTCAGGATTTAAAAAAAAAAAAGTTGCTCGTCTTTCAAAACATGCTTTTAACAGCCGCCCGTGTGAAAGGGGCCTAATTCATTATCAACATCAATCCCTAGATCCTTGTAACAATCTCATCATGCCATGTTCTCTCTTAGAAAGGACACCGGAGGATGGGCATGACAGCACTTGGATGGCAAACTGGGCCGAGTCAGCCACCTTGTCCAATCTGTAGACCCAAAAAATCCCAGCATGCCTTATAAACTGAGTGTCATGGATGCTCCCTTTACATTACAAAAAAACAAAAAAAAGTTTTGTGCAACTGAAAACAAATACATGGATCAGATTAAAAATGTTTAATTTTATTTTAATTATAAAACCATAAATCATTGTACTTCCCTTTTAAATCATGAATTCAGGACTGGGGATATGTTTGGGTTGGTCTTTGGGCTCATCCAAGCCAAATATTCACCAACGCCAAAAAAAACAAGCAGTAGCCACACTCAGGATTCCAGTCTGACAATCAACTTTATTGATATAACACCATCTGCACAAACTCCTCCCTCTGATGCGTTTGCCCCCCCAATAGAACTTCATTGTAGAGACTAGAGGTGTGGTTGCTCCTTCCTCGGTGTTGGTGAATGTATTCTGTTGCTGAACCTTTTCATTATATAAATGATTATGATCAGGTCTGATTAGAAAATATAAAACATTTTTTTTTTTTATCCCAGGTAAATATAAAGTACAGTGGAACCTCGGATTACGAGCATAATCCGTTCCAGGAGAATGCTTGTAATCCAAAGCACTCGCATATCAAAGCGAGTTTCCCCCATAGAAGTCAATGGAAACGAAGATAATTTGTTCCGCATTGACTTCTATGACATGCAATACCACATGTGACCAGAGGTGGTGGGGGGGGCGCCAGAGAGCCTCGGAAATACTTGGGGACAGCTCAGCTGAACTCAGAAACCCTCGGAAAGGCTCGGAAACACTCGGGAACTGAGTATTTCTGAGTGTTTCCGAGTATCTCAGAGTGATTCCGAGTATTTCCAAACGACTCTGAGTTCCACCGGCGCCCCAGCACCTCTGGCCAAATGCGGTACTGCACATCCCATTAGCTTGAATTCTGCTTGTTTTGCCAGACAACACTCGCAAACCGAGTCAGGATTTAAAAAAAAAAAAAAAAATGCTCGTCTTTCAAAACGCTCGTTAACCGCGTTACTCGTAAACCAAGGTTCCACTGTATTGTTTATGAATATTTCACATATGCCAAGTGCAGACAGCAGGTGGTGCTATTGGGTCAGTTCTCCAGCACTCCTCCTCCAGTTACCGACTTATGTGCTGTGAAGTCTGTAATTTGATCTTCCTGCCATTCAAGGCCACACCCAGCTGGATGAGTCAGAGGAAGGACACGCCCACCTCCCCGCCTCTACTTCATACAGCTTTGTGTGGAGGATCAGTGAGAGAGAGACAACCCAAAAGTCAGCTGGTCTGTCTGATGGGGAAGCCCAGAATATCCAGTGACACCGTGTCATGTCATCAATGGAAATATTTGTACCAGTATACAGGCGGTCCCCTAGTTACAAACATCCGACTTGCAAAACGGAGGGAGACAACAGGAAGTGAGATGAAATCTACCCCTAGGAAGGGAAATTCTCTCCTGTAAGAGTTAATATGGGAAAAAGGTGTCTCCTCTCCACTGATGCTTTATCACCAATCCTTGTTTCACTAAAGACCCCAAACTTTTCAAAATCCAATTGTCATTGGGACAGAAAGTGGGGTGAAATCTTCTGAACTGTGTGGCTGGAACTACACTTAAAAAATGTACCTGTTCCGACTTACAAACAAAGTCGACTTAAGAACAAACCTACAGACCCGATCTTGTTTGTATCTGGGGACTGCCTGGTATATACAAGTCATAGAGAAACGTGACATTAACCACTTAAGGACCAGCCTCGTTTTGGATTTTAGGTGTTTACATGTTTAAAACAGGTTTTTCTGCTAGAAAATTACTTAGAACCCCCAAACATTATATATGGTTTTTCTTCTAACACCCTAGAGAATACAATGGCGGTCATTGCAATACTTTTTTTTGCACCGTATTTGCGCAGAGGTCTTAAAAGCACACTTTTTTTGGAAAAAATTAACTTTTTTGAATAAAAAAATAAGACAACAGTAAAGTTATCCCACTTTTTTTTATATTGTGAAATATAATGTTACGCCAAGTAAATTGATACCCAACATGTCACGCTTGAAAATTGCGCCCGCTCATGGAATGGCGTCAAAATTTACCCTCAAAAATTTCCATAGGCGACGATTAAAAAATTCTACAGGTTGCATATTTTGCGGTACAGAGGAGGTCTAGTGTTAGAATTATTGCTCTCGCTCTAACGGTCGCTGTGATACCTCACATGTGTGGTTTGACCACCGTTTTCATATGCGGGCGCTACTCGCATATGCGTTCGTTTCTGCGCGCGAGCTCGTCGGGACAGGGGGGTTTTAAAAAATTTTTTTTTCATTTTTATTATTTATTTTACAATATTTTTATATTTTTACACTGTTTAAAAAAAAAAATTGTGTCACTTTTATTCCTATTACAAGGAATGTAAACATCCCTTGTAATAGAAAAAAGCATGACAGGTCCTCTTAAATATGAGATCTGGGGTCAAAAAGACCTCAGATCTCATATTTACACTAAAATGCAATAAAAAAAAAAAAAAAAAGTAATTTAGAAAAATGACATTTGAAAAAATGTGCCTTTAAGACGTCGCTTGAATGCAGCCATCAAATCTAAGAATTGGTAAATGCAATATAACAAATGTTTGCTTTTGGGAATACCACTTTAAGTGTCCCCAATAATTTATCTTTCCACCCCATCCCCCTCTTCCTGTGATGTCACCAGTATCTGGGCGGAGTTCTCACATCTCCTGATTCCCACCACAGATCTTTATACAACCTTTATATACCCATATCCCAGCATGGAGGGGCTCAGTGAAGGTGGTGGTGAAGGTGTGGAGATGTCGGATCGGGTCACACAGATCATAAAAGGAGATCCGTCCGACCTCATAATCCAGATCTATCCTGACTCTGTTACTGGAGATATTGGAGGGTAAGAGGATCCATTTACTGTCATGTATCACCCCATACTGATCACCTTTCCTCCACAAACACCAGGACTTCTTATTATATCCAATCACTGACTCCCCTCCTCCCCTCTCTATACTGGGGTAACACATCCCGACTATCCATCTATCTGATCCTCCGACATCCACTTCCCAGTAATGTCCCCCTGAGGAGAAACTCCGACTGCTCAACACCTGAGGATAATACTGAAATCTCTCTGGTGTTTCTGGATGATTCTGGTCTATATCTGACCTGGATACAGTTTTCCTGTCATCTGATATATGGAGATTATTATAAGCTGTGTTTACATCCAGTAATATGTCTGCAGCTCCCTGTATATAGAAGGATACATTTACCTCAGTTATTATATCAGATAATGTGTGTGATATCCCAGCCACATCCAGACCCCCTCCATCATGGAGGAGCTTCTCATGTCTCTCTCTGTCCTCATTATCTCCATCCTCCGTATCACACAAGTCACCTGTGTCTGATTCCTGTAAGACAGTCAGTGGATCCGTCATGTTACACAGCTCCTCAATGTGACGCATCTTCCTGGACAGCTCCTCCTTCTTTATTTCCAGATCCCGGATGGAGATGGAGATCCGCTCTGCCCTCCCGGAGATTTCCCTCAGGACTCTCTTCTCCAGGTCTTCCAGACGTCTCCTGAGATCTCTAAACAGGTCAGTGACTCTCTCGGTGTCACCAGATGCTTTTTCTTCTACTTTCCTCCTGTGTTCCTGCAGACTCTGGACTCTTTCCTCCGTCTCCTCTCTCTTTGTCAGAAGTTTCTGCAGAACATTCCTCAGTGTCTCCTTCTTCTTCTCAGAAGCCTCATCCAGCATCTCCACCTGGTGTCCTCGATGTTCTCCAGCTAGAGTACAGGACACACAGACACAGATATCATCCTCAGTGCAGTAATACTCCAGGATCTTCTTATGGACGGAGCATTTCCTGCTCTCCATGGACAAGGTGGGGTCACATAAGACGTGTTCTGGGGACTTTTTGTGGACTCTCAGGTGTTTATCACACAGAGAAACCTCACAGTGCAGACAGGATCTAACAGCAGGTACAGGATAGTCCACACAGTGAGTACAGAAGACCTCGGACTCCTCCAGATCTGGCTGAGCAGACAGGAAATTCTCCACTATGTTACGTAGTGTTATGTTCCTCTGCAGTGCAGGCCGATCCGGAAACTTCTCTCTGCATTCAGGACAGGAATATCCTCCAGACCCCTCCTGTGTATCCAGCACACGATCAATACAGACCCGGCAGAAGTTGTGTCCACATCTCAGGTTTACAGGATCTGTATAAATGTCCAGACAGACGGAACATTCCAGCTCAGCTCTCAGGTTAGCAGACGCCATCGCTGACAGTAGAAGAGAAATGAAAGTGAAAATCTCTGACACCGGAGAAGAATGCAGTTGGGAGGGTCACATTCTCCTACACAGGGGGAGGCTGGGCTGTGACTTGTACTTTATTCATAGGGTTGGGTATATGAATGGATACAGATAATAAAACAATTCTCACTAAGAATAATGTACCTATTTCGTATTTAGGGTTGCCACTTTTTCTTCAAGCCAAACCCGAACACTTTAGCGGTGCATAGTTACATAAACACTATATCGGGGGTCTCCAAACTTTCTAAACAAAGGGCCAGTTTACTGTCCTTCAGACTTTAGGGGGGCCGGACTGTGGCCATTGAGAGTAGAAAATGTCCTGATGTCAGTGGGAAAAAATAATGCCCTATCATTTGTTTCATTGGTATCAGTGGGAGGAATAGTGCCCCATCATTGGTCTCAGTGGGAGGAATTGTGCCCCATCATTGTTCTCAGTGGGAGGAATTGTGCCCCATCATTGTTCTCAGTGGGAGGAATTGTGCCTCATCATTGGTCTCAGTGGGGGGAATAGTGCCCCATCATTGTTCTCAGTGGGAAGAACTGTGCCCCATCATTGGTCTCAGTGGGAGGAATTGTGCCCCATCATTGGTATCAGTGGGAGGAATTGTGCCCCATCATTGGTATCAGTGGGAGGAACTGTGCCCCTTCATTGAGGTCATTGGCCCTCATTGCTGCTGTCATTGAGAGAAATTGTGCCCCATTTTTGCTGTAATTTGAAAGATTTGTGCCCCATCATTAGTGTCAGTGGGGGGGGGGGAATCATGCTCCATTGTTTGTATCAGTGGATGAAATAGTGCCCCAAGGGCTGGATAAAAGCAAGCAAAGGGCTGCAGTTTGGAGACCACTATAGGAATATAACAGACCTGGGACACCTTTGGGCACTCCAAAGAGAATAGTAATGCGGCACATATGAGCCCCCTCTCCCTCCTGTCAGGCCCTATCCCGAGCCACATTCTTGTCTGAATAATGTGTCTGGGTTTCAGGTGGACTGAAACCCTGACACATGGTTCCAAACCCGGACTGTCCGGGTGAATCCTGAACAGGTGGCAACCCTACCTGTATTGCATATCCACTGTGTCCATAGACAGGGGCATAACCAGAGTCAGACTCATCGGACACATGCCCCTCATTTAGTACTGGGTGCCCGTGCCTCACATCCCAGCACTGCTCCTGATCACCAACCATTTCTTCTATTCTGCCACCTGTCAGAGCTCAAACACACATGTATGTGTATATATATATACATATGTATATATTTATTATTTATATACACTCACCCACACATGCACATTTAGAAATAAATGTAAACAAACATTTTAAAATGTATTAAAACATGTTTTAATTAACCACTTACCACCCAGGCCAATTCTGACATTTCTCTCCTACACGTAAAAATCATCATTTTTTTTTTTGCTAGAAAATTACGTAGAACCCCCAAACATTATATATATATATATATATATATATATATATATATATATATATGTTGTTTTTTTTTTTTTAGCAGAGACCCTAGAGAATACAATGGCGGTCATTGCAACTCTTTATCTCGCTCGGTATTTGCGCAGCAATTTTTTAAATGCGTTTTTTTGTGCTTTAAAAATATATAAAAGAGTATAGTTAGCCCAATTTTTTGGGCATAATTTGAAAGATACGCCAAGTAAATAGATACCCAACATGTCACGCTTCAAAATTGCAAACGCTCGTGGAATGGCGTCAAACTTCGGTACATAAAAATCCCCATAGGCGACACTTTAAAATTTTTTACTGGTTACATATTTTGAATTACAGAGGAGGTCTAGGGCTAGAATTATTGCTCTCACTCTAACGTTCCCGGCGACACCTCACATGTGTGGTTTGAACACAGTTTTTATATGTGGGCGGGACTTACGTATGCGTTCGCTTCTGTGTGCGAGCACACGGGGACAGGGGCACTTTAAAAAAACGGAAAATTTATATCAAATACTTACCGTAATTTTCCTTTCCTGATGGACTCCATGGCAGCCTACGTATGGGTTAATCCCGCCTCTCATACCTCATAGGACCCCACTCCCATAAATCTTTGCTTCTAGACAGAGACTGTGTTCCATAACTTAGCCTACTCCAGCAACTGGGAGGGAACTCCTGCTGCCATAGAGTCCATCAGGAAAGGAAATTACGGTAAGTATTTGATATAAATTTTCCGTTTTCCTGACAGACTCCATGGCAGCCTACGTATGGGAAATAACTAGCCATACACACCCTGGTGGGCAATTGCTGGTTAAAGAAAAAAAGGTTTAATTGGCACCATCAACAGATAATACGTGCAAACCAAAGTTAACCGTAGACAAAGAAGCCGGTTCTACACAATAGTGTGTCATAAAAGTGTTAATTGATGACCATGAGGCCGCTTTACAGATTACATCTGGAGACACATGTCGGGATGCTGCCCACGATGTAGAGATGCTCCTGGTAGAATGAGCGGTTACCGCCTCCGGAGGAGCCAAACCCTTAGACCTGTAAGCCCATTGGATAGCTTGAACGATCCATGATGCGATGGTTCTAGAGGAAGCCCGTGAACCCTTGTTCTTGCCGTGAAAAAGCACAAACAGATAATCAGACTGGCAGAAAGAAGCTGTGGCTTCTAGGTATTGTTTCAGAACCTGCCCAACATCTAGAGGGTGAACATTAGAGTCCTCAGTGGATCTGAAAGTAGGGAGGACAATCTCCTGATTTTCATGGAAGATGGTTGTTACTTTAGGATTCGATCCTAACATGGGGATCAAGACTACACGATCTGGGAAGAAGGTAAGGAAAGGTTCTTTGTATCCTAGGGATCCAATTTCAGAAACTCTCTTGGCCGATGTTATGGCCACTAGAAAGACCACTTTGAGAGAAAGCTCTCTAATTGATGACTGATCCATATGCCGTATCTCCTTTTCTGAGAAGAAATCCAAGACGAGAGGGAGATCCCATTTAGAGAATCTTGGTCTTTTCTGAGGCCTGAGCCTTATTGCTCCCTTGAAGAACTGCCTAGTAAGGGGGTGTCTGGCCCATGATACGCCTGTAAAGGCTGAGATTGCAGAAATCTGGACCCGCAAGGAACTCACCGATAGGGACAGATCCAGGCCAGTTTGTAGAAAACCTAGAATGTCCTGAATCCTTGGATTACTACAGGATCCATTGGTGGAAATCACATAGTCCGCAAACTTCGCCCAAATCCTCTGATACACTCTGTTGGTGCCCGCTCTTCTGGCATTCAACAATGTAGCAATAGCTGTACTTGGACAACCTAGAGCTTCCAACCTTCTCCTCTCAACCGCCAAGCCATCAGATGGAGCTGGGATGGGCAAGGGTGAAGAGACGCTCCCTGCAGCAGGAGATCTGGTCTGGACGGTAGAGGGACCGGCTCTCGGTAACTGAGCTGCATCAGGAGAGGAAACCATGGCCTGTTGGGCCAAAACGGAACAACTGCCAGCACCTCGACATTCTCCCACCTGAGCCTCGAGAGGAAACGAAGAATGACTGGAACTGGGGGAAAGGCATAGGCCCTGTGGAATTTCCACTGGTCCGTCAGGGCATCCACTCCGAAGGCTTGGGGACAACGACACCTCGTGTAATATTTCCCCAGCTTGAAATTTCATGGGGATGCGAACAGATCCACTTCCGGCATCATCCCTAGAGACAGGAGCCAATCGAAAACTTCGGCGTGGAGGGACCACTCGTTGTTGTCCAGGGTGACTCTTGAAAGGAAGTCCGCTTGGACATTTTGAATTCCTGGGAGATAAACAGCGGATAGATTTGTTAAGTTCGTCTGGGCCCAGGACATGATCGGGCTTACTTCCCTCAGTAAGGAGAGACTGCGGGTGCCCCCCTGTCTCTTGATGTATGACACTGCGGTCGTGTTGTCCAGTCTCAGGACTGAGGCTCCTGATATCAGATGGAGAAAAGCTTGAAGGGCACGGAAGGTAGCTCGGAGCTCCAGGACATTTGAGACTATCCCTTGGGATGGGAAGTCCCATCTGCCTTGGGCTATCTCCGTCAGACAGAGAGCGCCCCAACCTCTGTTGCTCGCATCCATTGTCACTGTAATCCAGGAGACAGGTGCTATGGAGTGACAATTGAGGAGGTTTTTCCGTAGCAGCCACCAGGGGAGGCTCTCCCGCATGGAGGTGGTTACCCGCACCAGATGGTCTCGAGACCCTGGATCCCATTGCTGGAGAAAACCCTTCTGAAAGGGCCGCATTTTCCATTGCGCCCACTTCACCATGGGGGGCTGTGGCTACCATAGTGCCGATTATTTTGAGACACTGAGAGGCTCTGAGGAGAGTTGCTGACAATGCTAGGCGAATTCTCTCTCGAATTACCGGAATCTTCTCCAAAGGAAGAGAGATGGTGCTCTCCACTGTGTTGAATAGGGCCCCGAGGAATACTAGAGCTTGTGTCGGAACTAGGTGATGTTTCTCCCTGTTCAATAGCCAACCGAACTCTGTCAGAGTAGATATGACTTGATCCCGATGTGACGATATCTGTTCCCTGTCCTAAGACAGTAGGAGTAGGTCGTCCAAGTAATGGTGTAACCGAATGCCTTTTACTCGGATTAGAGCTACCACCGCCAATAAGAGCTTCGAAAACACTCGAGGCGATGTTGTGAGCCCGAATGGGAGACAAGTGAATTGGAGATGCCTCTGGCCTACTGCAAATCGGAGATACCTCTGGAAATCTTTTGCGATCTTCACATGAAAGTAGGCGTCTTTCAGGTCTATGGAGACCAGCCAATCTCCTGGTTGAACTGTTTGTCGGATTGTCAGCAGGGTTTCCATCTTGAATTTTTCCTTCTTGATGAAGGAATTTAGATGTGTCAGGTCGATTACTGGCCTCCAAGAGCCATTCTTTTTGAGGACCATGAAAAGGGGGGAATAAATTCCAAGAAATTTTTCTTCTGATGGAACTTGAATGGCGGCCCCCTGGGCAATCAGTGATTCTGTATAAGATAGAAGAATTTGTCTTTTTTCTTCTGAGAGCGGAAGGACCGTAGGCACAAACCGGTGACTGGGTGGATTGGTGAAAACCCAAGTGTGACCTGAGGAGACCGTTTTGACGGTCCATTAATCTTGAATCGAGGCTGCCCAGATGTGCTGATACTGGAGTAAACGAGCCCCTACTTGCACTACCTGGACAGGCGTCGTATCAAAAGGACTTGGAAGTCTCCCGACCACTTGACGGGGCTGACTTTGAGGATTTTTGGCCTGAAGGCTGGCCTCTCCTCCAGTTTTTCCTAAACTCCCGACCAGGTCTGTAGCGACGAGCATCTCTAGCGCGTTCTGGCTCTTGTCTAGGTTGAGTCCTTCTTTGGTTAAGGATACGACGGTCCTGGGGTAAGAATCCTGACTTGCCCCCAGTAGCACGGGAGATAGCAGAATCCAGTTTATTTCCGAAGAGTGAGGAGCCTTCGAAAGGAATCCTGCACCAGGCCTGTTTAGAGGCAGGGTCTGCAACCCATGGGCGTAACCAGAGGGCACGTTTTGCTGTAACTGATGAAAGCATGACACGTGCCACGAGGCGAATAATGTCGATGGATGCTTCTCCCAGGAAGACCGAAGCCAGTTTCAGCTCATGTAATGGAGAGCTCTTGAATAAGTCCTCAGACACACTTCCTAGAGCTGCACCCACATCATCCGTCCATGACTCCATGGCTTTTGACAAAGCTGCGAGGGCCAGAGCCGGTTTACAAGCCATCCCTGCCGTGATATAGATACGTTTTAAGTCCGTATCAATCTTCCTCTCCAGACCATCCTTGAAAGAGACGGTATCCTCTAGAGGGAGCGTAACATGTCTCACCAGCCTCATGAGAGCTGCATCGACAAGGGGGGCTGATTCAAGATGTTTTACTTCATCATTCTTGAAAGGATACATCTTTGCAATCTTGGAAATTAAAGAGTTTTTCCTATCAACTTTACCCCATTCATCCGAGATAATTTCACCCAGTTCACCCAGGAAGGGGAAGTTCGGGCGATCCTTCTTAAGGTGTTTAAAGTATTTCCTCTGTTTAGAGGGTGTTTCTACTGGTTCCTCCCATCTCAATGCGTCTTTAACCGCTCTGACCAGCTGGGGAACCAGGGAGGAGTCAAAACCTGCACCAGGTTCAATTATCTCTGCTTCGCTGTCCGAGGAACCGCTAAAAGAGAGACTATGATGAGATGGGCCTGGAACTTCGGACTCCATATCTTCAGCAACTGGAGCTATAACAGAAGGAGGAATTACTGCTCGGTCAAAATCTGCTTTGTTAAGAGATTCTTGGACCACTTTCCTGACCAGAGCCTCCACTTGCTGGTCCTCAGCTCCTCTTTCCTTCGTGGCTCTCGAAAAGTACAACTCACAGAGAGATTTACCCTCTGGGACCTGAGTTTTACATCCCCAGCAAGCTTTCCTCTCAGGGCGGCTGGAATGGCGGGGGGAATGATGGCTAGATTTAGACCTTGACCCCTCTTTGCAGTGTCTGGAAGATGACCTAGTACGTCTAGAACCCGACGTAGACTGGTGATGATGAGACCTAGATTGGTCTTTTTCTTTATGTGCCGATAGCTGTGGTTCAGACCTAGAAGGGCTGAAGGGGGAGAAAAGAATACTTTGTTCCTAAATAGTACCCCAAACAATACAGGCAGAATGAAAATAAAAATACTTCATCCTACCTGCGGTGTAAGGGTTGGCCACTAGGGGGCGGTGAGACATCCATGGCGACAGAAACAAAGGACTGCAAACACAATCAATAAGAAACCAATAACTAACTATGTATACTTTCACTTTCTCTTTCCCCTATTTGGAGAAAGAGACCTAGACACAGGAAGGTACAACAAAGCTCCTTACCTCAGAAGCCAGAGAGATGGACACAGGGAAGCCGCTGCCTGAGCGAAAGAGCATCCCAAAGCATAGCTGTATGTGACAGCTATTTGAATCTGCCGCCTGTGATGACGTCATCGCGGCCACGGCGTCCCTACGCTGTGACCGACGCCGCTCCATGGCGCTCGCGCGCATGCGCAGTCGCCGTCATCACGCGCGGACTGCGCAGGTGCGAACCAAGCCTCGATCTCAATCGAGACTTCGCAGCTGCGCAGTCGGAGCGGGGAAGCGGCGGACTGGAACGCAGATGCGTCCCAGCCACCATGGCCACTAGGAAAAAGCAATTCAAGACAAACAACACACAACAGGCTGCCAAAAGAATTCATAGTCAGAAGAGCATACATTACCACGGCACCTGAGGGGATCCATCCTGGAAATGGGAGCAAGAGGAGCGCTCACCGCACGACCGGGGTAATAATGAAGGAGGCCTCCCACTAATAGCTGGGACGATTGGCCAAGATGCCGCTCCCCAGCCAATGGCCAGTATAATCAGCTCTTCAGGCATCAGAGTGAACCCCGTATGTCTGCCCTGCTAATAGCTGGGGAAGCTGGACTCCAATAAGACACCGCCATCATCAAACACGTGCGAACCACCAGGACTGGATCAACAAAACTTCATAAGGTAAGAGATACACCTTGGTCCTAGGAGGAGGACAAAAAAGGAACACAGTCTCTGTCTAGAAGCAAAGATTTATGGGAGTGGGGTCCTATGAGGTATGAGAGGCGGGATTAACCCATACGTAGGCTGCCATGGAGTCTGTCAGGAAAAAAAAATTATTGTTAATTGTTAACTGTTAATTTTACTTTACAGTTTTTAGTTTGACACTTTCAAAAAAAATTGATCACTTTTATTTCTATTACAAGGAAAGTAAACATCCCTTGTAATAGGAATATGACATGACAGGTGCTCTTTACAGTGAGATATGGGGGTCAATAAGACCCCACATCTTACCACTAGGCTGGGAATCCTGAAATAAAATAAAAAAATAAAACAATCTCAGCTTTCCAGCCGAGGCGGCGCCGTTTGTTTGAATGCAGAGGCCGGGCGTGACGTCATAACATCGCACCCATCTGGTCCGCCGAAAATGGTAAACATCCGGGGCCGGTGGATCCGTTCTCCGACTCACCGATCACAGCGGTGAGTCGGTAGAAGCACCGGAGGGTGGTAGGAGGGGGGGCATTCCCTCTCGCCGCCCGTAAGAATGATCAAGCGGCGGAACAGCCACTATGATGATTCTTATGGTGTAGGGAATCGCTGGCTGAGAAAGCCGACATCTGAATGATGCCTGTAGCTGCACCCATCATTCAGATATACCCCCGCAAAGCCCAGGAACGTCGTATGACGGCCAGCCGTCGGCAAGTGGTTAAATAAGCACGTATCAATGTACAAAAAAAAAAGAAACAATTTTTTAAAATTGATTAAAGCATTTAATTTTTGAGGTGCAGTAAAACCCTGCTGTTGAGCTGTGCTTTTACTGCCCCTTAACCACCATGTTTTAGCTGTAGAGGCAGCAGCTGGGCATGTTTACCAAATATACCCCCCTGTTCCTTGTTCAAGTGCAAGGCAGCACTCTGCAGGTGTAGCATCACATATGGCGACCCATCACATTTGGCTACCCGCTGGACTGCTTTAAAGTGGAGTTCCACCCACTTTTACAACTCTTCAGCATCCCTCACTAAACTGTGCACTGTAAACGAATTGGATATTTTTTTATTTTTTTTTCTCAGCACCTACTGTATATCTGCTGTATTCATTTTTCACTTCCTCCTCCCTGGCCGCGGCCCATCGCATCATTTCCTGTTTGCAATGCCTTCTGGGAAGGGGCGGCAACTTCCTCTGACACTGCAGTTGCTATGGAAACCTGACCTGAAACCTATTAAACTGCTTGTGCTGCACTGAGCATGTGCGAGATCTGCGAGGATGAGATCCAGGAAGAAATACAGTCTGTCTTCAGATGCCCACACTTAAGATGGCCACGGCCTGCTGTAAGTTTATAAAATAACAAACTACTGCTATAAACTAACAAAACAGACCTTAGTTTACAGACTAACTTTACTAGAATACATTAAGCTTGTGTATTATAGAGGTATTTGTATTTTAAAAGTAGAATTTTGGCCGGAACACCACTTTAAAGTGGTTGTAAACCCTTACTATACACTTATTGCTACAGGTAAGCCTATAATAAGGCTCACCTGGAGCTACCCAGGTTATCTCCTAAACCTACACGGTTTAGGAGATATCCCTGTATTTGCATGTTCCGACGTCATCGGCACATGCGCACTGCAGAAAACTGAAGCAATGGCACGTACTATGCATACTAGCTCATTATGCCTTTGTCTTGCAGGGTTTTTTTTTGTCCTAGGTTTTACAACCACTTTAATGCCCCTGTATGGAATGAGATGATGTCATGGCTTTGGGTGAAGAAAGACAGCTTGGAATCAGGCAAGTGAAAAGAATATCCCCCCTCCCCCCACACTGCATGGACGGACTTTCACTTTTCTAAGGTTGGGCTGTATTACAAAATTCACATTCCTTGCGGTTTATGCTAACATTTTTTGATAGGTTAAGAATTACTGGGACTTCTGAGGTGCTACTTATATATGTATTCCACACACATATATATATATATATATATATATATATATATATATATATATATATATATACAGTATCTCACAAAAGTGAGTACACCCCTCCAGGGGCGGACTGACCATTGAGCCACTCGGGCACTGCCCGAGGACCCTGGGCCACTAGGGGGCCCCATCAGGGTTGCCAACCTCAGTAAAACCAGGGACAGTATGTATAAATCTGTGTTTTTTTTACATCTGTCTGTGTAAACTGTGTGTACATGTATGTGTATACTATGTGATTGTATACTGTGTGTATACTGTGTGGCCCCATAATCTCTGATTGCCTGGGGGCCCCATAATCTCCTATTGCCCGGGGGACCCATGAGTTATAAGTCCACCCCTGCACCCCTCACATTTTTGTAAATATTTTCTTCTAACTTTTCATGTGACAACACTGAAGAAATGACACTCTGCTACAATGTAAAGTAGTGAGTGTACAGCTTGTATAACAGTGTAAATTTGCTGTCCCCTCAAAATAACTCAACACACAGCCATTAATGTCTAAGCCACTGGCAAGAAAAGTGAGTACACTCCTAAGTGAAAATGTCCAAATTGGGCCCAATTAGCCATTATCCCTCCCCGGTGTCATGTGACTCGTTAGTGTTACAAGGTCTCAGGTGTGAATGGGGGGCAGGTGTGTTAAATATGGTGTTATCGCTCTCACTCTCTCATACTTGTCACTGAAAGTTCAACATGGCACCTCATGGCAAAGAACTCTCTGAGAATCTGAAAAAAAGAATTGTTGCTCTACATAAAGATGGCCTAGGCTATAAGAAGATTGGCAAGACCGTGAAACTGAGCTGCAGCACGGTGGCCAAGACCATACAGCGGTTTAACAGGACAGGTTCCACTCAGAACAGGCCTCGCCATGGTCCACCAAAGAAGTTGAGTGCACGTGCTCAGCGTCATATCCAGAGGTTGTCTTTGGGAAATAGAAGTATGAGTGCTGCCAGCATTGCTGCAGAGGTTGAAGGGGTGGGGGGGTCAGCCTGTCAGTGCTCAGACCATACCCCGCACACTGCATCAAATTGGTCTGCATGGCTGTCGTCCCAGAAGGAAGCCTCTTCTAAAGATGATGAACAGGAAAGCCCACAACAGTTTGTTGAAGACAAGCAGACTAAGGACAAGGATTGATAATGGGCAATAAAGAACAAATTAAATAAATAAAGTCATTTCAATATTGCAGCAGCACTTGTGCTCCCCCAAATCAATAGGGTCCGCTTCACAGTGAAAATTCCTTGAGTTCAAATGGAATCAGTGGTAAGAATCCTACTGCTAGATATTGTTGTATTCTGTGAGGGTAGTTAATCCTTTCACCAAGTGATACACCACGTGCGGGAAACCCCAATGAAAAAGCACTCACCAGAAATCCAACCAATATGAGCCTTGAGTATTAGTAATAATAATAGTAGGTCTGCACCACCTTCCAAACGACCACCAGATGTCAGTCTTACTCTTGGCAGCTCCAATAAGATATGTGGGAGAAATGGAATGTCCATATAGTGTGATATTGCAGATAAAGATGATAAATACGCCTGTGTATATCAAGATGGTGTCTCCTGTCCAGCAGATATGTAGATAGGTTGTGCCTCAGAGAATGGAATCTCCTCTCCTCCACCACTTGATGTAGATCCTACATACTTTACGGTAACAGTATTTCCAGGAACCTTCCAGGACAAATTCTTGAGAGATGGTTGGCTCCGCCCTCCCAAGGTTTTAACAGTCCTTGTTAAATCTTTTAGCAACCTCCAGCAGACACACAGCTCTCCCAGGGGGAGGAGGAGTGAATACACCTTTCTTGGAGAGCCGTGTGTCTGCTGGAGGTTGCTAAAAGATTTAACAAGGACTGTTAAAACCTTGGGAGGGCGGAGCCAACCATCTCTCAAGTAGCTGTCCTGGAAGGTTCCTGGAAATACTGTTACCGTAAAGTATGTAGGATCTACATCAAGGGGTGGAGGAGAGGAGATTCCATTCTCTGAGGCACAACCTATCTACATATCTGCTGGACAGGAGACACCATCTTGATATACACAGGCGTATTTATCATCTTTATCTGCAATATCACACTATGTGGACATTCCATTTCTCCCACATATCTTATTGGAGCTACCAAGAGTAAGACTGACATCTGGTGGTCATTTGGAAGGTGGTGCAGACCTACTATTATTAGTGGGAATGCTTTAGCAGTCCCACTATTGTTATTCGATTTTATTAGTGGGAATGCTTTAGCAGTCCCACTATTGTTATTCGATTTTATTTATTTTTAAACTTAATTAGTGGGACTGCTTTAGCAGTCCCACTATTGTTATTAGTGGGAATGCTTTAGCAGTCCCACTATTGTTATTCGATTTTATTTAGTGGGAATGCTTTAGCAGTCTCACTATTGTTATTCGATTTTATTTATTTTTAATTTTAATAATTTTATTCCGTACGTTTTTTGGTTCTGCGTAACTTCTGCATACTTTCAGCTATTAAAACCATTCAACTATTAAAATGTTCGTCTCTTTTAGCTGATGTGTGCTCTTTTTCAACTTTTTTTCTACCATTTATACTTTTTAAAATATTAAGCTTTTTATCACTTTTTTTTAACATTGAAGTCAATGGTAGCATGCTTGAAATCCTTAAATTCTTCTTCCGCTCCCAAAAGTTTAAGCTCCTTCATACTTTCACCTAGAGACACCAAACAAACTTTAAAATGTTCACAAAATATTCAGCTATCTGGCTATATCTTTTCGGTTTGAGATCTTTTACAGTTTTTGAGAAAAAGCTTTTTGTTTAGAGGTCATTTCAGGAAATTTTAGCCATTAATCAGAGTGTACTGTGTTTGTTTTGTTGCCATGGTTACCAAAGCTTCTGTTATACACAGGGGGGAGGTGGCTGGAGCATCTCAGCTCTGAATACAAAGCCCGGGGGAGGGGACAGACACACCATGTACTGATTTATAATAGAGGAATATGATGGGGCAGTTTTGATAGGGCAATTCTGATGGGGCAGTTTTAAAGGGGCAATTATGATGGGGCAGTTTTATTGGTGGCAATTATGATGGGTCAGTTTTGATGGTGGCAATATGATGGGGCAGTTTTGATGGGACAATTCTGATGGGGCAGTTTTGATGGTGGCAATATGATGGGCAGTTTTGATAGGGCAATTCTGATGGGGCAATTCTGATGGGGCAGTTTTCATGGTGGCAGTTTTGATGGGGACAATTTTAATGGAGCAGTTTTAAAGGTGGCAATATGATGGGACAGTTTTGATGGGGGCAGTTTTGATGGTGGCAATATGATGGGGCAGTTTTGATGGGGCAATTCTGATGGGGCAGTTTTGATGGTGGCAATATGATGGGGCAGTTTTAATGGGGACAATTTTGATGGTGCAATTCTGATGGGGCAGTTTTGATGGCGGCCATTTTAGCAATTTAGCTATTCAGCATTCCCACGCATTTTCCCCAGGAAATGCATTTTCTAGTTAGTGGGAATGCTTTAGCAGTCCCAATATTTTTATTTGTTTTTTTATTATTTTTCTTCTTATTCCGTACGTTTTTCGGTAATGCGTAACTTCTGCATACTTTCAGCTATTAAAACTATCAAAATGTTCCTCTCTTTTAGCTGAGGTGTGCTCTTTTTCAACTTTTTTTCTACCATTTATACTTTTTAAAATATTAAGCTTTTTATCACTTTTTTTTAACATTGAAGTCAATGGGAGCATGCTTGAGAAACTTAAAATCTTCTTCCGCTCCCAAAAGTTTCAGCTCCTTCATACTTTCACCTAGAGACGCCAAACAAACTTTAAAATGTTCACAAAATATTCAGCTATCTGGCTATATCTTTTCAGTTTGATATCTTTTACAGTTTTTGAGAAAAAGCTTTTTGTTTAGAGGTCATTTCAAGTAATTTTAGCCATTAATCAGAGTGTACTGTGTGTGTTTTGTTGCCATGGTTACCAAAGCTTCTGTTATACACAGGGGGGGAGGTGGCTGGAGCATCTCAGCTCTGATTACAGAGCCCGGGGGAGGGGACAAAAGCTGAAAAATCAGAACATGATTTCTAAACTGCCGCCACTCCCTCATTTTCAAGCCCACCTACACAAATCTTATATCAAAATGTTCAGCTATCCCTGCTGCCACTAAACATGTCCACGGCTAAGCCATAGTCCTGATAGTTTTCACAATATGACCATTTGTTTGCAACTCACACCGTCCATTGACATTCATTGAAACTACACTCTAGCCCCTTCAAATTTGAAGGGCAATTTCTAAACTGCGACCGTGCCTTCAATTTTAATATTTCAGAGACATACTATGTATCAAAATCTAGGTCTGGGTCTTGTGATTCTCACAATATAAAGATCTTTGCTGTAGGATGTATAGTTTTTAAAATACGGCCATTTGTTTAGAGGTCATTTCAGGAAATTTTAGCCATTAATCAGCGTGTACTGTGTTTGTTTTGTTGCCATGGTTACCAAAGCTTCTGTTATACACAGGGGGGGAGGTGGCTGGAGCATCTCAGCTCTGATTACAGAGCCCGGGGGAGGGGACAGACACACCATGTACTGATTTATAATAGAGAAATATGATGGGGCAGTTTTGATCGGGTAATTCTGATGGGGCAGTTTTGATGAAGTAGTATTTGGGAAGCATAAACAGGGCATGAGCGTTGCTAGGAAACAGTGGTTGTAAACACAAGATGCTGAGACACCCCAAATGCATGTGACTTCATCTGCTAGACTTGATAATGCTTGTAGACTCCTCCCACAGTTTTTACACTACAGAGACAAGTAATATACCGAAACGAGCGGATTGTTCCCGATTGGTGTGTTATTACTTTGTGGAATGTTTCGCCGAATGGTCCACGAAATGACGTTTTTGCGGCGAAATTGGTCCCATAGGAATGAATGGCGAAATGTTCAAAACTAGAGTGGGAGGTGACAAAAGCTGACAATCCCATGATCAGCCAAAACATTATGACCGCCCCATGTAAAAAAAATATATTTTTGAAAAAAAAAAAAATTTTTGAAAAAAAAATAATAATTTTTGAAAAAAAATAAAAATAAAATCATTTTTGAAAAAAAAATCATTTTTGAAAAAAAAATCATTTTTGAAAAAAAAAATTTTTGAAAAAAAAATTATTTTTAAAAAAAATCATTTTTGAAAAAAAAATCATAATTTTTGAAAAAAAAAATCATAATTTTTGAAAAAAATGTTCAGATCTTTCAGCTAATGATGAGACTTCAACTTTTTTACTACTATTTATACTTTTTAAAATATTAAGCTTTTTAACACTTTTCACAGTTACTCTAGTCACTCCAACCACACAACAGTTACTCAAGCCACTCCACCCAGTTACTCTGCCCACTCCAGTTGTAGAGGCAAGAACACTTTTCACAATTTCCCCAGAAATTGTACCTTTTCTAGTTAGTGGGAATGCTTTAGCAGTCCCACTATTGTTATTCGATTTTATTAGTGGGAATGCTTTAGCAGTCCCACTATTGTTATTAGTTTTTTTATTTATTTTTCTTCTTATTATTCCGTACGTTTTTCGGTAATGCGTAACTTCTGCATACTTTCAGCTATTAAAACCATTCAACTATCAAAATGTTCGTCTCTTTTAGCTGAGGTGTGCTCTTTTTCAACTTTTTTTCTACCATTTATATTTTTTTAAATATTAAGCTTTTTATCACTTTTTTTAACATTGAAGTCAATGGGAGCATGCTTGAAATCCTTAAATTTTTCTTCCGCTCCCAAAAGTTTCAGCTCCTTCATACTTTCACCTAGAGACACCAAACAAACTTTAAAATGTTCACAAAATATTCAGCTATCTGGCTATATCTTTTCAGTTTGATATCTTTTACAGTTTTTGAGAAAAAGCTTTTTGTTTAGAGGTCATTTCAAGTAATTTTAGCCATTAATCAGAGTGTACTGTGTGTGTTTTGTTGCCATGGTTACCAAAGCTTCTGTTATACACAGGGGGGAGGTGGCTGGAGCATCTCAGCTCTGATTACAGAGCCCGGGGGAGGGGACAAAAGCTGAAAAATCAGAACATGATTTCTAAACTGCCGCCACTCCCTCATTTTCAAGCCCACCTACACAAATCTTATATCAAAACGTTCAGCTATCCCTGCTGCCACTAAACATGTCCACGGCTAAGCCATAGTCCTGACAGTTTTCACAATATGACCATTTGTTTGCAACTCACACCGTCCATTGACATTCATTGAAACTACACTCTAGCCCCTTCAAATTTGAAGGGCAATTTCTAAACTGCGACCGTGCCTTCAATTTTAATATTTCAGAGACATACTATACATCAAAATCTAGGTCTGGGTCTTGTGATTCTCACAATATAAAGATCTTCGCTGTAGGATTTATAGTTTTTGGGAAAAAGCTTTTTGTTTAGAGGTCATTTCAGGAAATTTTAGCCATTAATCAGAGTGTACTGTGTTTGTTTTGTTGCCATGGTTACCAAAGCTTCTGTTATACACAGGGGGGGAGGTGGCTGGAGCATCTCAGCTTTGATTACAGAGCCCGGGGGAGGGGACAGACACACCATGTACTGATTTATAATAGAGGAATATGATGGGGCAGATTTGATGGGGTAATTCTGATGGGGCAGTTTTGATGGTGGCAATATGATGGGGCAGTTTTGATGGTGGCAATATGATGGGGCTGTTTTGATAGGGCAATTCTGATGGGGCAGTTTTGATGGTGGCAATATGATGGTGCAGTTTTGATGGTGGCAATATGATGGGACAGTTTTGATGGCAATATGATGGGGGCAATTTTGCTGGGGGCCGTTTTAGCAATTCAGCATTCCCACGCATTTTCCCCAGGAAATGCATTTTCTAGTTTATTTTTCTTATTCTTCCGTACGTTTTTCGGTAATGCGTAACTTCTGCATACTTTCAGCTATTAAAACCATTCAACTATCAAAATGTTCGTCTCTTTTAGCTGAGGTGTGCTCTTTTTCAACTTTTTTTCTACCATTTATACTTTTTAAAATATTAAGCTTTTTATCACTTTTTTTTAACATTGAAGTCAATGGGAGCATGCTTGAAATCCTTAAATTTTTCTTCCGCTCCCAAAAGTTTCAGCTCCTTCATACTTTCACCTAGAGACACCAAACAAACTTTAAAATGTTCACAAAATATTCAGCTATCTGGCTATATCTTTTCAGTTTGATATCTTTTACAGTTTTTGAGAAAAAGCTTTTTGTTTAGAGGTCATTTCAAGAAATTTTAGCCATTAATCAGAGTGTACTGTGTGTGTTTTGTTGCCATGGTTACCAAAGCTTCTGTTATACACAGGGGGGGGAGGTGGCTGGAGCATCTCAGCTCTGATTACAGAGCCCGGGGAAGGGGACAAAAGCTGAAAAATCAGAACATGATTTCTAAACTGCCGCCACTCCCTCATTTTCAAGCCCACCTACACAAATCTTATATCAAAACGTTCAGCTATCCCTGCTGCCACTAAACATGTCCACGGCTAAGCCATAGTCCTGACAGTTTTCACAATATGACCATTTGTTTGCAACTCACACCGTCCATTGACATTCATTGAAACTACACTCTAGCCCCTTCAAATTTGAAGGGCAATTTCCAAACTGCGACCGTGCCTTCAATTTTAATATTTCAGAGACATACTATACATCAAAATCTAGGTCTGGGTCTTGTGATTCTCACAATATAAAGATCTTCGCTGTAGGATGTATAGTTTTTAAAATACGGCCATTTGTTTAGAGGTCATTTCAGGAAATTTTAGCCATTAATCAGAGTGTACTGTTAGTGTTTGTTTTGTTGCCATGGTTACCAAAGCTTCTGTTATACACAGGGGGGGGGGTGGCTGGAGCATCTCAGCTTTGATCACAGAGCCCGGGGGAGGGGGACAGACACACCATGTACTGATTTATAATAGAGGAATATGATGGGGCAGTTTTGATGGGGTAATTCTGATGGGGCAGTTTTGATGGTGGCAATATGATGGGGCAGTTTTGATGGTGGCAATATGATGGGGCTGTTTTGATAGGGCAATTCTGATGGGGCAGTTTTGATGGTGGCAATATGATGGGACAGTTTTGATGGCAATATGATGGGGGCAATTTTGCTGGGGGCCGTTTTAGCAATTCAGCATTCCCACGCATTTTCCCCAGGAAATGCATTTTCTAGTTCGATTTTATTTATTTTTCTTAATTTTCCGTACGTTTTTCGGTTCTGCGTAACTTCTGCATACTTTCAGCTATTACAACCATTCAACTATTAAAATGTTCGTCTCTTTTAGCTGAGGTGTGCTCGTTTTCAACTTTTTTTCTACTATTTATACTTTTTAAAATATTAAGCTTTTTAACACTTTTTTTTAACATTGAAGTCAATGGGAGCATGCTTGAAATCCTTAAATTCTTCTTCCGCTCCCAAAAGTTTCAACTCCTTCATACTTTCACCTAAAGACACCAAACAAACTTTAAAATGTTCACAAAATATTCAGCTATATGGCTATATCTTTTCAGTTTGATATCTTTTACAGTTTTTGAGAAAAAGCTTTTTGTTTAGAGGTCATTTCAGGAAATTTTAGCCATTAATCAGAGTGTACTGTGTTTGTTTTGTTGCCATGGTTACCAAAGCTTCTGTTATACACAGGGGGGGAGGTGGCTGGAGCATCTCAGCTCTGATTACAGAGCCCGGGGGAGGGGACAGACACACCATGTACTGATTTATAATAGAGGAATATGATGGGGCAGTTTTGATAGGGCAATTCTGATGGGGCAGTTTTAAAGGGGCAATTATGATGGGGCAGTTTTATTGGTGGCAATTATGATGGGGCAGTTTTGATGGGGCAATTCTGATGGGGCAGTTTTGATGGTGGCAATTCTGATGGGGCAGTTTTGATGGTGGCAATATGATGGTGCAGTTTTGATGGGGCAATTCTGATGGGACAGTTTTGATGGCAATATGATGGGGGCAATTTTGCTGGGGGCCGTTTTAGCAATTCAGCATTCCCACGCATTTTCCCCAGGAAATGCATTTTCTAGTTAGTGGGAATGCTTTAGCAGTCCCACTATTGTTATTCGATTTTATTAGTGGGACTGCTTTAGCAGTCCCACTATTGTTATTCGTTTTTTTATTTATTTTTCTTCTTATTATTCCGTACGTTTTTCGGTAATGCGTAACTTCTGCATACTTTCAGCTATTAAAACCATTCAACTATCAAAATGTTCGTCTCTTTTAGCTGAGGTGTGCTCTTTTTCAACTTTTTTTCTACCATTTATATTTTTTTAAAATATTAAGCTTTTTATCACTTTTTTTAACATTGAAGTCAATGGGAGCATGCTTGAAATCCTTAAATTTTTCTTCCGCTCCCAAAAGTTTCAGCTCCTTCATACTTTCACCTAGAGACACCAAACAAACTTTAAAATGTTCACAAAATATTCAGCTATCTGGCTATATCTTTTCAGTTTGATATCTTTTACAGTTTTTGAGAAAAAGCTTTTTGTTTAGAGGTCATTTCAAGTAATTTTAGCCATTAATCAGAGTGTACTGTGTGTGTTTTGTTGCCATGGTTACCAAAGCTTCTGTTATACACAGGGGGGGAGGTGGCTGGAGCATCTCAGCTCTGATTACAGAGCCCGGGGGAGGGGACAAAAGCTGAAAAATCAGAACATGATTTCTAAACTGCCGCCACTCCCTCATTTTCAAGCCCACCTACACAAATCTTATATCAAAATGTTCAGCTATCCCTGCTGCCACTAAACATGTCCACGGCTAAGCCATAGTCCTGATAGTTTTCACAATATGACCATTTGTTTGCAACTCACACCGTCCATTGACATTCATTGAAACTACACTCTAGCCCCTTCAAATTTGAAGGGCAATTTCTAAACTGCGACCGTGCCTTCAATTTTAATATTTCAGAGACATACTATGTATCAAAATCTAGGTCTGGGTCTTGTGATTCTCACAATATAAAGATCTTTGCTGTAGGATGTATAGTTTTTAAAATACGGCCATTTGTTTAGAGGTCATTTCAGGAAATTTTAGCCATTAATCAGCGTGTACTGTGTTTGTTTTGTTGCCATGGTTACCAAAGCTTCTGTTATACACAGGGGGGGAGGTGGCTGGAGCATCTCAGCTCTGATTACAGAGCCCGGGGGAGGGGACAGACACACCATGTACTGATTTATAATAGAGAAATATGATGAGGCAGTTTTGATCGGGTAATTCTGATGGGGCAGTTTTGATGAAGTAGTATTTGGGAAGCATAAACAGGGCATGAGCGTTGCTAGGAAACAGTGGTTGTAAACACAAGATGCTGAGACACCCCAAATGCATGTGACTTCATCTGCTAGACTTGATAATGCTTGTAGAGTCCTCCCACAGTTTTTACACTACGGAGACAAGTAATATACCGAAACGAGCGGATTGTTCCCGATTGGTGTGTTATTACTTTGTGGAATGTTTCGCCGAATGGTCCACGAAATGACGTTTTTGCGGCGAAATTGGTCCCATAGGAATGAATGGCGAAATGTTCAAAACTAGAGTGGGAGGTGACAAAAGCTGACAATCCCATGATCAGCCAAAACATTATGACCGCCCCATGTAAAAAAAAATATATTTTTGAAAAAAAAAAAAATTTTTGAAAAAAAAATAATAATTTTTGAAAAAAAATAAAAATAAAATCATTTTTGAAAAAAAAATCATTTTTGAAAAAAAATCATTTTTGAAAAAAAAAATTTTTGAAAAAAAAATTATTTTTAAAAAAAAATCATTTTTGAAAAAAAAATCATAATTTTTGAAAAAAAAAATCATAATTTTTGAAAAAAATGTTCAGATCTTTCAGCTAATGATGAGACTTCAACTTTTTTACTACTATTTATACTTTTTAAAATATTAAGCTTTTTAACACTTTTCACAGTTACTCTAGTCACTCCAACCACACAACAGTTACTCAAGCCACTCCACCCAGTTACTCTGCCCACTCCAGTTGTAGAGGCAAGAACACTTTTCACAATTTCCCCAGAAATTGTACCTTTTCTAGTTAGTGGGAATGCTTTAGCAGTCCCACTATTGTTATTCGATTTTATTAGTGGGAATGCTTTAGCAGTCCCACTATTGTTATTAGTTTTTTTATTTATTTTTCTTCTTATTATTCCGTACGTTTTTCGGTAATGCGTAACTTCTGCATACTTTCAGCTATTAAAACCATTCAACTATCAAAATGTTCGTCTCTTTTAGCTGAGGTGTGCTCTTTTTCAACTTTTTTTCTACTATTTATATTTTTTAAAATATTAAGCTTGTTATCACTTTTTTTAACATTGAAGTCAATGGGAGCATGCTTGAAATCCTTACATTTTTCTTCCGCTCCCAAAAGTTTCAGCTCCTTCATACTTTCACCTAGAGACACCAAACAAACTTTAAAATGTTCACAAAATATTCAGCTATCTGGCTATATCTTTTCAGTTTGATATCTTTTACAGTTTTTGAGAAAAAGCTTTTTGTTTAGAGGTCATTTCAAGTAATTTTAGCCATTAATCAGAGTGTACTGTGTGTGTTTTGTTGCCATGGTTACCAAAGCTTCTGTTATACACAGGGGGGGAGGTGGCTGGAGCATCTCAGCTCTGATTACAGAGCCCGGGGGAGGGGACAAAAGCTGAAAAATCAGAACATGATTTCTAAACTGCCGCCACTCCCTCATTTTCAAGCCCACCTACACAAATCTTATATCAAAATGTTCAGCTATCCCTGCTGCCACTAAACATGTCCACGGCTAAGCCATAGTCCTGATAGTTTTCACAATATGACCATTTGTTTGCAACTCACACCGTCCATTGACATTCATTGAAACTACACTCTAGCCCCTTCAAATTTGAAGGGCAATTTCTAAACTGCGACCGTGCCTTCAATTTTAATATTTCAGAGACATACTATGTATCAAAATCTAGGTCTGGGTCTTGTGATTCTCACAATATAAAGATCTTTGCTGTAGGATTTATAGTTTTTGGGAAAAAGCTTTTTGTTTAGAGGTCATTTCAGGAAATTTTAGCCATTAATCAGAGTGTACTGTGTTTGTTTTGTTGCCATGGTTACCAAAGCTTCTGTTATACACAGGGGGGGAGGTGGCTGTAGCATCTCAGCTTTGATTACAGAGCCCGGGGGAGGGGACAGATACACCATGTACTGATTTATAATAGAGGAATATGATGGGGCAGATTTGATGGGGTAATTCTGATGGGGCAGTTTTGATGGTGGCAATATGATGGGGCAGTTTTGATGGTGGCAATATGATGGGGCTGTTTTGATAGGGCAATTCTGATGGGGCAGTTTTGATGGTGGCAATATGATGGTGCAGTTTTGATGGTGGCAATATGATGGGACAGTTTTGATGGCAATATGATGGGGGCAATTTTGCTGGGGGCCGTTTTAGCAATTCAGCATTCCCACGCATTTTCCCCAGGAAATGCATTTTCTAGTTTATTTTTCTTATTCTTCCGTACGTTTTTCGGTAATGCGTAACTTCTGCATACTTTCAGCTATTAAAACCATTCAACTATCAAAATGTTCGTCTCTTTTAGCTGAGGTGTGCTCTTTTTCAACTTTTTTTCTACCATTTATAAATATTTTTTTTTTTTTCTACCATTTAAAATATTAAGCTTTTTATCACTTTTTTTTAACATTGAAGTCAATGGGAGCATGCTTGAAATCCTTAAATTTTTCTTCCGCTCCCAAAAGTTTCAGCTCCTTCATACTTTCACCTAGAGACACCAAACAAACTTTAAAATGTTCACAAAATATTCAGCTATCTGGCTATATCTTTTCAGTTTGATATCTTTTACAGTTTTTGAGAAAAAGCTTTTTGTTTAGAGGTCATTTCAAGAAATTTTAGCCATTAATCAGAGTGTACTGTGTGTGTTTTGTTGCCATGGTTACCAAAGCTTCTGTTATACACAGGGGGGGGAGGTGGCTGGAGCATCTCAGCTCTGATTACAGAGCCCGGGGAAGGGGACAAAAGCTGAAAAATCAGAACATGATTTCTAAACTGCCGCCACTCCCTCATTTTCAAGCCCACCTACACAAATCTTATATCAAAACGTTCAGCTATCCCTGCTGCCACTAAACATGTCCACGGCTAAGCCATAGTCCTGACAGTTTTCACAATATGACCATTTGTTTGCAACTCACACCGTCCATTGACATTCATTGAAACTACACTCTAGCCCCTTCAAATTTGAAGGGCAATTTCCAAACTGCGACCGTGCCTTCAATTTTAATATTTCAGAGACATACTATACATCAAAATCTAGGTCTGGGTCTTGTGATTCTCACAATATAAAGATCTTCGCTGTAGGATGTATAGTTTTTAAAATACGGCCATTTGTTTAGAGGTCATTTCAGGAAATTTTAGCCATTAATCAGAGTGTACTGTTAGTGTTTGTTTTGTTGCCATGGTTACCAAAGCTTCTGTTATACACAGGGGGGGGTGGCTGGAGCATCTCAGCTTTGATTACAGAGCCCGGGGGAGGGGGACAGACACACCATGTACTGATTTATAATAGAGGAATATGATGGGGCAGTTTTGATGGGGTAATTCTGATGGGGCAGTTTTGATGGTGGCAATATGATGGGGCAGTTTTGATGGTGGCAATATGATGGGGCTGTTTTGATAGGGCAATTCTGATGGGGCAGTTTTGATGGTGGCAATATGATGGGACAGTTTTGATGGCAATATGATGGGGGCAATTTTGCTGGGGGCCGTTTTAGCAATTCAGCATTCCCACGCATTTTCCCCAGGAAATGCATTTTCTAGTTCGATTTTATTTATTTTTCTTAATTTTCCGTACGTTTTTCGGTTCTGCGTAACTTCTGCATACTTTCAGCTATTACAACCATTCAACTATTAAAATGTTCGTCTCTTTTAGCTGAGGTGTGCTCGTTTTCAACTTTTTTTCTACTATTTATACTTTTTAAAATATTAAGCTTTTTAACACTTTTTTTTAACATTGAAGTCAATGGGAGCATGCTTGAAATCCTTAAATTCTTCTTCCGCTCCCAAAAGTTTCAACTCTTTCATACTTTCACCTAAAGACACCAAACAAACTTTAAAATGTTCACAAAATATTCAGCTATATGGCTATATCTTTTCAGTTTGATATCTTTTACAGTTTTTGAGAAAAAGCTTTTTGTTTAGAGGTCATTTCAGGAAATTTTAGCCATTAATCAGAGTGTACTGTGTTTGTTTTGTTGCCATGGTTACCAAAGCTTCTGTTATACACAGGGGGGGGAGGTGGCTGGAGCATCTCAGCTCTGATTACAGAGCCCGGGGGAGGGGACAGACACACCATGTACTGATTTATAATAGAGGAATATGATGGGGCAGTTTTGATAGGGCAATTCTGATGGGGCAGTTTTAAAGGGGCAATTATGATGGGGCAGTTTTATTGGTGGCAATTATGATGGGGCAGTTTTGATGGGACAATTCTGATGGGGCAGTTTTGATGGTGGCAATATGATGGGCAGTTTTGATAGGGCAATTCTGATGGGGCAGTTTTCATGGTGGCAATATGATGGGGCAGTTTTGATGGGGCAATTCTGATGGGGCAGTTTTGATGGTGGCAATATGATGGGGCAGTTTTGATGGGGACAATTTTAATGGAGCAGTTTTAAAGGTGGCAATATGATGGGGCAGTTTTGATGGGGGCAGTTTTGATGGTGGCAATATGATGGGGCAGTTTTGATGGGGCAATTCTGATGGGGCAGTTTTGATGGTGGCAATATGATGGGGCAGTTTTAATGGGGACAATTTTGATGGGGCAATTCTGATGGGGCAGTTTTGATGGCAGTATGATGGGGCAATTTTGATGGCGGCCATTTTAGCAATTTAGCTATTCAGCATTCCCACGCATTTTCCCCAGGAAATGCATTTTCTAGTTAGTGGGACTGCTTTAGCAGTCCCACTATTGTTATTCGATTTTATTTATTTTTAATCTTCTTAATTTTAATTTTAATTTTATTCCGTACGTTTTTCGGTAATGCGTAACTTCTGCATACTTTCAGCTATTAAAACCATTCAACTATCAAAATGTTCGTCTCTTTTAGCTGAGGTGTGCTCTTTTTCAACTTTTTTTCTACCATTTATACTTTTTAAAATATTAAGCTTTTTATCACTTTTTTTTAACATTGAAGTCAATGGGAGCATGCTTGAAATCCTTAAATTTTTCTTCCGCTCCCAAAAGTTTCAGCTCCTTCATACTTTCACCTAGAGACACCAAACAAACTTTAAAATGTTCACAAAATATTCAGCTATCTGGCTATATCTTTTCAGTTTGATATCTTTTACAGTTTTTGAGAAAAAGCTTTTTGTTTAGAGGTCATTTCAGGAAATTTTAGCCATTAATCAGAGTGTACTGTGTGTGTTTTGTTGCCATGGTTACCAAAGCTTCTGTTATACACAGGGGGGGAGGTGGCTGGAGCATCTCAGCTCTGATTACAGAGCCCGGGGAGGGGACAAAAGCTGAAAAATCAGAACATGATTTCTAAACTGCCACCACTCCCTCATTTTCAAGCCCACCTACACAAATCTTATATCAAAACGTTCAGCTATCCCTGCTGCCACTAAACATGTCCACGGCTAAGCCATAGTCCTGATAGTTTTCACAATATGACCATTTGTTTGCAACTCACACCGTCCATTGACATTCATTGAAACTACACTCTAGCCCCTTCAAATTTGAAGGGCAATTTCTAAACTGCGACCGTGCCTTCAATTTTAATATTTCAGAGACATACTATGTATCAAAATCTAGGTCTGGGTCTTGTGATTCTCACAATATAAAGATCTTCGCTGTAGGATGTATAGTTTTTAAAATACGGCCATTTGTTTAGAGGTCATTTCAGGAAATTTTAGCCATTAATCAGAGTGTACTGTTTGTTTTGTTGCCATGGTTACCAAAGCTTCTGTTATACACAGGGGGGAGGTGGCTGGAGTATCTCAGCTCTGATTACAGAGCCCGGGGGAGGGGATAGACACACCATGTACTAATTTATAATAGAGGAATATGATGGGGCAGTTTTGATGGGGTAATTCTGATGGGGCAGTTTTGATGGTGGCAATATGATGGGGCAGTTTTGACGGTGGCAATATGATGGGGCTGTTTTGATAGGGCAATTCTGATGGGGCAGTTTTGATGGTGGCAATATGATGGGACAGTTTTGATGGCAATATGATGGGGGCAATTTTGCTGGGGGCCGTTTTAGCAATTCAGCATTCCCACGCATTTTCCCCAGGAAATGCATTTTCTAGTTTTAAATTTTAATTTTATTCCGTACGTTTTTTGGTTCTGCGTAACTTCTGCATACTTTCAGCTATTAAAACCATTCAACTATCAAAATGTTCGTCTCTTTTAGCTGATGTGTGCTCTTTTTCAACTTTTTATCTACCATTTATACTTTTTAAAATATTAAGCTTTTTATCACTTTTTTTTAACATTGAAGTCAATGGGAGCATGCTTGAAATCCTTAAATTCTTCTTCCGCTCCCAAAAGTTTCAGCTCCTTCATACTTTCGCCTAGAGACACCAAACAAACTTTAAAATGTTCACAAAATATTCAGCTATCTGGCTATATCTTTTCAGTTTGATATCTTTTACAGTTTTTGAGAAAAAGCTTTTTGTTTAGAGGTCATTTCAGGAAATTTTAGCCATTAATCAGAGTGTACTGTGTTTGTTTTGTTGCCATGGTTACCAAAGCTTCTGTTATACACAGGGGGGGAGGTGGCTGGAGCATCTCAGCTCTGAATACAGAGCCCGGGGGAGGGGACAGACACACGATGTACTGATTATAATAGAGGAATATGATGGGGCAGTTTTGATAGGGCAATTCTGATGGGGCAGTTTTGATGGGGCAATTATGATGCGGCAGTTTTATTGGTGGCAATTATGATGGGTCAGTTTTGATGGTGGCAATATGATGGGGCAGTTTTGATGGGACAATTCTGATGGGGCAGTTTTGATGGTGGCAATATGATGGGCAGTTTTGATAGGGCAATTCTGATGGGGCAGTTTTGATGGTGGCAATATGATGGGGCAGTTTTGATGGGGACAATTTTAATGGAGCAGTTTTAAAGGTGGCAATATGATGGGGCAGTTTTGATGGGGGCAGTTTTGATGGTGGCAATATGATGGGGCAGTTTTGATGGGGCGATTCTGATGGGGCAGTTTTGATGGTGGCAATATGATGGGGCAGTTTTAATGGGGACAATTTTGATGGGGCAATTCTGATGGGGCAGTTTTGATGGCAGTATGATGGGGCAGTTTTGATGGCGGCTATTTTAGCAATTTAGCTATTCAGCATTCCCACGCATTTTCCCCAGGAAATGCATTTTCTAGTTTTAAATATAATAATTTTATTCCGTACGTTTTTTGGTTCTGCGTAACTTCTGCATACTTTCAGCTATTAAAACCATTCAACTATCAAAATGTTCGTCTCTTTTAGCTGATGTGTGCTCTTTTTCAACTTTTTTTCTACCATTTATACTTTTTAAAATATTAAGCTTTTTATCACTTTTTTTAACATTGAAGTCAATGGGAGCATGCTTCAGAAACTTAAAATCTTCTTCCGCTCCCAAAAGTTTCAGCTCCTTCATACTTTCACCTACAGACGCCAAACAAACTTTAAAATGTTCACAAAATATTTAGCTATCTGGCCATATCTTTTCAGTTTGATATCTTTTACAGTTTTTGAGAAAAAGCTTTTTGTTTAGAGGTCATTTCAAGAAATTTTAGCCATTAATCAGAGTGTACTGTGTTTGTTTTGTTGCCATGGTTACCAACGCTTCCATTATACACGGGGGGGAGGTGGCTGGAGCATCTCAGCTTTGATTACAGAGCCCGGGGGAGGGGACAGACACACCATGTACTTATTTATAATAGAGGAATATGATGGGGCAGGTTTGATAGGGCAATTCTGATGGGGCAGTTTTGATGGGGCAATTATGATGGGGCAGTTTTGATGGTGGCAATATTATGGGGCAGTTTTGATGGGACAATTCTGATGGGGCAGTTTTGATGGTGGCAATATGATGGGGTAGTTTTGATAGGGCAATTCTGATGGGGCAGTTTCATGGTGGCAATATGATGGGGCAGTTTTGATGGGGCAATTCTGATGGGGCAGTTTTGATGGTGGCAATATGATGGGGCAGTTTGGATGGGATAATTCTGATGGGGCAGTTTTGATGGTGGCAATATGATGGGGCAGTTTTGATGGTGGCAATATGATGGGGCAGTTTTGATGGGGCAATTCTGATGGGGCAGATTTGATGGGGCAGTTTTGATGGTGGCAATATGATGGGGCAGTTTTGATGGGGCAATTCTGATGGGGCAGTTTTGATAGGGCAGTTTTGATGGGGCAATTCTGATGGGGCAGTTTTGATGGTGGCAATATGATGGGGCAGTTTTGATGGCAATATGATGGGGGCAGTTTTGCTGGGGGCCATTTTAGCAATTCAGCATTCCCACGCATTTTCCCCAGGAAATGCATTTTCTAGTTAGTGGGAATGCTTTAGCAGTCCCACTATTGTTATTCGTTTTTTTATTTATTAGTGGGAAGGCTTTAGCAGTCCCACTATTGTTATTCGATTTTATTTATTTTTAATTAGTGGGACTGCTTTAGCAGTCCCACTATTGTTATTCGATTTTATTTATTTTTAAACTTAATTTTAATTTTAATTTTATTCCGTACGTTTTTTGGTTCTGCGTAACTTCTGCATACTTTCAGCTATTAAAACCATCCAACTATTAAAATGTTCGTCTCTTTTAGCTGATGTGTGCTCTTTTTCAACTTTTTATCTACCATTTATACTTTTTAAAATATTAAGCTTTTTATCACTTTTTTTAACATTAAAGTCAATGGGAGCATGCTTGAAATCCTTAAATTCTTCTTCCGCTCCCAAAATTTTCAGCTCCTTCATACTTTCACCTAGAGACACCAAACAAACTTTAAAATGTTCACAAAATATTCAGCTATCTGGCTATATCTTTTCAGTTTGATATCTTTTACCGTTTTTGAGAAAAAGCTTTTTGTTTAGAGGTCATTTCAGGAAATTTTAGCCATTAATCAGAGTGTACTGTTTGTTTTGTTGCCATGGTTACCAAAGCTTCTGTTATACACAGGGGGGGAGGTGGCTGGAGCATCTCAGCTCTGAATACAGAGCCCGAGGGAGGGGACAGACACACTATGTACTGATTATAATAGAGGAATATGATGGGGCAGTTTTGATTGGGCAATTATGATGGGGCAGTTTTGATGGTGGCAATATGATGGGCAGTTTTGATAGGGCAATTCTGATGGGGCAGTTTTGATGGTGGCAATATGATGGGGCAGTTTTGATGGTGGCAATATGATGGGGCAGTTTTGATGGGGACAATTTTGATGGGGCAATTCTGATGGGGCAGTTTTGATGGCAGTATGATGGGGCAGTTTTGATGGCGGCCATTTTAGCAATTTAGCTATTCAGCATTCCCACGCATTTTCCCCAGAAAATGCATTTTCTAGTTTTTCTTCTTCTTATTCCGTACGTTTTTTTGTTCTGCGTAACTTCTGCATACTTTCAGCTATTCAAACCATTCAACTATCAAAATATTCGTCTCTTTTAGCTGAGGTGTGCTCTTTTTCAACTTTTTTTCTACCATTCATACTTTTTAAAATATTAAGCTTTTTATCACTTTTTTTTAACATTGAAGTCAATGGGAGCATGCTTGAAATCCTTAAATTCGTCTTCCGCTCCCAAAAGTTTCAGCTCCTTCATACTTTCACCTAGAGACACCAAACAAACTTTAAAATGTTCACAAAATATTCAGCTATCTGGCTATATCTTTTCAGTTTGATATCTTTTACAGTTTTTGAGAAAAAGCTTTTTGTTTAGAGGTCATTTCAGGAAATTTTAGCCATTAATCAGAGTGTGCTGTGTTTGTTTTGTTGCCATGGTTACCAAAGCTTCTGTTATACACAGGGGGGGAGGTGGCTGGAGCATCTCAGCTCTGATTACAGAGCCCGGGGGGAGGGGACAGACACACCATGTACTGATTTATAATAGAGGAATATGATGGGGCAGTTTTGATAGGGCAATTCTGATGGGGCAGTTTTGATGGTGGCAATATGATGGGGCAGTTTTGATGGGGCAATTCTGATGGGGCAGTTTTGATGGTGGCAATATGATGGGGCAGTTTTGATGGGGACAATTTTTATGGAGCAGTTTTAAAGGTGGCAATATGAAGGGGCAGTTTTGATGGGGGCAGTTTTGATGGGGCAGTTTTAATGGGGACAATTTTGATGGGGCAGTTTTGATGGCAGTATGATGGGGCAGTTTTGATGGCGGTCGTTTTAGCAATTTAGCTATTCAGCAATTATTTTTGAAAAAAATATATATATTTTTGAAAAAAATATATATATTTTTGAAAAAAAATTATTTTTGAAAAAAAATTATTTTTGAAAAAAAAAAAATTTTGAAAAAAAAAATTATTTTTGAAAAAAAAAATTTATTTTTGAAAAAAAAAATTATTTTTGAAAAAAAAAAATTATTTTTGAAAAAAAAAAATTAAAAAAAAAAAATTATTTTTGAAAAAAAAATATATATATTTTTGAAAAAAAATTCATTTTTGAAAAAAAAAATTACTTTTGAAAAAAAAAATACTTTTAGTTTTGATGGGGCAATTCTGATGGGGCAGTTTTGATGGGGACAATTTTGATGGGGCAATTCTAATGGGGCAGTTTTGATGGCAATATGATGGGGGCAGTTTTGATGGTGGCAATATGATGGGGCAGTTTTGATGGTGGTAATATGATGGGGCAGTTTTGATGGTGGCAATATGATGGGGCAGTTTTGATGGGGCAATTCTGATGGTGGCAATATGATGGGACAATTTTAATGGAGCAATTCTGATGGGGCAGTTTTGATGGTGGCAATATGATGGGGCAGTTTTAATGGGGACAATTTTGATGGGGCAATTCTGATGGGGCAGTTTTGATGGTGGCCGTTTTAGCAATTTAGCTATTCAGCATTCCCACGCATTTTCCCCAGGAAATGCATTTTCTAGTTTTAATTTTAATTTTATTCCGTACGTTTTTTGGTTCTGCGTAACTTCTGCATACTTTCAGCTATTAAAACCATTCAACTATCAAAATGTTCGTCTCTTTTAGCTGATGTGTGCTCTTTTTCAACTTTTTTTCTACCATTTATACTTTTTAAAATATTAAGCTTTTTATCACTTTTTTTTAACATTGGAGTCAATGGGAGCATGCTTCAGAAACTTAAAATCTTCTTCCGCTCCCAAAAGTTTCAGCTCCTTCATACTTTCACCTACAGACGCCAAACAAACTTTAAAATGTTCACAAAATATTCAGCTATCTGGCTATATCTTTTCAGTTTGATATCTTTTACAGTTTTTGGGAAAAAGCTTTTTGTTTAGAGGTCATTTCAGTAAATTTTAGCCATTAACCACTTGCCAACCGCCCTATAGCCAGATGACGGCTGCAGGGCGGCTGGATAACTCTGGGATCACGTCATATGACGTGATTCCAGAAAACTGCTCCCGCGCGCCCCCTGGGGTGCGCACACGGGAACATCCGTGACCGCCGGGTCCAGAGGACCCGGCGCATCACGGATCACGGTAAATGGCCGCTGATCGCGGCCGTTTACCATGTGATCGCTCCGTCAAATGACGGAGCGATCACATGTAAACAAACCGGCATCATGTCATGACGCCGGTTCCTCCCTCCCCTCTCTGTACCGATCGGTACAGAGGGGGAGAGATCGGATGTGAGCCGCGCTGTGGGCTGGATGTGTAGTGCCCACAGCGCAGCTCAGTGACATGTCCAGTCACATCGATCCATCCCTCCATGCTCAGCCATCCCCCCCCATGCTCTGCAATGACCCTGTGCAACCCTGTGAAATACTCTGTAACCCTGTGCACTACTCTGCAACCCTGTGCAATACTCTGCAACCCTGTGAAATACTCTGCAACCCTGTGCAATACTCTGCAACCCTGTGCAACCCTGTGCAATACTCTGCAACCCTGTGCAATACTCTGCAACCCTGTGAAATACTCTGCAACCCTGTGCAATACTCTGCAACCCTGTGAAATACTCTGCAACCCTGTGCAATACTCTGCAACCCCGTGCAATACTCTGCAACCCTGTGCAACCCTGTGCAATACTCTGCAACCCTGTGCAATACTCTGCAACCCTGTACAATACTCTGCAACCCTGTGCAACCCTGTGAAATACTCTGCAACCCTGTGAAATACTCTGCAACCCTGTGCAATACTCTGCAACCCTGTGCAACCCTGTGCAATACTCTGCAACCCTGTGCAATACTCTGCAACCCTGTGAAATACTCTGCAAACCTGTGCAATACTCTGCAACCCTGTGCAATACTCTGCAATGATCCTGTGCAACCCTGTGCCATACTCCGCCATGCCCCGCCATACTCCGCCATGCCCCGCCATACTCCGCCATGCCCCGCCATACTCCGCCATGCCCCGCCATACTCCGCCATACCCCGCCATACTCCGCCATGCTCTGCCATGCCCCGCCATACTCCGCCATGCCCCACCATACTCCGCCATGCCCCGCCATACTCCGCCATGCCCCGCCATACACCACCATACCCCACCATGCCCCGCCATACTCCGCCATACTCCGCCATACTCCGCCATGCCCCGCCATACCCCGCCATACTCCGCCATGCCCCGCCATACTCCGCCATGCTCAGCCATACTCCGCCATGCTCGGCTGTACTCGGCCTCTGTATGTGGCCAGGCTGTGGAAGTCTCACACATGTGGTATCGCCGTACTCAGGAGGAGCAGGAGAATCTATTTTGGGGGGTCATTTTTGGTATGTCATCATACGACGTCCTTGACTTTGTGCGGGGATATCTGAATGATGGGTGCAGCTACAGGCATCATTCAAATATCATCTTTTTCAGCCGGCGATTCCCTACACCATAAGAACGATCATAGCAGCTGTTCCACTGCTTGATCATTCTTACGGGAGGCGAGAGGGGACACCCCCCCTCTCGCCGCCCTCAGGTGCTTCTACCGACTCACTGCTACGATCGAAGCCAGGATCATTTTTTTTTTTTATTTCAGGCTTCCCAGCCTAGAGGTGAGATGTGGGGTCTTATTGACCCCATATCTCACTGTAAAGAGGACCTGTCATGCCATATTCCTATTACAGGGGATGTTTACATTCCTTGTAATAGAAATAAAAGTGATCAAAAAATTAATTTTTTGGAAAAAAGCCTCAAACTAAAATAAATAAAGTAAAATGAACAATAAAAAAATAAAAATAAAAAAAAAAATTCCCCGTGTCCCCGTGTGCTCGCAGTCAGAAGCGAACGCATACGTAAGTTGCGCCCACATATGAAAATGGTGTTCAAACCACACATGTGAGGTATCGCTGCGATCGGTAGAGCAAGAGCAATAATTTTGGCCCTAGACCTCCTCTGTAACTCACAACATGTAACCAGTAAAATTTTTTAAAGCGTCTCCTATGGGGATTTTTAAGTAGCGAAGTTTGGCGCCATTCCACGAGCGTGTGCAATTTTGAAGGGTGACATGTTAGGTATCTATTTACTCGGCATAACTTCATTATTCACATTATGTAAAAACATTGGGCTAACTTTACTGTTTTGTTTTTTTTGAAAGCACAAAACTGTTTTTTTTTTCAAACAAAACGTGTTCGAAAAATTGCTGCGCAAATACAGTGCGAGATAAAAAGTTGCAACGACCGCCATTGTATTCTCTAGGGTCTTTGCTAAAAATATATATATAATGTTTTGGGTTTCTATGTAATTTTCTAGCAAATAAATTATGATTTTTACATGTAGGAGAGAAATGTCAGAATTGAGTTGGGTGCTCCAGAACACCTGAAGGTGCTCCCCTGCATGTTGGGCCTCTGTATGTGGCCACACTGTGTAAAAGTCTCACACATGTGGTATCGCCGTACTCGGGAGTAATAGCAGAATGTGTTTTGGGGTGTAATTTGTGGTATGCATATGCGGTGTGTGAGAAATAACCTGCTAATATGACAATTTTGTGAAAAAAAAAAAAAGAAAAAAAAATCTTGATTTTGCAAAGAATTGTGGGAAAAAATGACAACTTCAAAAAACTCATCATGCATCTTTCTAAATACCTTGGAATGTCTTCTTTCCAAAAAGGGGTCATTTGGGGGGTATTTGTACTTTTCTGGCATGTTAGGGTCTCAAGAAATGAGATAGGCCGTCAGTACTTCAGGTGTGATCAATTTTCAGAGATTGGCACCATAGCGTGTGGACTCTATAACTTTCACAAAGACCAAATAATATTCACTAATTTGGGTTATTTTTACCAAAGATATGTAGCGGTATAAATTTTGGCCAAAATATATGAAGAAAAAATTACTAATTTGCAAAATTTTATAACAGAAACGAAGAAAAATGCATTTTTTTACAGAATTTTCGGTCTTTTTTCTTTTATAGCGCAAAAAATAAAGAACCCAGCGGTGATTAAATACCACCAAAAGAAAGCTCTATTTGTGTGAAAAAAAGGACAAAAAATTCATTTGGGTACAGTGTTGTATGACTGAGTAATTGTCATTCAAAGTGTGAGAGCACAGAAAGCTGAAAATTGGTCTGGTTAGGAAGGGGGTTTAAATGCCCAGTGGTCAAGTGGTTAATCAGAGTGTACTGTGTTTGTTTTACCATTTGTTTGCAACTCACACCGTCCATTGACATTCATTGAAACTACACTCTAGCCCCTTCAAATTTGAAGGGCAATTTCTAAACTGCGACCGTGCCTTCAATTTTAATATTTCAGAGACATACTATACATCAAAATCTAGGTCTGGGTCTTGTGATTCTCACAATATAAAGATCTTTGCTGTAGGATTTATAGTTTTTGGGAAAAAGCTTTTTGTTTAGAGGTCATTTCAGGAAATTTTAGCCATTAATCAGCATGTACTGTGTTTGTTTTGTTGCCATGGTTACCAAAGCTTCTGTTATACACGGGGGGGAGGTGGCTGGAGCATCTCAGCTCTGATTACAGAGCCCGGGGGAGGGGACAGACACACCATGTACTGATTTATAATAGAGGAATATGATGGGGCAGTTTTGATGGGGCAGTTTTGATGGTGGCAATATGATGGGGCAGTTTTGATGGTGGCAATATGATGGGGCTGTTTTGATAGGGCAATTCTGATGGGGCAGTTTTGATGGTGGCAATATGATGGTGCAGTTTTGATGAGGCAATTCTGATGGGGCAGTTTTGATGGTGGCAATATGATGGGACAGTTTTGATGGCAATATGATGGGGGCAATTTTGCTGGGGGACGTTTTAGCAATTCAGCATTCCCACGCATTTTCCCCAGGAAATGCATTTTCTAGTTTTTCTTCTTATTATTCCGTACGTTTTTTGGTTCTGCATAACTTCTGCATACTTTCAGCTATTAAAACCATTCAACTATTAAAATGTTCGTCTCTTTTAGCTGAGGTGTGCTCTTTTTCAACTTTTTTTCTACCATTTATACTTTTTAAAATATTAAGCTTTTTAACACTTTTTTTTAACATTGAAGTCAATGGGAGCATGCTTGAAATCCTTAAATTCTTCTTCCGCTCCCAAAAGTTTCAGCTCCTTCATACTTTCACCTAGAGACACCAAACAAACTTTAAAATGTTCACAAAATATTCAGCTATCTGGCTATATCTTTTCAGTTTGATATCTTTTACAGTTTTTGAGAAAAAGCTTTTTGTTTAGAGGTCATTTCAGGAAATTTTAGCCTTAAATCAGAGTGTACTGTGTGTGTTTTGTTGCCATGGTTACCAAAGCTTCTGTTATACACAGGGGGGGAGGTGGCTGGAGCATCTCAGCTCTGATTACAGAACACGGGGGAGGGGACAGACACACCATGTACTGATTTATAATAGAGGAATATGATGGGGCAGTTTTCATGGGGCAATTATGATGGGGCAGTTTTGATGGTGGCAATATGATGGGGCAGTTTTGATGGGACAATTCTGATGGGGCAGTTTTGATGGGACAATTCTGATGGGGCAGTTTTCATGGTGGCAATATGATGGGGCAGTTTTGATAGGGCAATTCTGATGGGGCAGTTTTCATGGTGACAATATGATGGGGCAGTTTTAATGGGGCAATTCTGATGGGGCAGTTTTAATGGGGCAATTCTGATGGGGCAGTTTTGATGGTGGCAATATGATGGGGCAGTTTTGATGGGGACAATTTTAATGGAGCAGTTTTAAAGGTGGCAATATGATGGGGCAGTTTTAATGGGGACAATTTTGATGGGGCAATTCTGATGTGGCAGTTTTGATGGCAGTATGATGGGGCAGTTTTGATGGCGGCCATTTTAGCAATTTAGCTATTCAGCATTCCCACGCATTTTCCCCAGGAAATGCATTTTCTAGTTTATTAGTGGGACTGCTTTAGTAGTCCCACTATTTAGTGGGAATGCTTTAGCAGTCCCACTATTGTTATTCGATTTTATTTATTTTTAATAATTTTAATTTTATTCCGTACGTTTTTTGGTTCTGCGTAACTTCTGCATACTTTCAGCTATTAAAACCATTCAACTATCAAAATGTTCGTCTCTTTTAGCTGAGGTGTGCTCTTTTTCAACTTTTTTTCTACCATTTATACCTTTTAAAATATTAAGCTTTTTATCACTTTTTTTTAACATTGAAGTCAATGGGAGCATGCTTGAAATCCTTAAATTCTTCATCCGCTCCCAAAAGTTTCAGCTCCTTCATACTTTCACCTAGAGACACCAAAAAAACTTTAAAATGTTCACAAAATATTCAGCTATCTGGCTATATCTTTTCAGTTTGATATCTTTTACAGTTTTTGAGAAAAAGCTTTTTGTTTAGAGGTCATTTCAGGAAATTTTAGCCATTAATCAGAGTGCACTGTGTTTGTTTTGTTGCCATGGTTACCAAAGCTTCTGTTATACACAGGGGGGGAGGTGGCTGGAGCATCTCAGCTTAGATTACAGAGCCCGGGGGAGGGCACAGACACACCATGTACTGATTTATAATAGAGGAATATGATGGGGCAGTTTTGATGGGGTAATTCTGATGGGGCAGTTTTGATGGTGGCAATATGATGGGGCAGTTTTGATGGTGGCAATATGATGGGGCTGTTTTGATAGGGCAATTCTGATGGGGCAGTTTTGATGGTGGCAATATGATGGGACAGTTTTGATGGCAATATGATGGGGGCAATTTTGCTGGGGGCTGTTTTAGCAATTCAGCATTCCCACGCATTTTCCCCAGGAAATGCATTTTCTAGTTTTTAATAATTTTAATTTTAATTTTATTCCGTACGTTTTTTGGTTCTGCGTAACTTCTGCATACTTTCAGCTATTAAAACCATTCAACTATCAAAATGTTCGTCTCTTTTAGCTGAGGTGTGCTCTTTTTCAACTTTTTTTCTACCATTTATACTTTTTAAAATATTAAGCTTTTTATCACTTTTTTTTAACATTGAAGTCAATGGGAGCATGCTTGAAATCCTTAAATTCTTCATCCGCTCCCAAAAGTTTCAGCTCCTTCATACTTTCACCTAGAGACACCAAAAAAACTTTAAAATGTTCACAAAATATTCAGCTATCTGGCTATATCTTTTCAGTTTGATATCTTTTACAGTTTTTGAGAAAAAGCTTTTTGTTTAGAGGTCATTTCAGGAGATTTTAGCCATTAATCAGAGTGCACTGTGTTTGTTTTGTTGCCATGGTTACCAAAGCTTCTGTTATATACAGGGGGGGACGTGGCTGGAGCATCTCAGCTCTGATTACAGAGCCCGGGGGAGGGGACAGACACACCATGTACTGATTTATAATAAGTCGCGCTGACAACTAAAGTGACAAAAGGCAAATGCCTGAAAAATGATGTGAATGTGGAGATCGAATGTGGGTCATTGAGTGAAAGTGTCAAATACTATGAAAGAAATTACAAATACTATTAAGTGAATAAAATATAAATGAGAATAATTGTGTATATGACAAAAAAACAAATATTGCATATCACAATCAGTAAACAATATGTACCTCTAGTGTCAATATGTACATTAATACAGCTTAACTGTAACCACAGAGCCAAACCATAATAGTGTAACAACATAAGAAACTGAAAAGCTAAAGAAAGTCCGTGATTCAAAAAAGCAGTATTAAATAAAGTCCATCCATATTACATTGACATGCATAGATTAAAACTGATCTCCAGGTGCTCTGTGAAGTAATGTAACAGGATCTCGCTGTGATAGGATATAAGGTGCGTAGATAAACCTCCACCTCCAAGAAAAAATTGCTGCCTCTTACCAGATGGAAATGGTCTCTAAATTACAGGAGACCCAGGAGGCAGATGGCTGTACCCCAGCCAGGGATCCTTAAGCAGGCACTCAGCGTACGGGACCTGGGACTCACTCCACACAGCCTCAGCATTTATGGAAATATTGCCATGTAAAAGATAAATTGCTCCACATAGTGTAAAATCCAGCGATTTATTTGTATAAAAAATAAAGGTTGCACTTACAAAAGCATCGTAAATTGCAGGCATGTAAAATAGAAATAGAAAGCCGGCCGGCTCCAAGAAAACTCGTGTCCTACGAGTCTGTGTATCGCGGTGTCGTCGGGACGTAGCTCCTCCTCCCTACGCCGTTTCGTCACAACAGGACGTGGTCACGGGATGTGAGCAACGTCCCGACGCACCGCTTAAATAAACACATCAATCACAACCCTCCACAACAGTAAAACGGAAGCGCCATCTTGTGTCAGGGAAACAGTATGGGCAAGACCAAAAACATTACTCGAGTGGTGAATATCTAAATATACACCAAACGGTATTAAAAGACTACACGGACCAAAAGGATGTGTGGTAAAGGAATATTGATATATACGAAATGGTTGATTGAACCGAAATAAAAAAATTTAAAAAAATAAAAAAAACCGAAACATAACAGACAAAGTGCAAACAGTCCCCGTATGGCATAGGGCTGCATATATAGACAATAGATATTAATCCAAGTAGAAACGTCCATTGTGCACTAGACATCTAATGCGTGCGCATGTTGCTGTGAGGGAAACAAGTGCACCCAAAATTAATAGCACTAACCTCTAAAGAGCAAAAGTAAAATAGTAATTAAAATGAAATAAAAATATTAATGAAAAAATAAAAAATAAAAAATAAAAATAAGAAAATAAAGTGAAAAATTAGGGAAAAAAAAAAAAAAAAAAAAAAAAAAAAAAAAAAAAAAAATTTTAATGTAAAAAATGTTTTAATGAAAAATGGTAAAAATTAAAAACCAGAAAAAGAAAAATGAATCAAAATCTGGGCCATAACAATGGATGCATATGTAAGATATTAATAAAGTTAAGAGAACCGTTTCCCTGAAACAGGAGTGCTCTAAAACCAACTAATCATCAATTCAACACATAGGGTATTAAAAAACAAACCAATAAAACTTCTAAAAAATAGAAATATTTGACAGGACTGGTAATAACAAGAAAGCCCCTTATACCCTAAGAGTTGTCTATAAAGGCGTTAACGTCTACATCGACGTTAAGACCAAAGGGGGTATAGGACTTCAATTTATGAACCCAGGCCATCTCTAATCTAGAGATGCTACGTACCAGGGCACTCCCCCTCCAGTGGGGCTTGAACTTGTCTATCCCTAAAAAGATAGTGCCTGTAGGGTCTCGATGATGAGCTGTCAAATAATGCTTCGACACGGAATGTTTTGTGAACCCTCTCCTGATATTATTAATGTGCTCGTTTAGTCTCACCTGTAAGGGTCTTTTAGTACGGCCCACATATTGCAGGCCACACGGGCACTGCAATAAATAAACTACTCCAGTGGTGGAGCATGTGATAAAGGGCTCAATGGTGTAGGACTTGCGTGTACATGTAGAAATAAAATTCATTGTCCTTCTACTCCTACAGCCATTCAGCGAGCAGACCTGACACCTCCTACATTGGAAATATCCTGTTAGCTCAGAAAAGAAACTAGGCCTTGAAACCGGGGGATCAAAAATATTGGGTGCCACTTTATCCTTAAGGGAAGGGGCACCCCTAAAGATCACCCGCGGTTTGTCTGGCAACATAGATGCCAACACCCTGTCATTTCTGAGGACATGCCAGTATTTGTTGATAATGCGCTTGACCCTGAAATGCTGGCAGGAGTAATCAGTGATAAAGGGGCAACGAAATGAGGTGTCAGCCGGATCTCTAATTCGTTCAACAAGTAAATCACTACGATCCACTTTCTCAACCTGGTCTAATGTGCTAGCCACAAAATCTGAAGAGTACCCTTTGGCGACAAACCTCTGAGTCAAGATTTGTGCCTGATCACGAAAAGTAGCAACATCTGTGCAGTTCCGCTTAAGCCGAAGGAACTGGCTTTTAGGCACAGATTTAAGCCATGAAGCATGGTGACAGCTGTCATGGGGGATAAATGAGTTCCTATCGGTCGGTTTGAAATAAGTAGAGGTGACGAATTGGTTGTTACTAATAGAAATGGTAAGATCTAGGAAGTGAATCTGTTCGAGGCTAGTTTCATAGTTAAGCTGAATGCCCCTATCGTTATTATTAAGAAGGCACATAAAGTCAGATAAGTCAGAAGCTGTGCCATCCCACAGGAGGAGGATGTCGTCTATGTAACGGACCCACAAGACCAACTGGCGTCTTGGCTGGGCATAGACGACATCCTCCTCCCACCTGGCCATGAAAAGATTCGCCAGGCTAGGGGCATATTTCGCCCCCATGGCCACCCCTCTATCCTGACGATAATAGTTCCCATCGAACCAAAAGAAATTGTGCGTTGCCGCAAATTCCAACAGTAACATGATGAATCGGATTTGTTCCTCCGGGAGATTGGACAATCGGTGAAGATGGTCCGATACAGCCTCCAGACCTAACTGGTGGGGGATGACCGTATAGAGGGAGGTAACGTCAGCCGTTACCAGCAACATCCCATCCCTAGGTACATGGTTCGAAAGAAGGTTAATAACGTCACGAGTATCTTTAACATAGGACCTCATGGTGCGTACTAATGGTTGCAAATAAAAGTCTATGTATTTGCCCACCCGGGACGTGATGGAATCTATCCCACTGACTATGGGACGTCCCGGGGGGCAAACAAGACTCTTATGTATTTTTGGTAAATAATATATAACAGGTACCCTGGGTGCCCGGGGAATCAAAAAAGACTTTTCTTTGTTGTTCAAAATACCGGAACTATGGCCTTTAGTGATCAAAACCTCCAACTCCCTTGTATAGGTCACGTTAGGGTTGGATGGTAACAGGGTATAGGTCGTGTCATCACCCAGGATCCTATGCATCTCATGCATATAATCACTTTTGTTCAAAATGACAATCCCACCCCCTTTATCCGCGGGGCGGATGACAAGTTGTTTGTTATTGCACAAAGATTCAATGCCGGACTGAATGTCCTTCCTATTCCTGACAGGTTTAATATTCATAGCGTCCAATTCTTTAAGGGCCAGGTCTCTAAAAACTCTAAGGGAAGGAGAGAGATGACCAGGGGGATTGAAGAGGGACGCGTTGGCCAACCCTGAGTGGGAGAAACCATCATTAACAATTCTAGAGGGGTTAGCGGAATTTGAAGCCATATATCTTTGGATGTTAAGTTTTCTAACGTATTTATGGATATCCATGTAAGTTTGGAACTTATTGATGTTCTGAGGGGGAGCAAACTTTAAACCTTTGTCAAGAACTCTGATCTCAGAGTCAGTCAGAGTCTGTGAGCTAAGGTTAAAAATCCCACTGCCATCTATGTCCTTGGTCTTTTGGGATTTAATGCGCCTCCCCCCTCTAGTTCCTCTCTTAGTTCTACCAGTCTTTTTGTGCCCTGGTTGGCCCTGGGAAAATCCCAGTTCTGATAGCCAGGCTGATAAGACTGGTTGGTCACAATGTCATCCGTGGACCGTGGGGCATATTGCCTTCCGGAACCGGCGCCGCCCTCCCTATCTTCAGAGGATAGTTGTTGAAAATCCCCCGTTGAGTACCTCATGTCCCCAAGAGGAGCAAAACTATTTTGAACTGGTACGTTATAACCAGTATTATAGTTATCCTCATAGTGAACTACAGGTTGTTCACTATAATGGTTTAGCCTACTTATGGATATATTTGAGTTCAGAGCCACTAGGGTGGTCAATACTGAAGGTGTCTTTGAACCTTTTAAGAATGGAGATAGTGATATCGGGGGACTCTTTATGCGTTTAAAGAATTTGGTTGTTTCGGAGATCCATACTCAATGGGATATCGCTTTTCTAGAAACTTATGTCAAGAAACATATGGTACCCCGGAGCCTCAGGTGGGATGTAGGCCCCCAGAAAGGAGAGAATGACTTAGAGGGCTGGTACAAGCACTTTAATGAAGCGGGTATCAGTCTCCTGAGGTTCCTAATTGAGAGAAAAGCTAGTAAACTAGCTAGACTCGACGATGAAATTAAGCAGATTAAGGATAAACTCAGCCCGTTTCAAACGGGAGAAGAGTATTTAGACAGGTCTAAAGGCTTGCTCAAGCTTTTAGAAAAAGAAGATAGAGAACAAAAAGTGAAGAAGAGGAAGAAATTTAATAGGGACATAGCGGATTATGAGTCCCATCTAGTATTTGAATGGCAGAAGAAACTATTTGCGGAACAAAACGGGGAGGCTTCTCAATTGATGGATACTACTCCATCTGTAGACAATCAAGCCATGACCGGTACTCAGAGAGGCCCATATGTTGCGAACAACTATGTTGCTGTACCGTCTCAGGCGGCACACATGCACCCCGGTAGGGCTCAATTACCACCTCCCCAGGGACTGAGTGATAAACACTTCCCCACTCCTTATCCGCATTCTAGCCAAGCTGGACGGGGTGCACAATATAGCCAAAAGGGACCCCCCCCCCAACAGCCTTATAGACATAATTCACCTTATCGAGGCTCTCAACGGAATCGGGGAAGAGGTAACGTGCGAGGCCCACCCTCAATACGGGGACGTGGTAGTGTCCCTAGAGACAACACTAGTTACAATTATGAGAATTATACATCCAATGGGAACCCGCAAGGAGGCCATCCAGACCAGCGTATGCCTATCCCACCCTATCTTCGAGGCCCTGGATACGTTCGTCCCAACCATTATAGTGAACAACCTGTAGTTCACTATGAGGATAACTATAATACTGGTTATAACGTACCAGTTCAAAATAGTTTTGCTCCTCTTGGGGACATGAGGTACTCAACGGGGGATTTTCAACAACTATCCTCTGAAGATAGGGAGGGCGGCGCCGGTTCCGGAAGGCAATATGCCCCACGGTCCACGGATGACATTGTGACCAACCAGTCTTATCAGCCTGGCTATCAGAACTGGGATTTTCCCAGGGCCAACCAGGGCACAAAAAGACTGGTAGAACTAAGAGAGGAACTAGAGGGGGGAGGCGCATTAAATCCCAAAAGACCAAGGACATAGATGGCAGTGGGATTTTTAACCTTAGCTCACAGACTCTGACTGACTCTGAGATCAGAGTTCTTGACAAAGGTTTAAAGTTTGCTCCCCCTCAGAACATCAATAAGTTCCAAACTTACATGGATATCCATAAATACGTTAGAAAACTTAACATCCAAAGATATATGGCTTCAAATTCCGCTAACCCCTCTAGAATTGTTAATGATGGTTTCTCCCACTCAGGGTTGGCCAACGCGTCCCTCTTCAATCCCCCTGGTCATCTCTCTCCTTCCCTTAGAGTTTTTAGAGACCTGGCCCTTAAAGAATTGGACGCTATGAATATTAAACCTGTCAGGAATAGGAAGGACATTCAGTCCGGCATTGAATCTTTGTGCAATAACAAACAACTTGTCATCCGCCCCACGGATAAAGGGGGTGGGATTGTCATTTTGAACAAAAGTGATTATATGCATGAGATGCATAGGATCCTGGGTGATGACACGACCTATACCCTGTTACCATCCAACCCTAACGTGACCTATACAAGGGAGTTGGAGGTTTTGATCACTAAAGGCCATAGTTCCGGTATTTTGAACAACAAAGAAAAGTCTTTTTTGATTCCCCGGGCACCCAGGGTACCTGTTATATATTATTTACCAAAAATACATAAGAGTCTTGTTTGCCCCCCGGGACGTCCCATAGTCAGTGGGATAGATTCCATCACGTCCCGGGTGGGCAAATACATAGACTTTTATTTGCAACCATTAGTACGCACCATGAGGTCCTATGTTAAAGATACTCGTGACGTTATTAACCTTCTTTCGAACCATGTACCTAGGGATGGGATGTTGCTGGTAACGGCTGACGTTACCTCCCTCTATACGGTCATCCCCCACCAGTTAGGTCTGGAGGCTGTATCGGACCATCTTCACCGATTGTCCAATCTCCCGGAGGAACAAATCCGATTCATCATGTTACTGTTGGAATTTGCGGCAACGCACAATTTCTTTTGGTTCGATGGGAACTATTATCGTCAGGATAGAGGGGTGGCCATGGGGGCGAAATATGCCCCTAGCCTGGCGAATCTTTTCATGGCCAGGTGGGAGGAGGATGTCGTCTATGCCCAGCCAAGACGCCAGTTGGTCTTGTGGGTCCGTTACATAGACGACATCCTCCTCCTGTGGGATGGCACAGCTTCTGACTTATCTGACTTTATGTGCCTTCTTAATAATAACGATAGGGGCATTCAGCTTAACTATGAAACTAGCCTCGAACAGATTCACTTCCTAGATCTTACCATTTCTATTAGTAACAACCAATTCGTCACCTCTACTTATTTCAAACCGACCGATAGGAACTCATTTATCCCCCATGACAGCTGTCACCATGCTTCATGGCTTAAATCTGTGCCTAAAAGCCAGTTCCTTCGGCTTAAGCGGAACTGCACAGATGTTGCTACTTTTCGTGATCAGGCACAAATCTTGACTCAGAGGTTTGTCGCCAAAGGGTACTCTTCAGATTTTGTGGCTAGCACATTAGACCAGGTTGAGAAAGTGGATCGTAGTGATTTACTTGTTGAACGAATTAGAGATCCGGCTGACACCTCATTTCGTTGCCCCTTTATCACTGATTACTCCTGCCAGCATTTCAGGGTCAAGCGCATTATCAACAAATACTGGCATGTCCTCAGAAATGACAGGGTGTTGGCATCTATGTTGCCAGACAAACCGCGGGTGATCTTTAGGGGTGCCCCTTCCCTTAAGGATAAAGTGGCACCCAATATTTTTGATCCCCCGGTTTCAAGGCCTAGTTTCTTTTCTGAGCTAACAGGATATTTCCAATGTAGGAGGTGTCAGGTCTGCTCGCTGAATGGCTGTAGGAGTAGAAGGACAATGAATTTTATTTCTACATGTACACGCAAGTCCTACACCATTGAGCCCTTTATCACATGCTCCACCACTGGAGTAGTTTATTTATTGCAGTGCCCGTGTGGCCTGCAATATGTGGGCCGTACTAAAAGACCCTTACAGGTGAGACTAAACGAGCACATTAATAATATCAGGAGAGGGTTCACAAAACATTCCGTGTCGAAGCATTATTTGACAGCTCATCATCGAGACCCTACAGGCACTATCTTTTTAGGGATAGACAAGTTCAAGCCCCACTGGAGGGGGAGTGCCCTGGTACGTAGCATCTCTAGATTAGAGATGGCCTGGGTTCATAAATTGAAGTCCTATACCCCCTTTGGTCTTAACGTCGATGTAGACGTTAACGCCTTTATAGACAACTCTTAGGGTATAAGGGGCTTTCTTGTTATTACCAGTCCTGTCAAATATTTCTATTTTTTAGAAGTTTTATTGGTTTGTTTTTTAATACCCTATGTGTTGAATTGATGATTAGTTGGTTTTAGAGCACTCCTGTTTCAGGGAAACGGTTCTCTTAACTTTATTAATATCTTACATATGCATCCATTGTTATGGCCCAGATTTTGATTCATTTTTCTTTTTCTGGTTTTTAATTTTTACCATTTTTCATTAAAACATTTTTTACATTAAAATTTTTTTTTTTTTTTTTTTTTTTTTTTTTTCCCTAATTTTTCACTTTATTTTCTTATTTTTATTTTTTATTTTTTATTTTTTCATTAATATTTTTATTTCATTTTAATTACTATTTTACTTTTGCTCTTTAGAGGTTAGTGCTATTAATTTTGGGTGCACTTGTTTCCCTCACAGCAACATGCGCACGCATTAGATGTCTAGTGCACAATGGACGTTTCTACTTGGATTAATATCTATTGTCTATATATGCAGCCCTATGCCATACGGGGACTGTTTGCACTTTGTCTGTTATGTTTCGGTTTTTTTTTATTTTTTTAAATTTTTTTTATTTCGGTTCAATCAACCATTTCGTATATATCAATATTCCTTTACCACACATCCTTTTGGTCCGTGTAGTCTTTTAATACCGTTTGGTGTATATTTAGATATTCACCACTCGAGTAATGTTTTTGGTCTTGCCCATACTGTTTCCCTGACACAAGATGGCGCTTCCGTTTTACTGTTGTGGAGGGTTGTGATTGATGTGTTTATTTAAGCGGTGCGTCGGGACGTTGCTCACATCCCGTGACCACGTCCTGTTGTGACGAAACGGCGTAGGGAGGAGGAGCTACGTCCCGACGACACCGCGATACACAGACTCGTAGGACACGAGTTTTCTTGGAGCCGGCCGGCTTTCTATTTCTATTTTACATGCCTGCAATTTACGATGCTTTTGTAAGTGCAACCTTTATTTTTTATACAAATAAATCGCTGGATTTTACACTATGTGGAGCAATTTATCTTTTACATGGCAATATTTCCATAAATGCTGAGGCTGTGTGGAGTGAGTCCCAGGTCCCGTACGCTGAGTGCCTGCTTAAGGATCCCTGGCTGGGGTACAGCCATCTGCCTCCTGGGTCTCCTGTAATTTAGAGACCATTTCCATCTGGTAAGAGGCAGCAATTTTTTCTTGGAGGTGGAGGTTTATCTACGCACCTTATATCCTATCACAGCGAGATCCTGTTACATTACTTCACAGAGCACCTGGAGATCAGTTTTAATCTATGCATGTCAATGTAATATGGATGGACTTTATTTAATACTGCTTTTTTGAATCACGGACTTTCTTTAGCTTTTCAGTTTCTTATGTTGTTACACTATTATGGTTTGGCTCTGTGGTTACAGTTAAGCTGTATTAATGTACATATTGACACTAGAGGTACATATTGTTTACTGATTGTGATATGCAATATTTGTTTTTTTGTCATATACACAATTATTCTCATTTATATTTTATTCACTTAATAGTATTTGTAATTTCTTTCATAGTATTTGACACTTTCACTCAATGACCCACATTCGATCTCCACATTCACATCATTTTTCAGGCATTTGCCTTTTGTCACTTTAGTTGTCAGCGCGACTTTTTTTTGACTTACACTATTTTCAGCTTACTACTTTCTAGTCGCAGCTTTTCTCTAATCAGTGTAAGCGCAGTATTTATTTTTTTACATATACTGATTTATAATAGAGGAATATGGTGGGGCATTTTTGATAGGGCAATTCTGATGGGGCAGTTTTGATTGGGCAATTATGATGGGGCAATTTTGTTGGTGGCAATATGATGGGGCAGTTTTGATGGGACAATTCTGATGGGGCAGTTTTGATGGTGGCAATATGATGGGGCAGTTTTGATGGTGACAATATGATGGGGTAGTTTTGATGGGGCAATTCTGATGGGGCAGTTTTGATGGTGGCAATATGATGGGGCAGTTTTGATGGGGACAATTTTTATGGAGCAGTTTTAAAGGTGGCAATATGATGGGGCAGTTTTGATGGGGGCAGTTTTGATGAGGGCAGTATGATGGGGAAGTTTTGATGGGGCAATTCTGATGGGGCAGTTTTGATGGTGGCAATATGATGGGGCAGTTTTAATGGGGACAATTTTGGTGGGGCAATTCTGATGTGGCAGTTTTGATGGCAGTATGATGGGGCAGTTTTGATGGCGGCCGTTTTAGCAATTCAGCATTCCCACGCATTTTCCCCAGGAAATGCATTTTCTAGTGTTATTCGTTTTTGTATTTATTAGTGGGAATGCTTTAGCTTTAGCAGTCCCACTATTGTTATTCGATTTTATTTATTAGTGGGAATGCTTTAGCAGTCCCACTATTGTTATGCGATTTTATTTATTATTTTTAATCTACTTAATTTTAATTTTATTCCGTACGTTTTTCGGTAATGCGTAACTTCTGCATACTTTCAGCTATTAAAACCATTCAACTATCAAAATGTTCGTCTCTTTTAGCTGAGGTGTGCTCTTTTTCAACTTTTTTTCTACCATTTATACTTTTTAAAATATTAAGCTTTTTATCACTTTTTTTAACATTGAAGTCAATGGGAGCATGGTTGAAATCCTTACATTTTTCTTCCGCTCCCAAAAGTTTCAGCTCCTTCATACTTTCACCTAGAGACACCAAACAAACTTTAAAATGTTCACAAAATATTCAGCTATCTGGCTATATCTTTTCAGTTTGATATCTTTTACAGTTTTTGAGAAAAAGCTTTTTGTTTAGAGGTCATTTCAAGAAATTTTAGCCATTAATCAGAGTGTACTGTGTGTGTTTTGTTGCCATGGTTACCAAAGCTTCTGTTATACACAGGGGGGGAGGTGGCTGGAGCATCTCAGCTCTGATTAGAGCCCAGGGGAGGGGACAAAAGCTGGAAAATCAGAACATGATTTCTAAACTGCCGCCACTCCCTCATTTTCAAGCCCACCTACACAAATCTTATATCAAAACGTTCAGCTATCCCTGCTGCCACTAAACATGTCCACGGCTAAGCCATAGTCCTGATAGTTTTCACAATATGACCATTTGTTTGCAACTCACGCCGTCCATTGACATTCATTGAAACTACACTCTAGCCCCTTCAAATTTGAAGGACAATTTCTAAACTGCGACCGTGCCTTCAATTTTAATATTTCAGAGACATACTATGTATCAAAATCTAGGTCTGGGTCTTGTGATTCTCACAATATAAAGATCTTCGCTGTAGGATGTATAGTTTTTAAAATACGGCCATTTGTTTAGAGGTCATTTCAGGAAATTTTAGCCATTAATCAGAGTGTACTGTTAGTGTTTGTTTTGTTGCCATGGTTACCAAAGCTTCTGTTATACACAGGGGGGAGGTGGCTGGAGCATCTCAGCTTAGATTACAGAGCCCGGGGGAGGGGACAGACACACCATGTACTGATTTATAATAGAGGAATATGATGGGGCAGTTTTGATGGGGTAATTCTGATGGGGCAGTTTTGATGGTGGCAATATAATTTGGCAGTTTTGATGGTGGCAATATGATGGGGCTGTTTTGATAGGGCAATTCTGATGGGGCAGCTTTGATGGTGGCAATATGATGGGACAGTTTTGATGGCAATATCATGGGGGCAATTTTGCTGGGAGCCGTTTTAGCAATTCAGCATTCCCACGCATTTTCCCCAGGAAATGCATGTTCTAGTTTTTAATAATTTTAATTTTAATTTTATTCCGTACGTTTTTTTGGTTCTGCGTAACTTCTGCATACTTTCAGCTATTAAAACCATTCAACTATCAAAATGTTCGTCTCTTTTAGCTGAGGTTTGCTCTTTTTCAACTTTTTTTCTACCATTTATACTTTTTAAAATATTAAGCTTTTTATCACTTTTTTTTAACATTGAAGTCAATGGGAGCATGCTTGAAATCCTTAAATTCTTCATCCGCTCCCAAAAGTTTCAGCTCCTTCATACTTTCACCTAGAGACACCAAAAAAACTTTAAAATGTTCACAAAATATTCAGCTATCTGGCTATATCTTTTCAGTTTGATATCTTTTACAGTTTTTGAGAAAACGCTTTTTGTTTAGAGGTCATTTCAGGAAATTTTAGCCATTAATCAGAGTGCACTGTGTTTGTTTTGTTGCCATGGTTACCAAAGCTTCTGTTATATACAGGGGGGAGGTGGCTGGAGCATCTCAGCTCTGATTACAGAGCCCGGGGGAGGGGACAGACACACCATGTACTGAATTATAATAGAGGAATATGGTGGGGCATTTTTGATAGGGCAATTCTGATGGGGCAGTTTTGATTGGGCAATTATGATGGGGCAGTTTTGTTGGTGGCAATATGATGGGGCAGTTTTGATGGGACAATTCTGATGGGGCAGTTTTGATGGTGGCAATATGATGGGGCAGTTTTGATGGTGAAAATATGATGGGGTAGTTTTGATGGGGCAATTCTGATGGGGCAGTTTTGATGGTGGCAATATGATGGGGCAGTTTTGATGGGGACAATTTTTATGGAGCAGTTTTAAAGGTGGCAATATGATGGGGCAGTTTTGATGGGGGCAGTTTTGATGAGGGCAGTATGATGGGGACGTTTTGATGGTGGCAATATGATGGGGCAGTTTTAATGGGGACAATTTTGATGGGGCAATTCTGATGTGGCAGTTTTGATGGCAGTATGATGGGGCAGTTTTGATGGCGGCCGTTTTAGCAATTCAGCATTCCCACGCATTTTCCCCAGGAAATGCATTTTCTAGTGTTATTCGTTTTTTTATTTATTAGTGGGAATGCTTTAGCTTTAGCAGTCCCACTATTGTTATTCGATTTTATTTATTAGTGGGAATGCTTTAGCAGTCCCACTATTGTTATGCGATTTTATTTATTATTTTTAATCTTCCTAATGTTAATTTTATTCCGTACGTTTTTCGGTAATGCGTAACTTCTGCATACTTTCAGCTATTAAAACCATTCAACTATCAAAATGTTCGTCTCTTTTAGCTGAGGTGTGCTCTTTTTCAAATTTTTTTCTACCATTTATACTTTTTAAAATATTAAGCTTTTTATCACTTTTTTTTAACATTGAAGTCAATGGGAGCATGCTTGAAATCCTTAAATTTTTCTTCCGCTCCCAAAAGTTTCAGCTCCTTCATACTTTCACCTAGAGACACCAAACAAACTTTAAAATGTTCATAAAATATTCAGCTATCTGGCTATATCTTTTCAGTTTGATATCTTTTACAGTTTTTGAGAAAAAGCTTTTTGTTTAGAGGTCATTTCAAGAAATTTTAGCCATTAATCAGAGTGTACTGTGTGTGTTTTGTTGCCATGGTTACCAAAGCTTCTGTTATACACAGGGGGGAGGTGGCTGGAGCATCTCAGCTCTGATTAGAGCCCAGGGGAGGGGACAAAAGCTGGAAAATCAGAACATGATTTCTAAACTGCCGCCACTCCCTCATTTTCAAGCCCACCTACACAAATCTTATATCAAAACGTTCAGCTATCCCTGCTGCCACTAAACATGTCCACGGCTAAGCCATAGTCCTGATAGTTTTCACAATATGACCATTTGTTTGCAACTCACGCCGTCCATTGACATTCATTGAAACTACACTCTAGCCCCTTCAAATTTGAAGGGCAATTTCTAAACTGCGACCGTGCCTTCAATTTTAATATTTCAGAGACATACTATGTATCAAAATCTAGGTCTGGGTCTTGTGATTCTCACAATATAAAGATCTTCGCTGTAGGATGTATAGTTTTTAAAATACGGCCATTTGTTTAGAGGTCATTTCAGGAAATTTTAGCCATTAATCAGAGTGTACTGTTTGTTTTGTTGCCATGGTTACCAAAGCTTCTGTTATACACAGGGGGGGAGGTGGCTGGAGCATCTCAGCTTAGATTACAGAGCCCGGGGGAGGGGACAGACACACCATGTACTGATTTATAATAGAGGAATATGATGGGGCAGTTTTTATGGGGTAATTCTGATGGGGCAGTTTTGATGGTGGCAATATGATGGGGCAGTTTTGATGGTGGCAATATGATGGGGCTGTTTTGATAGGGCAATTCTGATGGGGCAGTTTTGATGGTGGCAATATGATGGGACAGTTTTGATGGCAATATGATGGGGGCAATTTTGCTGGGGGCCGTTTTAGCAATTCAGCATTCCCACGCATTTTCCCCAGGAAATGCATTTTCTAGTTTTTAATAATTTTTATTTTAATTTTATTCCGTACGTTTTTTGGTTCTGCGTAACTTCTGCATACTTTCAGCTATTAAAACCATTCAACTATCAAAATGTTCGTCTCTTTTAGCTGAGGTGTGCTCTTTTTCAACTTTTTTTCTACCATTTATACTTTTTAAAATATTAAGCTTTTTATCATTTTTTTTTAACATTGAAGTCAATGGGAGCATGCTTGAAATCCTTAAATTCTTCTTCCGCTCCCAAAAGTTTCAGCTCCTTCATAGTTTCACCTAGAGACACCAAGCAAACTTTAAAATGTTCACAAAATATTCAGCTATCTGGCTATATCTTTTCAGTTTGATATCTTTTACAGTTTTTGAGAAAAAGCTTTTTGTTTAGAGGTCATTTCAGGAAATTTTAGCCATTAATCAGAGTGTGCTGTGTTTGTTTTGTTGCCATGGTTACCAAAGCTTCTGTTATACACAGGGGGGGAGGTGGCTGGAGCATCTCAGCTCTGAATACAGAGCCCGGGGGAGGGGACAGACACACGATGTACTGATTTATAATAGAGAAATATGATGGGACAGTTTTGATAGGGCAATTCTGATGGGCAGTTTTGATGGGGCAATTATGATGGGGCAGTTTTATTGGTGGCAATTATGATGGGTCAGTTTTGATGGTGGCAATATGATGGGGCAGTTTTGATGGGACAATTCTGATGGGGCAGTTTTGATAGGGCAATTTTGATGGGGCAGTTTTGATGGGGCAATTATGATGAGGCAGTTTTGATGGTGGCAATATGATGGGGCAGTTTTGATGGGACAATTCTGATGGGGCAGTTTTGATGGTGGCAATATGACGGGGCAGTTTTGATGGGGGCAATATGAAGGGGCAGTTTTGATGGGGCAATTCTGATGGGACAGTTTTGATGGTGGCAATATGATGGGGCAGTTTTAATGGGGACAATTTTGATGGGGCAATTCTGATGTGGCAGTTTTGATGGCAGTATGATGGGGCAGTTTTGATGGCGACCATTTTAGCAATTTAGCTATTCAGCATTCCCACGCATTTTCCCCAGGAAATGCATTTTCTAGTTAGTGGGAATGCTTTAGCAGTCCCACTATTGTTATTCGATTTTATTTATTTTTAAACTTAATTAGTGGGAATGCTTTAGCAGTCCCACTATTGTTATTCGATTTTATTTATTTTTAAACTTAATTTTAATAATTTTATTCCGTACGTTTTTCGGTAATGCGTAACTTCTGCATACTTTCAGCTATTAAAACCATTCAACTATCAAAATGTTCGTCTCTTTTAGCTGAGGTGTGCTCTTTTTCAACTTTTTTTCTACCATTTATACTTTTTAAAATAGTAAGCTTTTTATCACTTTTTTTAACATTGAAGTCAATGGGAGCATGCTTGAAATCCTTAAATTTTTCTTCCGCTCCCAAAAGTTTCAGCTCCTTCATACTTTCACCTAGAGACACCAAACAAACTTTAAAATGTTCACAAAATATTCAGCTATCTGGCTATATCTTTTCAGTTTGATATCTTTTACAGTTTTTGAGAAAAAGCTTTTTGTTTAGAGGTCATTTCAGGAAATTTTAGCCATTAATCAGAGTGTACTGTGTGTGTTTTGTTGCCATGGTTACCAAAGCTTCTGTTATACACAGGGGGGGGAGGTGGCTGGAGCATCTCAGCTCTGATTACAGAGCCTGGGGAGGGGACAAAAGCTGAAAAATCAGAACATGATTTCTAAACTGCCGCCACTCCCTCATTTTCAAGCCCACCTACACAAATCTTATATCAAAATGTTCAGCTATCCCTGCTGCCACTAAACATGTCCACGGCTAAGCCATAGTCCTGACAGTTTTCACAATATGACCATTTGTTTGCGACTCACACCGTCCATTGACATTCATTGAAACTACACTCTAGCCCCTTCAAATTTGAAGGGCAATTTCTAAACTGCGACTGTGCCTTCAATTTTAATATTTCAGAGACATACTATACATCAAAATCTAGGTCTGGGTCTTGTGATTCTCACAATATAAAGATCTTCGCTGTAGGATTTATAGTTTTTGGGAAAAAGCTTTTTGTTTAGAGGTCATTTCAGGAAATTTTAGCCATTAATCAGAGTGTACTGTGTTTGTTTTGTTGCCATGGTTACCAAAGCTTCTGTTATACACAGGGGGGGAGGTGGCTGGTGCATCTCAGCTTTGATTACAGAGTCCGGGGGAGGGGACAGACACACCATGTACTGATTTATAATAAAGGAATATGATGGGGCAGTTTTGATGGGGTAATTCTGATGGGGCAGTTTTGATGGTGGCAATATGATGGGGCAGTTTTGATGGTGGCAATATGATGGGGCTGTTTTGATAGGGCAATTCTGATGGAGCAGTTTTGATGGTGGCAATATGATGGGACAGTTTTGATGGCAATATGATGGGGGCAATTTTGCTGGGGGCCGTTTTAGCAATTCAGCATTCCCACGCATTTTCCCCAGGAAATGCATTTTCTAGTTTTAAATATAATAATTTTATTCCGTACGTTTTTTGGTTCTGCGTAACTTCTGCATACTTTCAGCTATTAAAACCATTCAACTATCAAAATGTTCGTCTCTTTTAGCTGATGTGTGCTCTTTTTCAACTTTTTATCTACCATTTATACTTTTTAAAATATTAAGCTTTTTATCACTTTTTTTAACATTAAAGTCAATGGGAGCATGCTTCAAATCCTTAAATTCTTCTTCCGCTCCCAAAAGTTTCAGCTCCTTCATACTTTCACCTAGAGACACCAAACAAACTTTAAAATGTTCACAAAATATTCAGCTATCTGGCTGTATCTTTTCAGTTTGATATCTTTTACCATTTTTGAGAAAAAGCTTTTTGTTTAGAGGTCATTTCAGGAAATTTTAGCCATTAATCAGAGTGTACTGTTTGTTTTGTTGCCATGGTTACCAAAGCTTCTGTTATACACAGGGGGGGAGGTGGCTGGAGCATCTCAGCTCTGAATACAGAGCCCGGGGGAGGGGACAGACACATGATGTACTGATTATAATAGAGGAATATGATGGGGCAGTTTTGATTGGGCAATTATGATGGGGCAGTTTTGATGGTGGCAATATGATGGGCAGTTTTGATAGGGCAATTCTGATGGGGCAGTTTTGATGGTGGCAATATGATGGGGCAGTTTTGATGGCGGCAATATGATGGGACAGTTTTGACGGGGACAATTTTGATGGGGCAATTCTGATGGGGCAGTTTTGATGGCAGTATGATGGGGCAGTTTTGATGGCGGCCATTTTAGCAATTTAGCTATTCAGCATTCCCACGCATTTTCCCCAGGAAATGCATTTTCTAGTTTTTCTTATTATTATTCCGTACGTTTTTTGGTTCTGCGTAACTTTTGCATACTTTCAGCTATTAAAACCATTCAACTATCAAAATGTTCGTCTCTTTTAGCTGATGTGTGCTCTTTTTCAACTTTTTTTCTACCATTTATACTTTTTAAAATATTAAGCTTTTTAACACTTTTTTTTAACATTGAAGTCAATGGGAGCATGCTTGAAATCCTTAAATTCTTCTTCCGCTCCCAAAAGTTTCAGCTCCTTCATACTTTCACCTAGAGACACCAAACAAACTTTAAAATGTTCACAAAATATTCAGCTATCTGGCTATATCTTTTCAGTTTGATATCTTTTACAGTTTTTGAGAAAAAGCTTTTTGTTTAGAGGTCATTTCAAGAAATTTTAGCCATTAATCAGAGTGTACTGTTTGTTTTGTTGCCATGGTTACCAAAGCTTCTGTTATACACAGGGGGGAGGTGGCTGGAGCATCTCAGCTCTGATTACAGAGCCCGGGGGAGGGGACAGACACACCATGTACTGATTTATAATAGAGGAATATGATGGGGCAGTTTTGATAGGGCAATTCTGATGGGGCAGTTTTGATGGGGCAATTATGATGGGGCAGTTTTGATGGTGGCAATATGATGGGGCAGTTTTGATGGGGCAATTCTGATGGGGCAGTTTTGATGGTGGCAATATGACGGGACAATTCTGATGGGGCAGTTTTGATGGTGGCAATATGATGGGGCAGTTTTGATAGGGCAATTCTGATGGGGCAGTTTTGATGGGGCAATTCTGATGGGGCAGTTTTGATGGCAGTATGATGGGGCAGTTTTGATGGCAGTATGATGGGGCAGTTTTGATGGCGGCCGTTTTAGCAATTTAGCTATTCAGCAATTATTTTTGAAAAAAAAAAATTATTTTTGAAAAAAAAAAGTTATTTTTGAAAAAAAAAAATTATTTTTGAAAAACAAAAATGACTTTTGAAAAACAAAAATTACTTTTGAAAAAAAAATGACTTTTAGTTTTGATGGGGCAATTCTAATGGGGCAGTTTTGATGGGGACAATTTTGATGGGGCAATTCTAATGGGGCAGTTTTGATGGCAGTATGATGGGGCAGTTTTGATGGCGGCCGTTTTAGCAATTTAGCTATTCGGCATTCCCACGCATTTTCCCCAGGAAATGCATTTTCTAGTTTTTCTTTTTCTCCTTATTATTCCGTACGTTTTTTGGTTCTGCGTAACTTCTGCATACTTTCAGCTATTAAAACCATTCAACTATTAAAATGTTCGTCTCTTTTAGCTGATGTGTGCTCTTTTTCAACTTTTTTTCTACCATTTATACTTTTTAAAATATTAAGCTTTTTAACATTTTTTTTTAACGTTGAAGTCAATGGGAGAATGCTTGAAATCCTTAAATTCTTCTTCCTCTCCCAAAAGTTTCAGCTCCTTCATACTTTCACCTAGAGACACCAAATAAACTTTAAACTGTTCACAAAATATTCAGCTATCTGGCTATATCTTTTCAGTTTGATATCTTTTACAGTTTTTGAGAAAAAGCTTTTTGTTTAGAGGTCATTTCAGGAAATTTTAGCCATTAATCAGAGTGTACTGTGTTTGTTTTGTTGCCATGGTTACCAAAGCTTCTGTTATACACAGGGGGAGGTGGCTGGAGCATCTCAGCTCTGAATACAGAGCCCGGGGGAGGGGACAGACACACCATGTACTGATTTATAATAGAGGAATATGATGGGGCAGTTTTGATAGGGTAATTCTGATGGGGCAGTTTTGATGGTGGCAATTCTGATGGGGCAGTTTTGATGGGGCAATTATAATAGGGTAGTTTTGATGGGACAATTCTGATGGGGCAGTTTTGATGGTGGCAATATGATGGGGCAGTTTTGATGGTGGCAATATGATGGGGCAGTTTTGATGGGGCAGTTTTGATGGTGGCAATATGATGGGGCAGTTTTGATGTGGCAATTCTGATGGGGCAGTTTTGATGGTGGCAATATGATGGGACAGTTTTAATGGGGACAATTTTGATGGGGCAATTCTGATGTGGCAGTTTTGATGGCAGTATGATGGGGCAGTTTTGATGGCGGCCGTTTTAGCAATTCAGCATTCCCACGCATTTTCCCCAGGAAATGCATTTTCTAGTTTTTCTTATTATTCCGTACGTTTTTTGGTTCTGCGTAAGTTCTGCAAACTTTCAGCTATTAAAACCATTCAACTATTAAAATGTTTGTATCTTTTAGCTGAGGTGTGCTCGTTTTTAACTTTTTTCTACCATTTATGCTTTTTAAAATATTAAGCTTTTTAACACTTTTTTTTAACATTGAAGTCAATGGGAGCATGCTTGAAATCCTTAAATTCTTCTTCCACTCCCAAAAGTTTCAGCTCCTTCATACTTTCACCTAGAGACACCAAACAAACTTTAAAATGTTCACAAAATATTCAGCTATCTGGCTATATCTTTTCAGTTTGATATCTTTTACAGTTTTTGAGAAAAAGCTTTTTGTTTAGAGGTCATTTCAGGAAATTTTAGCCATTAATCAGAGTGTACTGTGTTTGTTTTGTTGCCATGGTTACCAAAGCTTCTGTTATACACAGGGGGGGAGGTGGCTGGAGCATCTCAGCTCTGATTACAGAGCCCGGGGGAGGGGACAGACACACCATGTACTGATTTATAATAGAGGAATATGATGGGGCAGTTTTGATGGGGTAATTCTGATGGGGCAGTTTTGATGGTGGCAATATGATGTGGCAGTTTTGATGGGGCAATTCTAATGGGGCAGTTTTGATGGTGGCAATATGATGGGGCAGTTTTGATGGGGACAATTTTTATGGAGCAGTTTTAAAGGTGGTAATATGATGGGGGCAGTTTTGATGGTGGCAATATGATGGGGGCAGTTGTGATGGGGCAATTCTGATGGGGCAGTTTTGATGGTGGCAATATGATGGGGGCAGTTGTGATGGGGCAATTTTGATGGGGCAGTTTTGATGGTGGCAATATGACGGGGCAGTTTTGATGGGGCAATTCTGATGGGGCAGTTTTGATGGGGCAATTCTGATGGGGCAGTTTTGATGGTGGGAATATGATGGGGCAGTTTTAATGGTGGCAATATGATGGTGCAGTTTTGATGGGGACAATTTTGTTGGGTCAATTCTAATGGGGCAGGTTTGATGGCAATATGATGGGGGCAGTTTTGATGGTGGCAATATGATGGGGCAGTTTTGATGGTGGTAATATGATGGGGCAATTCTGATGAGGCAGTTTTGATGGTGGCAATATGATGGGGCAGTTTTGATGGGGCAATTCTGATGGTGGCAATATGATGGGACAATTTTGATGGAGCAATTCTGATGGAGCAGTTTTGATGGTGGCAATATGATGGGGCAGTTTTAATGGGGACAATTTTGATGGGGCAATTCTGATGGGGCAGTTTTGATGGCAGTATGATGGGGCAGTTTTGATGGCGGCCATTTTAGCAATTTAGCTATTCAGCATTCCCACGCATTTTCCCCAGGAAATGCATTTTCTAGTTCTTATTATTATTATTCCGTACGTTTTTTGGTTCTGCGTAACTTCTGCATACTTTCAGCTATTAAAACCATTCAACTATTAAAATGTTTGTCTCTTTTAGCTGAGGTGTGCTCTTTTTCAACTTTTTTTCTACCATTTATACTTTTTAAAATATTAAGCTTTTTAACACTTTTTTTAACATTGAAGTCAATGGGAGCATGCTTGAAATCCTTAAATTCTTCTTCCACTCCCAAAAGTTTCAGCTCCTTCATACTTTCACCTAGAGACATCAAACAAACTTTAAAATGTTCACAAAATATTCAGCTATCTGGCTATATCTTTTCAGTTTGATATCTTTTACAGTTTTTGAGAAAAAGCTTTTTGTTTAAGGTCATTTCAGGAAATTTTAGCCATTAATCAGAGTGTACTGTGTTTGTTTTGTTGCCATGGTTACCAAAGCTTCTGTTATACACAGGGGGAGAGGTGGCTGGAGCATCTCTGCTCTGATTACAGAGCCCGGGGGAGGGGACAGACACACCATGTACTGATTTATAATAGAGGAATGTGATGGGGCAATTCTGATGGGGCAGTTTTGATGGTGGCAATATGATGGGGCAGTTTTGATGGGGCAATTCTGATGGGGCAGTTTTGATGGTGGCAATATGATGGGGCAGTTTTGATGGGGACAGTTTTGATGGTGGCAATATGATGGGGGCAATTCTGATGGGGCAGTTTTGATGGTGGCAATTCTGATGGGGCAGTTTTGATGGGGCAATTCTGATGGGGCAGTTTTGATGGGGCAGTTTTGATGGGGCAATTCTGATGGGGCAGTTTTGATGGGGCAATTCTGATGGGGCAGTTTTGATGGGGGCAGTTTTGATGGTGGCAATATGATGGGGCAGTTTTGATGGGGACAATTTTGATGGGGCAATTCTAATGGGGCAGCTTTAATGGCAATATGATGGGGGCAGTTTTGATGGTGGCAATATGATGGGGCAGTTTTGGTGGAGGTAATATGATGGGGCAATTCTGATGGGGCAGTTTTGATGGTGGCAATATGATGGGGCAGTTTTGATGGGGCAATTCTGATGGTGGCAATATGATGGGACAATTTTGATGGAGCAATTCTGATAGGGCAGTTTTGATGGTGGCAATATGATGGGGCAGTTTTAATGGGGACAATTTTGATGGGGCAATTCTGATGGGGCAGTTTTGATGGCAGTATGATGGGGCAGTTTTGATGGTGGCCATTTTAGCAATTTAGCTATTCAGCATTCCCACGCATTTTCCCCAGGAAATGCATTTGCTAGTTTATTTTTCTTTTTAGTGGGAATGCTTTAGCAGTCCCACTATTGTTATTCGTTTTTTTATTAGTGGGACTGCTTTAGCAGTCCCACTATTGTTATTCGATTTTATTTATTTTTAATTTTAATTTCAATAATTTTATTCCGTACGTTTTTTGGTTCTGCGTAACTTCTGCATACTTTCAGCTATTAAAAACATTCAACTATTAAAATGTTCGTCTCTTTTAGCTGAGGTGTGCTATTTTTCAACTTTTTTTTCTACCATTTATACTTTTTAAAATATTAAGCTTTTTAACACTTTTTTTAACATTGAAGACAATGGGAGCATGCTTGAAATCCTTAAATTCTTCTTCCGCTCCCAAAAGTTTCAGCTCCTTCATACTTTCATCTAGAGACACCAAACAAACTTTAAAATGTTCACAAAATATTCAGCTATCTGGCTATATCTTTTCAGTTTGATATCTTTTACAGTTTTAGAGGAAAAGCTTTTTGTTTAGAGGTCATTTCAGGAAATTTTAGCCATTAATCAGAGTGTACTGTGTTTGTTTTGTTGCCATGGTTACCAAAGCTTCTGTTATACACAGGGGGGAGGTGGCTGGAGCATCTCAGCTCTGATTACAGAGCCCGGGGGAGGGGACAGACACACCATGTACTGATTTATAATAGAGGAATATGATGGGGCAGTTTTGATGGGGTAATTCTAATGGGGCAGTTTTGATGGTGGCAATATGATGGGGCAGTTTTGATGGGGACAATTTTTATGGAGCAGTTTTAAAGGTGCAATATGATGGGGCAGTTTTGATGGGGGCAGTTTTGATGGTGGCAATATGATGGGGCAGTTTTGATGGGGCAATTCTGATGGGGCAGTTTTGATGGTGGCAATATGATGGGGCAGTTTTGATGGGGACAATTTTGATGGGGCAATTCTAATGGGGCAGTTTTGATGGCAATATGATGGGGGCAGTTTTGATGGTGGCAATATGATGGGGCAGTTTTGATGGTGGCAATATGATGGGGCAGTTTTGATGGGGCAATTCTGATGGTGGCAATATGATTGGACAATTTTGATGGGGCAGTTTTAATGGGGACAATTTTGATGGGGCAATTCTGATGGGGCAGTTTTGATGGTAGTATGATGGGGCAGTTTTGATGGCGGCCGTTTTAGCAATTTAGCTATTCAGCATTCCCACGCATTTTCCCCAGGAAATGCATTTTCTAGTTAGTGGGAATGCTTTAGCAGTCCCACTATTATGATTCGATTTTATTTTTTTTTAATTTTAATTTTAATAATTTTATTCCGTACGTTTTTTGGTTCTGCGTAACTTCTGCATACTTTCAGCTATTAAAACCATTCAACTATTAAAATGTTCATCTCTTTTAGCTGAGGTGTGCTCTTTTTCAACTTTTTTTCTACCATTTATACTTTTTAAAATATTAAGCTTTTTATCACTTTTTTTTAACATTGAAGTCAATGGGAGCATGCTTGAAATCCTTAAATTCTTCTTCCGCTCCCAAAAGTTTCAGCTCCTTCATACTTTCATCTAGAGACACCAAACAAACTTTAAAATGTTCACAAAATATTCAGCTATCTGGCTATATCTTTTCAGTTTGATATCTTTTACAGTTTTTGAGAAAAAGCTTTTTGTTTAGAGGTCATTTCAGGAAATTTTAGCCATTAATCAGAGTGTACTGTGTTTGTTTTGTTGCCATGGTTACCAAAGCTTCTGTTATACACAGGGGGGAGGTGGCTGGAGCATCTCAGCTCTGAATACAGAGCCCGGGGGAGGGGGCAGACACACCATGTACTGATTTATAATAGAGGAATATGATGGGGCAGTTTTGATAGGGCAATTCTGATGGGGCAGTTTTGATGGGGCAATTATGATGGGGCAGTTTTATTGGTGGCAATTATGATGGGTCAGTTTTGATGGTGGCAATATGATGGGGCAGTTTTGATGGGACAATTCTGATGGGCAGTTTTGATGGTGGCAATTATGATGGGGCAGTTTTGATGGTGGCAATATAATGGGGCAGTTTTGATGGTGGCAATATGATGGGGCAGTTTTGATAGGGCAATTTTCATAGTGGCAGTATGATGGGGCAGTTTTGATGGGGCAATTCTGATGGGGCAGTTTTGATGGTGGCAATATCATGGGGCAGTTTTGATGGGGACAATTTTAATGGAGCAGTTTTAAAGGTGGCAATATGATGGGGCAGTTTTGATGGGGGCAGTTTTGATGGTGGCAATATGATGGGGCAGTTTTGATGGGGCAGTTTTGATGGTGGCAATATGATGGGGCAGTTTTAATGGGGACATTTTTGATGGGGCAATTCTGATGGGGCAGTTTTGATGGCAGTATGATGGGGCAGTTTTGATGGCGGCCATTTTAGCAATTTAGCTATTCAGCATTCCCACGCATTTTCCCCAGGAAATGCATTTTCTAGTTAGTGGGAATGCTTTAGCAGTCCCACTATTGTTATTCGATTTTATTTATTAGTTGGGAATGCTTTAGCAGTCCCACTATTGTTATTCGATTTTATTTATTTTTCTTAATTTTCCGTACGTTTTTCGGTTCTGCGTAACTTCTGCATACTTTCAGCTATTACAACCATTCAACTATTAAAATGTTCGTCTCTTTTAGCTGAGGTGTGCTCGTTTTCAACTTTTTTTCTACCATTTATACTTTTTAGAATATTAAGCTTTTTAACACTTTTTTTAACATTGAAGTCAATGGGAGCATGCTTGAAATCCTTAAATTCTTCTTCCGCTCCCAAAAGTTTCAACTCCTTCATACTTTCACCTAGAGACACCAAACAAACTTTAAAATGTTCACAAAATATTCAGCTATCTGGCTATATCTTTTCAGTTTGATATCTTTTACAGTTTTTGAGAAAAAGCTTTTTGTTTAGAGGTCATTTCAGGAAATTTTAGCCATTAATCAGAGTGTACTGTGTTTGTTTTGTTGCCATGGTTACCAAAGCTTCTGTTATACACAGGGGGGGAGGTGGCTGGAGCATCTCAGCTCTGAATACAGAGCCCGGGGGAGGGGGCAGACACACCATGTACTGACTTATAATAGAGGAATATGATGGGGCAGTTTTGATAGGGCAATTCTGATTGGGCAGTTTTGATGGGGCAATTATGATGGGGCAGTTTTATTGGTGGCAATTATGATGGGTCAGTTTTGATGGTGGCAATATGATGGGGCAGTTTTGATGGGACAATTCTGATGGGCAGTTTTGATGGTGGCAATTATGATGGGGCAGTTTTGATGGTGGCAATATAATGGGGCAGTTTTGATGGTGGCAATATGATGGGGCAGTTTTGATAGGGCAATTTTCATGGTGGCAATGTGATGGGGCAGTTTTGATGGGGCAATTCTGATGGGGCAGTTTTGATGGTGGCAATATGATGGGGCAGTTTTGATGGGGACAATTTTAATGGAGCAGTTTTAAAGGTGGCAATATGATGGGGCAGTTTCGATGGGGGCAGTTTTGATGGTGGCAATATGATGGGGCAGTTTTGATGGGGCAGTTTTGATGGTGGCAATATGATGGGGCAGTTTTAATGGGGACAATTTTGATGGGGCAATTCTGATGGGGCAGTTTTGATGGCAGAATGATGGGGCAGTTTTGATGGCGGCCATTTTAGCAATTTAGCTATTCAGCATTCCCACGCATTTTCCCCAGGAAATGCATTTTCTAGTTAGTGGGAATGCTTTAGCACTCCCACTATTGTTATTTGATTTTATTTATTAGTGGGAATGCTTTAGCAGTCCCACTATTGTTATTCGATTTTATTTATTTTTCTTAATTTTCCGTACGTTTTTCGGTTCTGCGTAACTTCTGCATACTTTCAGCTATTACAACCATTCAACTATTAAAATGTTCGTCTCTTTTAGCTGAGGTGTGCTCGTTTTCAACTTTTTTTCTACCATTTATACTTTTTAGAATATTAAGCTTTTTAACACTTTTTTTTAACATTGAAGTCAATGGGAGCATGCTTGAAATCCTTAAATTCTTCTTCGGCTCCCAAAAGTTTCAACTCCTTCATACTTTCACCTAGAGACACCAAACAAACTTTAAAATGTTCACAAAATATTCAGCTATCTGGCTATATCTTTTCAGTTTGATATCTTTTACAGTTTTTGAGAAAAAGCTTTTTGTTTAGAGGTCATTTCAGGAAATTTTAGCTATTAATCATCAGTACTGTGTTTGTTTTGTTGCCATGGTTACCAAAGCTTCTGTTATACACAGGGGGGGAGGTGGCTGGAGCATCTCAGCTCTGATTACAGAGCCCGGGGGAGGGGACAGACACACCATGTACTGATTTATAATAGAGGAATATGATGGGGCAGTTTTGATAGGGCAATTCTGATGGGGCAGTTTTAAAGGGGCAATTATGATGGGGCAGTTTTATTGGTGGCAATAATGATGGGGCAGTTTTGATGGGACAATTCTGATGGGGCAGTTTTGATGGTGGCAATATGATGGGCAGCTTTGATAGGGCAATTCTGATGGGGCAGTTTTCATGGTGGCAATATGATAGGGCAGTTTTGATGGGGAAATTCTGATGGGGCAGTTTTATTGGTGGCAATATGATGGGGCAGTTTTGATGGGGACAATTTTAATGGAGCAGTTTTAAAGGTGGCAATATGATGGGGCAGTTTTGATGGGGCAATTCTGATGGGACAGTTTTGATGGTAGCAATATGATGGGGCAGTTTTGATGGGGACAATTTTAATGGAGCAGTTTTAAAGGTGGCAATATGATGGGGCAGTTTTGATGGGGGCAGTTTTGATGGTGGCAATATGATGGGGCAGTTTTGATGGGGCAGTTTTGATGGGGCAATTCTGATGGGGAAGTTTTGATGGTGGCAGTTTTGATGGGGCAGTTTTGATGGGGCAATTCTGATGGGACAGTTTTGATGGTAGCAATATGATGGGGCAGTTTTGATGGGGACAATTTTAATGGAGCAGTTTTAAAGGTGGCAATATGATGGGGCAGTTTTGATGGGGGCAGTTTTGATGGTGGCAATATGATGGGGCAGTTTTGATGGGGCAGTTTTGATGGGGCAATTCTGATGGGGCAGTTTTGATGGGGCAGTTTTAATGGGGACAATTTTGATGGGGCAATTCTGATGGGGCAGTTTTGATGGTAGTATGATGGGGCAGTTTTGATGGCGGCCATTTTAGCAATTTAGCTATTCAGCATTCCCACGCATTTTCCCCAGGAAATGCATTTTCTAGTTAGTGGGAATGCTTTAGCAGTCCCACTATTGTTATTCGATTTTATTTATTATTTTTAATTTTATTCCGTACGTTTTTCGGTAATGCGTAACTTCTGCATACTTTCAGCTATTAAAACCATTCAACTATCAAAATGTTCGTCTCTTTTAGCTGAGGTGTGCTCTTTTTCAACTTTTTTTTCTACCATTTATACTTTTTAAAATATTAAGCTTTTTATCACTTTTTTTTAACATTGAAGTCAATGGGAGCATGCTTGAAATCCTTAAATTTTTCTTCCGCTCCCAAAAGTTTCAGCTCCTTCATACTTTCACCTAGAGACACCAAACAAACTTTAAAATGTTCACAAAATATTCAGCTATCTGGCTATATCTTTTCAGTTTGATATCTTTTACAGTTTTTGAGAAAAAGCTTTTTGTTTAGAGGTCATTTCAGGAAATTTTAGCCATTAATCAGAGTGTACTGTGTGTGTTTTGTTGCCATGGTTACCAAAGCTTCTGTTATACACAGGGGGGGAGGTGGCTGGAGCATCTCAGCTCTGATTAGAGCCCAGGGGAGCGGACAAAAGCTGGAAAATCAGAACATGATTTCTAAACTGCCGCCACTCCCTCATTTTCAAGCCCACCTACATAAATCTTATATCAAAACGTTCAGCTATCCCTGCTGCCACTAAACATGTCCACGGCTAAGCCATAGTCCTGATAGTTTTCACAATATGACCATTTGTTTGCAACTCACGCCGTCTATTGACATTCATTGAAACTACACTCTAGCCCCTTCAAATTTGAAGGGCAATTTCTAAACTGCGACCGTGCCTTCAATTTTAATATTTCAGAGACATACTATATATCAAAATCTAGGTCTGGGTCTTGTGATTCTCACAATATAAAGATCTTCGCTGTAGGATGTATAGTTTTTAAAATACGGCCATTTGTTTAGAGGTCATTTCAGGAAATTTTAGCCATTAATCAGAGTGTACTGTTATGCCGCGTACACACGGTCGGACTTTTCGTCTACAAAAGTCCAACGGACGCCGACCGACTAAAGCTGGCTGGTAATCCGATCGTGTGTGGGCTTCTCCGGACTTTCAGCAGACTTTTTCAGCCTCAAATCCGACGGACTTTAGATTTGAAACATGCTTCAAATCTTTACGTCGTAACTACGACGGACCCCGAAATCCGCTCGTCTGTGTGCTAGTCCGACGGACAAAAACCCATGCTAGGGCAGCTATTGGCTACTGGCTATGAACTTCCTTATTTTAGTCCGGTGTACGTCATCACGTACGAATCCGTCGGACTTTTGTGTGGTCGTGTGTAGGCAAGTCCGTTCGTTAGAAAGTCTGCTGCAAGTCCGCCGAAAGTCCGCAGGAAGTCTGTCGGACAGGCTGTCGGACTTTTGTAGACGAAAAGTCCGACCGTGTGTACGCAGCATTAGTGTTTGTTTTGTTGCCATGGTTACCAAAGCTTCTGTTATACACAGGGGGGAGGTGGCTGGAGCATCTCAGCTTTGATTACAGAGCCCGGGGGAGGGGACAGACACACCATGTACTGATTTATAATAGAGGAATATGATGGGGCAGTTTTGATGGGGTAATTCTGATGGGGCAGTTTTGATGGTGGCAATATGATGGGGCTGTTTTGATAGGGCAATTCTGATGGGGCAGTTTTGATGGTGGCAATATGATGGGACAGTTTTGATGGCAATATGATGGGGGCAATTTTGCTGGGGGCCGTTTTAGCAATTCAGCATTCCCACGCATTTTCCCCAGGAAATGCATTTTCTAGTTTTAATTTTAATTTTATTCCGTACGTTTTTTGGTTCTGCGTAACTTCTGCATACTTTCAGCTATTAAAACCATTCAACTATCAAAATGTTCGTCTCTTTTAGCTGAGGTGTGCTCTTTTTCAACTTTTTTTCTACCATTTATACTTTTTAAAATATTAAGCTTTTTATCACTTTTTTTTAACATTGAAGTCAATGGGAGCATGCTTCAGAAACTTAAAATCTTCTTCCGCTCCCAAAAGTTTCAGCTCCTTCATACTTTCACCTACAGACCCCAAAAAAACTTTAAAATGTTCACACAATATTCAGCTATCTGGCTATATCTTTTCAGTTTGATATCTTTTACAGTTTTTGAGAAAAAGCTTTTTTTTTAGAGGTCATTTCAGGAAATTTTAGCCATTAATCAGAGTGTACTGTGTTTGTTTTGTTGCCATGGTTACCAAAGCTTCTGTTATACACAAGGGGGAAGGTGGCTGGAGCATCTCAGCTCATTACAAAGCCCGGGGGAGGGGACAGACACACCATGTACTGATTTATAATAGAGGAAAATGATGGGCCAGTTTTGATGGTGGCAATATGATGGGGCAGTTTTGATGGGACAATTCTGATGGGGCAGTTTTGATGGTGGCAATATGATGGGGCAGTTTTGATGGGACAATTCTGATGGGGCAGTTTTGATGGTGGCAATATGATGGGGCAGTTTTGATGGGGACAATTTTAATGGAGCAGTTTTAAAGGTGGCAATATGATGGGGTAGTTTTGATGGGGGCAGTTTTGATGGTGGCAATATGATGGGGCAGTTTTGATGGGGCAATTCTGATGGGGCAGTTTTGATGGTGGCAATATGATGGGGCAGTTTTAATGGGAACAATTTTGATGGGGCAATTTTGATGTGGCAGTTTTGATGGCAGTATGATGGGGCAGTTTTGATGGCGGCAGTTTTAGCAATTCAGCATTCCCACGCATTTTCCCCAGGAAATGCATTTTCTAGTTAGTGGGAATGCTTTAGCAGTCCCACTATTGTTATTCAATTTTATTTATTTTGAATTTTGATTTCAATTTTATTCCGTACGTTTTTTGGTTCTGTGTAACTTCTGCATACTTTCAGCTATTAAAACCATTCAACTATCAAAATGTTCGTCTCTTTTAGCTGATGTGTGCTCTTTTTCAACTTTTTTTCTACCATTTATACTTTTTAAAATATTAAGCTTTTTAACACTTTTTTTTAACGTTGAAGTCAATGGGAGCATGCTTGAAATCCTTAAATTCTTCTTCCTCTCCGAAAAGTTTCAGCTCCTTCATACTTTCACCTAGAGACACCAAATAAACTTTAAACTGTTCACAAAATATTCAGCTATCTGGCTATATCTTTTCAGTTTGATATCTTTTACAGTTTTTGAGAAAAAGCTTTTTGTTTAGAGGTCATTTCAGGAAATTTTAGCCATTAATCAGAGTGTACTGTGTTTGTTTTGTTGCCATGGTTACCAAAGCTTCTGTTATACACAGGGGGAGGTGGCTGGAGCATCTCAGCTCTGAATACAGAGCCCGGGGGAGGGGACAGACACACCATGTACTGATTTATAATAGAGGAATATGATGGGGCAGTTTTGATAGGGTAATTCTGATGGGGCAGTTTTGATGGTGGCAATTCTGATGGGGCAGTTTTGATGGGGCAATTATAATAGGGCAGTTTTGATGGGACAATTCTGATGGGGCAGTTTTGATGGTGGCAATATGATGGGGCAGTTTTGATGGTGGCAATATGATGGGGCAGTTTTGATGGGGCAGTTTTGATGGTGGCAATATGATGGGGCAGTTTTGATGTGGCAATTCTGATGGGGCAGTTTTGATGGTGGCAATATGATGGGACAGTTTTAATGGGGACAATTTTGATGGGGCAATTCTGATGTGGCAGTTTTGATGGCAGTATGATGGGGCAGTTTTGATGGCGGCCGTTTTAGCAATTCAGCATTCCCACGCATTTTCCCCAGGAAATGCATTTTCTAGTTTTTCTTATTATTCCGTACGTTTTTTGGTTCTGCGTAAGTTCTGCAAACTTTCAGCTATTAAAACCATTCAACTATTAAAATGTTTGTATCTTTTAGCTGAGGTGTGCTCGTTTTTAACTTTTTTCTACCATTTATGCTTTTTAAAATATTAAGCTTTTTAACACTTTTTTTTAACATTGAAGTCAATGGGAGCATGCTTGAAATCCTTAAATTCTTCTTCCACTCCCAAAAGTTTCAGCTCCTTCATACTTTCACCTAGAGACACCAAACAAACTTTAAAATGTTCACAAAATATTCAGCTATCTGGCTATATCTTTTCAGTTTGATATCTTTTACAGTTTTTGAGAAAAAGCTTTTTGTTTAGAGGTCATTTCAGGAAATTTTAGCCATTAATCAGAGTGTACTGTGTTTGTTTTGTTGCCATGGTTACCAAAGCTTCTGTTATACACAGGGGGGAGGTGGCTGGAGCATCTCAGCTCTGATTACAGAGCCCGGGGGAGGGGACAGACACACCATGTACTGATTTATAATAGAGGAATATGATGGGGCAGTTTTGATGGGGTAATTCTGATGGGGCAGTTTTGATGGTGGCAATATGATGTGGCAGTTTTGATGGGGCAATTCTAATGGGGCAGTTTTGATGGTGGCAATATGATGGGGCAGTTTTGATGGGGACAATTTTTATGGAGCAGTTTTAAAGGTGGTAATATGATGGGGGCAGTTTTGATGGTGGCAATATGATGGGGGCAGTTGTGATGGGGCAATTCTGATGGGGCAGTTTTGATGGTGGCAATATGATGGGGGCAGTTGTGATGGGGCAATTTTGATGGGGCAGTTTTGATGGTGGCAATATGACGGGGCAGTTTTGATGGGGCAATTCTGATGGGGCAGTTTTGATGGGGCAATTCTGATGGGGCAGTTTTGATGGTGGCAATATGATGGGGCAGTTTTAATGGTGGCAATATGATGGTGCAGTTTTGATGGGGACAATTTTGTTGGGTCAATTCTAATGGGGCAGGTTTGATGGCAATATGATGGGGCAGTTTTGATGGTGGCAATATGATGGGGCAGTTTTGATGGTGGTAATATGATGGGGCAATTCTGATGAGGCAGTTTTGATGGTGGCAATATGATGGGGCAGTTTTGATGGGGCAATTCTGATGGTGGCAATATGATGGGACAATTTTGATGGAGCAATTCTGATGGAGCAGTTTTGATGGTGGCAATATGATGGGGCAGTTTTAATGGGGACAATTTTGATGGGGCAATTCTGATGGGGCAGTTTTGATGGCAGTATGATGGGGCAGTTTTGATGGCGGCCATTTTAGCAATTTAGCTATTCAGCATTCCCACGCATTTTCCCCAGGAAATGCATTTTCTAGTTCTTATTATTATTATTCCGTACGTTTTTTGGTTCTGCGTAACTTCTGCATACTTTCAGCTATTAAAACCATTCAACTATTAAAATGTTTGTCTCTTTTAGCTGAGGTGTGCTCTTTTTCAACTTTTTTTCTACCATTTATACTTTTTAAAATATTAAGCTTTTTAACACTTTTTTTAACATTGAAGTCAATGGGAGCATGCTTGAAATCCTTAAATTCTTCTTCCACTCCCAAAAGTTTCAGCTCCTTCATACTTTCACCTAGAGACATCAAACAAACTTTAAAATGTTCACAAAATATTCAGCTATCTGGCTATATCTTTTCAGTTTGATATCTTTTACAGTTTTTGAGAAAAAGCTTTTTGTTTAAGGTCATTTCAGGAAATTTTAGCCATTAATCAGAGTGTACTGTGTTTGTTTTGTTGCCATGGTTACCAAAGCTTCTGTTATACACAGGGGGAGAGGTGGCTGGAGCATCTCAGCTCTGATTACAGAGCCCGGGGGAGGGGACAGACACACCATGTACTGATTTATAATAGAGGAATGTGATGGGGCAATTCTGATGGGGCAGTTTTGATGGTGGCAATATGATGGGGCAGTTTTGATGGGGCAATTCTGATGGGGCAGTTTTGATGGTGGCAATATGATGGGGCAGTTTTGATGGGGACAGTTTTGATGGTGGCAATATGATGGGGGCAATTCTGATGGGGCAGTTTTGATGGTGGCAATTCTGATGGGGCAGTTTTGATGGGGCAGTTTTGATGGGGCAGTTTTGATGGGGCAATTCTGATGGGGCAGTTTTGATGGGGCAATTCTGATGGGGCAATTCTAATGGGGCAGTTTTGATGGGGGCAGTTTTGATGGTGGCAATATGATGGGGCAGTTTTGATGGGGACAATTTTGATGGGGCAATTCTAATGGGGCAGCTTTGATGGCAATATGATGGGGGCAGTTTTGATGGTGGCAATATGATGGGGCAGTTTTGGTGGAGGTAATATGATGGGGCAATTCTGATGGGGCAGTTTTGATGGTGGCAATATGATGGGGCAGTTTTGATGGGGCAATTCTGATGGTGGCAATATGATGGGACAATTTTGATGGAGCAATTCTGATAGGGCAGTTTTGATGGTGGCAATATGATGGGGCAGTTTTAATGGGGACAATTTTGATGGGGCAATTCTGATGGGGCAGTTTTGATGGCAGTATGATGGGGCAGTTTTGATGGTGGCCATTTTAGCAATTTAGCTATTCAGCATTCCCACGCATTTTCCCCAGGAAATGCATTTGCTAGTTTATTTTTCTTTTTAGTGGGAATGCTTTAGCAGTCCCACTATTGTTATTCGTTTTTTTATTAGTGGGAATGCTTTAGCAGTCCCACTATTGTTATTCGATTTTATTTATTTTTAATTTTAATTTCAATAATTTTATTCCGTACGTTTTTTGGTTCTGCGTAACTTCTGCATACTTTCAGCTATTAAAAACATTCAACTATTAAAATGTTCGTCTCTTTTAGCTGAGGTGTGCTATTTTTCAACTTTTTTTTCTACCATTTATACTTTTTAAAATATTAAGCTTTTTAACACTTTTTTTAACATTGAAGACAATGGGAGCATGCTTGAAATCCTTAAATTCTTCTTCCGCTCCCAAAAGTTTCAGCTCCTTCATACTTTCATCTAGAGACACCAAACAAACTTTAAAATGTTCACAAAATATTCAGCTATCTGCCTATATCTTTTCAGTTTGATATCTTTTACAGTTTTAGAGGAAAAGCTTTTTGTTTAGAGGTCATTTCAGGAAATTTTAGCCATTAATCAGAGTGTACTGTGTTTGTTTTGTTGCCATGGTTACCAAAGCTTCTGTTATACACAGGGGGGAGGTGGCTGGAGCATCTCAGCTCTGATTACAGAGCCCGGGGGAGGGGACAGACACACCATGTACTGATTTATAATAGAGGAATATGATGGGGCAGTTTTGATGGGGTAATTCTAATGGGGCAGTTTTGATGGTGGCAATATGATGGGGCAGTTTTGATGGGGACAATTTTTATGGAGCAGTTTTAAAGGTGCAATATGATGGGGCAGTTTTGATGGGGGCAGTTTTGATGGTGGCAATATGATGGGGCAGTTTTGATGGGGCAATTCTGATGGGGCAGTTTTGATGGTGGCAATATGATGGGGCAGTTTTGATGGGGACAATTTTGATGGGGCAATTCTAATGGGGCAGTTTTGATGGCAATATGATGGGGGCAGTTTTGATGGTGGCAATATGATGGGGCAGTTTTGATGGTGGCAATATGATGGGGCAGTTTTGATGGGGCAATTCTGATGGTGGCAATATGATTGGACAATTTTGATGGGGCAGTTTTAATGGGGACAATTTTGATGGGGCAATTCTGATGGGGCAGTTTTGATGGTAGTATGATGGGGCAGTTTTGATGGCGGCCGTTTTAGCAATTTAGCTATTCAGCATTCCCACGCATTTTCCCCAGGAAATGCATTTTCTAGTTAGTGGGAATGCTTTAGCAGTCCCACTATTATTATTCGATTTTATTTATTTTTAATTTTAATTTGAATAATTTTATTCCGTACGTTTTTTGGTTCTGCGTAACTTCTGCATACTTTCAGCTATTAATACCATTCAACTATTAAAATGTTCGTCTCTTTTAGCTGAGGTGTGCTCTTTTTCAACTTTTTTTCTACCATTTATACTTTTTAAAATATTAAGCTTTTTATCACTTTTTTTTAACATTGAAGTCAATGGGAGCATGCTTGAAATCCTTAAATTCTTCTTCCGCTCCCAAAAGTTTCAGCTCCTTCATACTTTCACCTAGAGACACCAAACAAACTTTAAAATGTTCACAAAATATTCAGCTATCTGGCTATATCTTTTCAGTTTGATATCTTTTACAGTTTTTGAGAAAAAGCTTTTTGTTTAGAGGTCATTTCAGGAAATTTTAGCCATTAATCAGAGTGTACTGTGTTTGTTTTGTTGCCATGGTTACCAAAGCTTCTGTTATACACAGGGGGAGGTGGCTGGAGCATCTCAGCTCTGAATACAGAGCCCGGGGGAGGGGGCAGACACACCATGTACTGATTTATAATAGAGGAATATGATGGGGCAGTTTTGATAGGGCAATTCTGATGGGGCAGTTTTGATGGGGCAATTATGATGGGGCAGTTTTATTGGTGGCAATTATGATGGGTCAGTTTTGATGGTGGCAATATGATGGGGCAGTTTTGATGGGACAATTCTGATGGGCAGTTTTGATGGTGGCAATTATGATGGGGCAGTTTTGATGGTGGCAATATAATGGGGCAGTTTTGATGGTGGCAATATGATGGGGCAGTTTTGATAGGGCAATTTTCATAGTGGCAATATGATGGGGCAGTTTTGATGGGGCAATTCTGATGGGGCAGTTTTGATGGTGGCAATATCATGGGGCAGTTTTGATGGGGACAATTTTAATGGAGCAGTTTTAAAGGTGGCAATATGATGGGGCAGTTTTGATGGGGGCAGTTTTGATGGTGGCAATATGATGGGGCAGTTTTGATGGGGCAGTTTTGATGGTGGCAATATGATGGGGCAGTTTTAATGGGGACATTTTTGATGGGGCAATTCTGATGGGGCAGTTTTGATGGCAGTATGATGGGGCAGTTTTGATGGCGGCCATTTTAGCAATTTAGCTATTCAGCATTCCCACGCATTTTCCCCAGGAAATGCATTTTCTAGTTAGTGGGAATGCTTTAGCAGTCCCACTATTGTTATTCGATTTTATTTATTAGTTGGGAATGCTTTAGCAGTCCCACTATTGTTATTCGATTTTATTTATTTTTCTTAATTTTCCGTACGTTTTTCGGTTCTGCGTAACTTCTGCATACTTTCAGCTATTACAACCATTCAACTATTAAAATGTTCGTCTCTTTTAGCTGAGGTGTGCTCGTTTTCAACTTTTTTTCTACCATTTATACTTTTTAGAATATTAAGCTTTTTAACACTTTTTTTAACATTGAAGTCAATGGGAGCATGCTTGAAATCCTTAAATTCTTCTTCCGCTCCCAAAAGTTTCAACTCCTTCATACTTTCACCTAGAGACACCAAACAAACTTTAAAATGTTCACAAAATATTCAGCTATCTGGCTATATCTTTTCAGTTTGATATCTTTTACAGTTTTTGAGAAAAAGCTTTTTGTTTAGAGGTCATTTCAGGAAATTTTAGCCATTAATCAGAGTGTACTGTGTTTGTTTTGTTGCCATGGTTACCAAAGCTTCTGTTATACACAGGGGGAGGTGGCTGGAGCATCTCAGCTCTGAATACAGAGCCCGGGGGAGGGGGCAGACACACCATGTACTGATTTATAATAGAGGAATATGATGGGGCAGTTTTGATAGGGCAATTCTGATGGGGCAGTTTTGATGGGGCAATTATGATGGGGCAGTTTTATTGGTGGCAATTATGATGGGTCAGTTTTGATGGTGGCAATATGATGGGGCAGTTTTGATGGGACAATTCTAATGGGCAGTTTTGATGGTGGCAATTATGATGGGGCAGTTTTGATGGTGGCAATATAATGGGGCAGTTTTGATGGTGGCAATATGATGGGGCAGTTTTGATAGGGCAATTTTCATAGTGGCAATATGATGGGGCAGTTTTGATGGGGCAATTCTGATGGGGCAGTTTTGATGGTGGCAATATCATGGGGCAGTTTTGATGGGGACAATTTTAATGGAGCAGTTTTAAAGGTGGCAATATGATGGGGCAGTTTTGATGGGGGCAGTTTTGATGGTGGCAATATGATGGGGCAGTTTTGATGGGGCAGTTTTGATGGTGGCAATATGATGGGGCAGTTTTAATGGGGACATTTTTGATGGGGCAATTCTGATGGGGCAGTTTTGATGGCAGTATGATGGGGCAGTTTTGATGGCGGCCATTTTAGCAATTTAGCTATTCAGCATTCCCACGCATTTTCCCCAGGAAATGCATTTTCTAGTTAGTGGGAATGCTTTAGCAGTCCCACTATTGTTATTCGATTTTATTTATTAGTTGGGAATGCTTTAGCAGTCCCACTATTGTTATTCGATTTTATTTATTTTTCTTAATTTTCCGTACGTTTTTCGGTTCTGCGTAACTTCTGCATACTTTCAGCTATTACAACCATTCAACTATTAAAATGTTCGTCTCTTTTAGCTGAGGTGTGCTCGTTTTCAACTTTTTTTCTACCATTTATACTTTTTAGAATATTAAGCTTTTTAACACTTTTTTTAACATTGAAGTCAATGGGAGCATGCTTGAAATCCTTAAATTCTTCTTCCGCTCCCAAAAGTTTCAACTCCTTCATACTTTCACCTAGAGACACCAAACAAACTTTAAAATGTTCACAAAATATTCAGCTATCTGGCTATATCTTTTCAGTTTGATATCTTTTACAGTTTTTGAGAAAAAGCTTTTTGTTTAGAGGTCATTTCAGGAAATTTTAGCTATTAATCATCAGTACTGTGTTTGTTTTGTTGCCATGGTTACCAAAGCTTCTGTTATACACAGGGGGGGAGGTGGCTGGAGCATCTCAGCTCTGATTACAGAGCCCGGGGGAGGGGACAGACACACCATGTACTGATTTATAATAGAGGAATATGATGGGGCAGTTTTGATAGGGCAATTCTGATGGGGCAGTTTTGATGGGGCAATTATGATGGGGCAGTTTTATTGGTGGCAATTATGATGGGTCAGTTTTGATGGTGGCAATATGATGGGGCAGTTTTGATGGGACAATTCTGATGGGCAGTTTTGATGGTGGCAATTATGATGGGGCAGTTTTGATGGTGGCAATATAATGGGGCAGTTTTGATGGTGGCAATATGATGGGGCAGTTTTGATAGGGCAATTTTCATGGTGGCAATATGATGGGGCAGTTTTGATGGGGCAATTCTGATGGGGCAGTTTTGATGGTGGCAATATGATGGGGCAGTTTTGATGGGGACAATTTTAATGGAGCAGTTTTAAAGGTGGCAATATGATGGGGCAGTTTCGATGGGGGCAGTTTTGATGGTGGCAATATGATGGGGCAGTTTTGATGGGGCAGTTTTGATGGTGGCAATATGATGGGGCAGTTTTAATGGGGACAATTTTGATGGGGCAATTCTGATGGGGCAGTTTTGATGGCAGAATGATGGGGCAGTTTTGATGGCGGCCATTTTAGCAATTTAGCTATTCAGCATTCCCACGCATTTTCCCCAGGAAATGCATTTTCTAGTTAGTGGGAATGCTTTAGCAGTCCCACTATTGTTATTTGATTTTATTTATTAGTGGGAATGCTTTAGCAGTCCCACTATTGTTATTCGATTTTATTTATTTTTCTTAATTTTCCGTACGTTTTTCGGTTCTGCGTAACTTCTGCATACTTTCAGCTATTACAACCATTCAACTATTAAAATGTTCGTCTCTTTTAGCTGAGGTGTGCTCGTTTTCAACTTTTTTTCTACCATTTATACTTTTTAGAATATTAAGCTTTTTAACACTTTTTTTTAACATTGAAGTCAATGGGAGCATGCTTGAAATCCTTAAATTCTTCTTCGGCTCCCAAAAGTTTCAACTCCTTCATACTTTCACCTAGAGACACCAAACAAACTTTAAAATGTTCACAAAATATTCAGCTATCTGGCTATATCTTTTCAGTTTGATATCTTTTACAGTTTTTGAGAAAAAGCTTTTTGTTTAGAGGTCATTTCAGGAAATTTTAGCTATTAATCATCAGTACTGTGTTTGTTTTGTTGCCATGGTTACCAAAGCTTCTGTTATACACAGGGGGGGAGGTGGCTGGAGCATCTCAGCTCTGATTACAGAGCCCGGGGGAGGGGACAGACACACCATGTACTGATTTATAATAGAGGAATATGATGGGGCAGTTTTGATAGGGCAATTCTGATGGGGCAGTTTTAAAGGGGCAATTATGATGGGGCAGTTTTATTGGTGGCAATAATGATGGGGCAGTTTTGATGGGACAATTCTGATGGGGCAGTTTTGATGGTGGCAATATGATGGGCAGTTTTGATAGGGCAATTCTGATGGGGCAGTTTTCATGGTGGCAATATGATAGGGCAGTTTTGATGGGGCAATTCTGATGGGGCAGTTTTATTGGTGGCAATATGATGGGGCAGTTTTGATGGGGACAATTTTAATGGAGCAGTTTTAAAGGTGGCAATATGATGGGGCAGTTTTGATGGGGCAATTCTGATGGGACAGTTTTGATGGTAGCAATATGATGGGGCAGTTTTGATGGGGACAATTTTAATGGAGCAGTTTTAAAGGTGGCAATATGATGGGGCAGTTTTGATGGGGGCAGTTTTGATGGTGGCAATATGATGGGGCAGTTTTGATGGGGCAGTTTTGATGGGGCAATTCTGATGGGGAAGTTTTGATGGTGGCAGTTTTGATGGGGCAGTTTTGATGGGGCAATTCTGATGGGACAGTTTTGATGGTTGCAATATGATGGGGCAGTTTTGATGGGGACAATTTTAATGGAGCAGTTTTAAAGGTGGCAATATGATGGGGCAGTTTTGATGGGGGCAGTTTTGATGGTGGCAATATGATGGGGCAGTTTTGATGGGGCAGTTTTGACGGGGCAATTCTGATGGGGCAGTTTTGATGGTGGCAGTTTTGATGGGGCAGTTTTAATGGGGACAATTTTGATGGGGTAATTCTGATGGGGCAGTTTTGATGGTAGTATGATGGGGCAGTTTTGATGGCGGCCATTTTAGCAATTTAGCTATTCAGCATTCCCACGCATTTTCCCCAGGAAATGCATTTTCTAGTTAGTGGGAATGCTTTAGCAGTCCCACTATTGTTATTCGATTTTATTTATTATTTTTAATTTTATTCCGTACGTTTTTCGGTAATGCGTAACTTCTGCATACTTTCAGCTATTAAAACCATTCAACTATCAAAATGTTCGTCTCTTTTAGCTGAGGTGTGCTCTTTTTCAACTTTTTTTCTACCATTTATACTTTTTAAAATATTAAGCTTTTTATCACTTTTTTTTAACATTGAAGTCAATGGGAGCATGCTTGAAATCCTTAAATTTTTCTTCCGCTCCCAAAAGTTTCAGCTCCTTCATACTTTCACCTAGAGACACCAAACAAACTTTAAAATGTTCACAAAATATTCAGCTATCTGGCTATATCTTTTCAGTTTGATATCTTTTACAGTTTTTGAGAAAAAGCTTTTTGTTTAGAGGTCATTTCAGGAAATTTTAGCCATTAATCAGAGTGTACTGTGTGTGTTTTGTTGCCATGGTTACCAAAGCTTCTGTTATACACAGGGGGGGAGGTGGCTGGAGCATCTCAGCTCTGATTAGAGCCCAGGGGAGCGGACAAAAGCTGGAAAATCAGAACATGATTTCTAAACTGCCGCCACTCCCTCATTTTCAAGCCCACCTACATAAATCTTATATCAAAACGTTCATCTATCCCTGCTGCCACTAAACATGTCCACGGCTAAGCCATAGTCCTGATAGTTTTCACAATATGACCATTTGTTTGCAACTCACGCCGTCCATTGACATTCATTGAAACTACACTCTAGCCCCTTCAAATTTGAAGGGCAATTTCTAAACTGCGACCGTGCCTTCAATTTTAATATTTCAGAGACATACTATATATCAAAATCTAGGTCTGGGTCTTGTGATTCTCACAATATAAAGATCTTCGCTGTAGGATGTATAGTTTTTAAAATACGGCCATTTGTTTAGAGGTCATTTCAGGAAATTTTAGCCATTAATCAGAGTGTACTGTTAGTGTTTGTTTTGTTGCCATGGTTACCAAAGCTTCTGTTATACACAGGGGGGGAGGTGGCTGGAGCATCTCAGCTTTGATTACAAAGCCCGGGGGAGGGGACAGACACACCATGTACTGATTTATAATAGAGGAATATGATGGGGCAGTTTTGATGGGGTAATTCTGATGGGGCAGTTTTGATGGTGGCAATATGATGGGGCTGTTTTGATAGGGCAATTCTGATGGGGCAGTTTTGATGGTGGCAATATGATGGGACAGTTTTGATGGCAATATGATGGGGGCAATTTTGCTGGGGGCCGTTTTAGCAATTCAGCATTCCCACGCATTTTCCCCAGGAAATGCATTTTCTAGTTTTAATTTTAATTTTATTCCGTACGTTTTTTGGTTCTGCGTAACTTCTGCATACTTTCAGCTATTAAAACCATTCAACTATCAAAATGTTCGTCTCTTTTAGCTGAGGTGTGCTCTTTTTCAACTTTTTTTCTACCATTTATACTTTTTAAAATATTAAGCTTTTTATCACTTTTTTTTAACATTGAAGTCAATGGGAGCATGCTTCAGAAACTTAAAATCTTCTTCCGCTCCCAAAAGTTTCAGCTCCTTCATACTTTCACCTACAGACCCCAAAAAAACTTTAAAATGTTCACATAATATTCAGCTATCTGGCTATATCTTTTCAGTTTGATATCTTTTACAGTTTTTGAGAAAAAGCTTTTTGTTTAGAGGTCATTTCAGGAAATTTTAGCCATTAATCAGAGTGTACTGTGTTTGTTTTGTTGCCATGGTTACCAAAGCTTCTGTTATACACAAGGGGGAAGGTGGCTGGAGCATCTCAGCTCATTACAAAGCCCGGGGGAGGGGACAGTCACACCATGTACTGATTTATAATAGAGGAAAATGATGGGCCAGTTTTGATGGTGGCAATATGATGGGGCAGTTTTGATGGGACAATTCTGATGGGGCAGTTTTGATGGTGGCAATATGATGGGGCAGTTTTGATGGGACAATTCTGATGGGGCAGTTTTGATGGTGGCAATATGATGGGGCAGTTTTGATGGGGACAATTTTAATGGAGCAGTTTTAAAGGTGGCAATATGATGGGGTAGTTTTGATGGGGGCAGTTTTGATGGTGGCAATATGATGGGGCAGTTTTGATGGGGCAATTCTGATGGGGCAGTTTTGATGGTGGCAATATGATGGGGCAGTTTTAATGGGAACAATTTTGATGGGGCAATTTTGATGTGGCAGTTTTGATGGCAGTATGATGGGGCAGTTTTGATGGCGGCAGTTTTAGCAATTCAGCATTCCCACGCATTTTCCCCAGGAAATGCATTTTCTAGTTAGTGGGAATGCTTTAGCAGTCCCACTATTGTTATTCAATTTTATTTATTTTGAATTTTAATTTCAATTTTATTCCGTACGTTTTTTGGTTCTGTGTAACTTCTGCATACTTTCAGCTATTAAAACCATTCAACTATCAAAATGTTCGTCTCTTTTAGCTGAGGTGTGCTCTTTTTCAACTTTTTTTCTACCATTTATACTTTTTAAAATATTAAGCTTTTTATCACTTTTTTTAACATTAAAGTCAATGGGAGCATGCTTCAGAAACTTAAAATCTTCTTCCGCTCCCAAAAGTTTCAGCTCCTTCATACTTTCACCTACAGACCCCAAAAAAACTTTAAAATGTTCACAAAATATTCAGCTATCTGGCTATATCTTTTCAGTTTGATATCTTTTACAGTTTTTGAGAAAAAGCTTTTTGTTTAGAGGTCATTTCAGGAAATTTTAGCCATTAATCAGAGTGTACTGTTTGTTTTGTTGCCATGGTTACCAAAGCTTCTGTTATACACAGGGGGGAAGGTGGCTGGAGCATCTCAGCTCATTACAGAGCCCGGGGGAGGGGACAGACACACCATGTACTGATTTATAATAGAGGAAAATGATGGGGCAGTTTTGATGGTGGCAATATGATGGGGCAGTTTTGATGGGGCAATTCTGATGGGACAGTTTTGATGGGGCAATTCTGATGGGGCAGTTTTGATGGCAATATGATGGAGGCAGTTTTGATGGTGGCAACATGATGGGGCAGTTTTGATGGTGGCAATATGATGGGGCAGTTTTGATGGTGTCAATATGAAGGGGCAGTTTTGATGGGGACAATTTTGATGGGGCAATTCTGATGGGGCAGTTTTGATGGTGGCAATATGATGGGGCAGTTTTGATGGTGGCAATATGATGGGGCAGTTTTGATGGGGACAATTTTAATGGAGCAGTTTTAAAGGTGGCAATATGATGGGGCAGTTTTGATGGGGGCAGTTTTGATGGTGGCAATATGATGGGGCAGTTTTGATGGGACAATTCTGATGGGGCAGTTTTGATGGTGGCAATATGATGGGGCAGTTTTGATGGGGCAATTCTGATGGGACAGTTTTGATGGGGCAATTCTGATGGGACAGTTTTGATGGGGCAATTCTGATGGGGCAGTTTTGATGGCAATATGATGGTGGCAACATGATGGGTCAGTTTTGATGTTGGCAATATGATGGGGCAGTTTTGATGGGGCAGTTTTGATGGTGTCAATATGAAGGGGCAGTTTTGATGGGGACAATTTTGATGGGGCAGTTTTGATGGTGGCAATATGATGGGGCAGTTTTGATGGTGGCAATATGATGGGGCAGTTTTGATGGGGACAATTTTTATGGAGCAGTTTTAAAGGTGGCAATATGATAGGGCAGTTTTGCTGGGGGCAGTTTTGATGGTGGCAATATGATGGGTCAGTTTTGATAGGGCAATACTGATGGGGCAGTTTTTTTATGGTGGCAATATGATGGGGCAGTTTTCATGGGGACAATTTTAATGGAGCAGTTTTAAAGGTGGCAATATGATTTGGCAGTTTTGATGGGGGCAGTTTTGATGGTGGCAATATGATGGGGCAGTTTTGATGGGGCAGTTTTGATGGTGTAATTCTAATGGGCCAGTTTTAATGGCAGTATGATGGGGCAGTTTTGATGGCGGCCATTTTAGCAATTTAGCTATTCAGCATTCCCACGCATTTTCCCCAGGAAATGCATTTTCTAGTTTTTAATAATTAGTGGGAATGCTTTAGCAGTCCCACTATTGTTATTAGTGGGAATGCTTTAGCAGTCCCACTATTGTTATTCGATTTTATTTATTAGTGGGACTGCTTTAGCAGTCCCACTATTGTTATTCGTTTTTTTATTTATTTTTCTTATTCTTCCGTACGTTTTTCGGTAATGCGTAACTTCTGCATACTTTCAGCTATTAAAACCATTCAACTATCAAAATGTTCGTCTCTTTTAGCTGAGGTGTGCTCTTTTTCAACTTTTTTTCTACCATTTATACTTTTTAAAATATTAAGCTTTTTATCACTTTTTTTTAACATTGAAGTCAATGGGAGCATGCTTGAAATCCTTAAATTTTTCTTCCGCTCCCAAAAGTTTCAGCTCCTTCATACTTTCACCTAGAGACACCAAACAAACTTTAAAATGTTCACAAAATATTCAGTTATCTGGCTATATCTTTTCAGTTTGATATCTTTTACAGTTTTTGAGAAAAAGCTTTTTGTTTAGAGGTCATTTCAAGAAATTTTAGCCATTAATCAGAGTGTACTGTGTGTGTTTTGTTGCCATGGTTACCAAAGCTTCTGTTATACACAGGGGGGGGAGGTGGCTGGAGCATCTCAGCTCTGATTACAGAGCCCGGGGAAGGGGACAAAAGCTGAAAAATCAGAACATGATTTCTAAACTGCCGCCACTCCCTCATTTTCAAGCCCACCTACACAAATCTTATATCAAAACGTTCAGCTATCCCTGCTGCCACTAAACATGTCCACGGCTAAGCCATAGTCCTGACAGTTTTCACAATATGACCATTTGTTTGCAACTCACACCGTCCATTGACATTCATTGAAACTACACTCTAGCCCCTTCAAATTTGAAGGGCAATTTCTAAACTGCGACCGTGCCTTCAATTTTAATATTTCAGAGACATACTATACATCAAAATCTAGGTCTGGGTCTTGTGATTCTCACAATATAAAGATCTTCGCTGTAGGATTTATAGTTTTTGGGAAAAAGCTTTTTGTTTAGAGGTCATTTCAGGAAATTTTAGCCATTAATCAGAGTGTACTGTGTTTGTTTTGTTGCCATGGTTACCAAAGCTTCTGTTATACACAGGGGGGGAGGTGGCTGGAGCATCTCAGCTCTGATTACAGAGCCCGGGGGAGGGGACAGACACACCATGTACTGATTTATAATAGAGGAACATGATGGGGCAGTTTTGATGGGGTAATTCTGATGGGGCAGTTTTGATGGGGTAATTCTGATGGGGCAGTTTTGATGGTGGCAATATGATGGGGCAGTTTTGATGGTGGCAATATGATGGGGCAGTTTTGATAGGGCAATTCTGATGGGGCAGTTTTGATGGTGGCAATATGATGGTGCAGTTTTGATGGGGCAATTCTGATGGGGCAGTTTTGTTGGTGGCAAAATGATGGGACAGTTTTGATGGCAATATGATGGGGGCAATTTTGCTGGGGGCCGTTTTAGCAATTCAGCATTCCCACGCATTTTCCCCAGGAAATGCATTTTCTAGTTATTTTTAATCTACTTAATTTTAATTTTATTCCGTACGTTTTTCGGTAATGCGTAACTTCTGCATACTTTCAGCTATTAAAACCATTCAACTATCAAAATGTTCGTCTCTTTTAGCTGAGGTGTGCTCTTTTTCAACTTTTTTTCTACCATTTATACTTTTTAAAATTTTAAGCTTTTTATCACTTTTATTTAACATTGAAGTCAATGGGAGCATGCTTGAGAAACTTAAAATCTTCTTCCGCTCCCAAAAGTTTCAGCTCCTTCATACTTTCACCTAGAGACGCCAAACAAACTTTAAAATGTTCACAAAATATTCAGCTATCTGGCTATATCTTTTCAGTTTGATATCTTTTACAGTTTTTGAGAAAAAGCTTTTTGTTTAGAGGTTATTTCAGGAAATTTTAGCCATTAATCAGAGTGTACTGTGTATGTTTTGTTGCCATGGTTACCAAAGCTTCTGTTATACACAGGGGGGGGAGGTGGCTGGAGCATCTCAGCTCTGATTACAGAGCCCGGGGGAGGGGACAAAAGCTGAAAAATCAGAACATGATTTCTAAACTGCCGCCACTCCCTCATTTTCAAGCCCACCTACACAAATCTTATATCAAAACGTTCAGCTATCCCTGCTGCCACTAAACATGTCCACGGCTAAGCCATAGTCCTGATAGTTTTCACAATATGACCATTTGTTTGCAACTCACACCGTCCATTGACATTCATTGAAACTACACTCTAGCCCCTTCAAATTTGAAGGGCAATTTCTAAACTGCGACCGTGCCTTCAATTTTAATATTTCAGAGACATACTATACATCAAAATCTAGGTCTGGGTCTTGTGATTCTCACAATATAAAGATCTTCGCTGTAGGATGTATAGTTTTTAAAATACGGCCATTTGTTTAGAGGTCATTTCAGGAAATTTTAGCCATTAATCAGAGTGTACTGTTAGTGTTTGTTTTGTTGCCATGGTTACCAAAGCTTCTGTTATACACAGGGGGGGGGAGGTGGCTGGAGCATCTCAGCTTTGATTACAGAGCCCGGGGAGGGGGACAGACACACCATGTACTGATTTATAATAGAGGAATATGATGGGGCAGTTTTGATAGGGCAATTCTGATGGGGCAGTTTTGATGGTGGCAATATGATGGGGCAGTTTTGATGGTGGCAATATGATGGGGCTGTTTTGATAGGGCAATTCTGATGGGGCAGTTTTGATGGTGGCAATATGATGGTGCAGTTTTGATGGTGGCAATATGATGGGGCAGTTTTGATGGGGCAATTCTGATGGGGCAGTTTTGATGGTGGCAATTCTGATGGGGCAGTTTTGATGGTGGCAATATGATGGTGCAGTTTTGATGGGGCAATTCTGATGGGACAGTTTTGATGGCAATATGATGGGGGCAATTTTGCTGGGGGCCATTTTAGCAATTCAGCATTCCCACGCATTTTCCCCAGGAAATGCATTTTCTAGTCTAGTTCGTTTTTTTATTTATTTTTCTTATTATTATTCCGTACGTTTTTCGGTAATGCGTAACTTCTGCATACTTTCAGCTATTAAAACCGTTCAACTATCAAAATGTTCGTCTCTTTTAGCTGAGGTGTGCTCTTTTTCAAATTTTTTTCTACCATTTATACTTTTTAAAATATTAAGCTTTTTATCACTTTTTTTTAACATTGAAGTCAATGGGAGCATGCTTGAAATCCTTAAATTTTTCTTCCGCTTCCAAAAGTTTCAGCTCCTTCATACTTTCACCTAGAGACACCAAACAAACTTTAAAATGTTCACAAAATATTCAGCTATCTGGCTATATCTTTTCAGTTTGATATCTTTTACAGTTTTTGAGAAAAAGCTTTTTGTTTAGAGGTCATTTCAAGAAATTTTAGCCATTAATCAGAGTGTACTGTGTGTGTTTTGTTGCCATGGTTACCAAAGCTTCTGTTATACACAGGGGGGGGGAGGTGGCTGGAGCATCTCAGCTCTGATTACAGAGCCCGGGGGAGGGGACAAAAGCTGGAAAATCAGAACATGATTTCTAAACTGCCGCCACTCCCTCATTTTCAAGCCCACCTACATAAATCTTATATCAAAACGTTCAGCTATCCCTGCTGCCACTAAACATGTCCACGACTAAGCCATAGTCCTGATAGTTTTCACAATATGACCATTTGTTTGCAACTCACGCCTTCCATTGACATTCATTGAAACTACACTCTAGCCCCTTCAAATTTGAAGGGCAATTTCTAAACTGCGACCGTGCCTTCAATTTTAATATTTCAGAGACATACTATGTATCAAAATCTAGGTCTGGGTCTTGTGATTCTCACAATATAAAGATCTTCGCTGTAGGATGTATAGTTTTTAAAATACGGCCATTTGTTTAGAGGTCATTTCAGGAAATTTTAGCCATTAATCAGAGTGTACTGTGTTTGTTTTGTTGCCATGGTTACCAAAGCTTCTGTTATACACAGGGGGGGAGGTGGCTGGAGCATCTCAGCTCTGATTACAGAGCCCGGGGGAGGGGATAGACACACCATGTACTGATTTATAATAGAGGAATATGATGGGGCAGTTTTGATGGGGTAATTCTCATGGGGCAGTTTTGATGGTGGCAATATGATGGGGCAGTTTTGATGGTGGCAATATGATGGGGCTGTTTTGATGGTGGCAATATGATGGTGCAGTTTTGATGGGGCAATTCTGATGGGGCAGTTTTGATGGTGGCAATATGATGGGACAGTTTTGATGGCAATATGATGGGGGCAATTTTGCTGGGGGCCGTTTTAGCAATTCAGCATTCCCACGCATTTTCCCCAGGAAATGCATTTTCTAGTTTTAATTTTAATTTTATTCCGTACGTTTTTTGGTTCTGCGTAACTTCTGCATACTTTCAGCTATTAAAACCATTCAACTATTAAAATGTTCGTCTCTTTTAGCTGATGTGTGCTCTTTTTCAACTTTTTTTCTACCATTTATACTTTTTAAAATATTACGCTTTTTAACACTTTTTTTAACATTGAAGTCAATGGGAGCATGCTTGAAATCCTTAAATTCTTCTTCCACTCCCAAAAGTTTCAGTTCCTTCATACTTTCACCTAGAGACACCAAGCAAACTTTAACATGTTCACAAAATATTCAGCTATCTGGCTATATCTTTTCAGTTTGATATCTTTTACAGTTTTTGAGAAAAAGCTTTTTGTTTAGAGGTCATTTCAGGAAATTTTAGCCATTAATCAGAGTGTACTGTGTTTGTTTTGTTGCCATGGTTACCAAAGCTTCTGTTACACACAGGGGGGAAGGTGGCTGGAGCATCTCAGCTCTGATTACAGAGCCCGGGGGAGGGGACAGACACACCATGTACTGATTTATAATAGAGGAATATGATGGGGCAGTTTTGATGGGGTAATTCTGATGGGGCAGTTTTGATGGTGGCAATATGATGGGGCAGTTTTGATGGGGACAATTTTTATGGAGCAGTTTTGATGGGGGCAGTTTTGATGGTGGCAATATGATGGGGCAGTTTTAATGGGGACAATTTTGATGGGGCAATTCTGATGGGGCAGTTTTGATGGGGCAGGTTTGATGGTGGCAATATGATGGGGCAGTTTTTATGGGGCAATTCTGATGGGGCAGTTTTGATGGTGGCAATATGATGGGGCAGTTTTAATGGGGCAATTCTGATGGGGCAGTTTTGATGGTGGCAATATGATGGGGCAGTTTTAATGGGGACAATTTTGATGGGGCAATTCTGATGGGGCAGTTTTGATGGCAGTATGATGGGGCAGTTTTGATGGCGGCCGTTTTAGCAATTTAGCTATTCAGCAATTATTTTTGAAAAAAAAAAAATTATTTTTGAAAAAAAAAAAAAATATTTTTGAAAAAAAAAATTTTTGAAAAAAAAAATATTTTTGAAAAAAAAATTATTTTTGAAAAAAAAAATTATTTTTGAAAAAAAAAAATAATAATTTTTGAAAAAAAAATAATAATTTTTGAAAAAAAAATTATTTTTGAAAAAAAAAAATTATTTTTGAAAAAAAAAAATATTTTTGAAAAAAAAAAATATTTTTGAAAAAAAAATTCATTTTTGAAAAAAAATTCATTTTTGAAAAAACAATTACTTTTGAAAAAAAAATTACTTTTAGTTTTGATGGGGCAATTCTGATGGGGCAGTTTTGATGGGGACAATTTTGATGGGGCAATTCTAATGGGGCAGTTTTGATGGCAATATGATGGGGGCAGTTTTGATGGTGGCAATATGATGGGGCAGTTTTGATGGTGGCAATATGATGGGGCAGTTTTGATGGTGGTAATATGATGGGGCAATTCTGATGGGGCAGTTTTGATGGTGGCAATATGATGGGGCAGTTTTGATGGGGCAATTCTGATTGTGGCAATATGATGGGACAATTTTGATGGAGCAATTCTGATGGGGCAGTTTTGATGGTGGCAATATGATGGGGCAGTTTTAATGGGGACAATTTTGATGAGGGAATTCTGATGGGGCAGTTTTGATGGCGGCCGTTTTAGCAATTTAGCTATTCAGCATTCCCACGCATTTTCCCCAGGAAATGCATTTTTCTAGTTATTACTAATACTCAAGGCTCATATTGGTTGGATTTCTGGTGAGTGCGTTTTCATTGGGGTTTCCCGCACGTGGTGTATCACTTGGTAAAAGGATTAACTACCTTCACAGAATACAGTAGGATTCTTACCACTGATTCCATTTGAACTCAAGGAATTTTCACTGTGAAGCGGACCCTATTGATTTGGGGGAGCACAAGCGCTGCTGCAATATTGAAATGACTTTATTTATTTAATTTGTTCTTTATTGCCCATTATCATTTTTTGACTGTTATTTAAGTAGCTGCTATTGATTTATTTATTGATTTATGTATTTATTCATTCATCTATGTGCTGCATATATTCTGTGCGATATATCGTACTAGGCGCAGAGCATTGTTGTTTTCAGGGAGGCACATACAACATTCTATTTTGATTTTAAGGACAAGGATTACTGGAACCATGTCCTGTGGTCTGATGAGACCAAGATAAACGTATTTGGTTCAGATGGTGACAAGCGTGTGTGGCGGCAACCAGGTGAGGAGTACAAAGACAAGTGTGTCTTGTCTACAGTCAAGCATGGTGGTGGGGGTGTCATGGTCTGGGGCTACATGAGTGCTGCCGGCACTGGGGAGCTACAGATCATTGAGGGAACCATGAATGCCAACATGTACTGTGATATACTGAAGTAGAGCATGATCCCCTCCCTTCAGAGACTGGGCCGCAGGGCAGTATTCCAACATAACAACCCCAAACACACCTCCAAGATGGCCACTGCCTTGCTAAAGAAGCTGAGGGTAAAGGTGATGGACTGGCCAAGCATGTCTCCAGACCTAAACCCTATTGAGCATCTGTGGGACATCCTCAAATGGAAGGTGGAGGAGCGCAAAGTCTCTAACATCCAGCAGATGTCATCATGGAGGAGTGGAAGAGGACTCCAGTGGCAACCTGTGAAGCTCTGGTGAACTCCATGCCCAAGAGGGTTAAGGCAGTGCTGGAAAATAATGGTGGCCACCAGGGGCGGGCTGGGCCGGGGGGCAGGGATGCAATTTCCCCCCAGGCCGCTCTGATTCCCAGTAAAAAAGCCGATGTGCTGCCAGCTGGGAACTGAGCATGTGCAGTTGGCCAGGTGTTACTGCTCGGGTGACTCCGGAGGGAGGCTGGCAGGGCTGGATAACAGCCCAGAAGCTGCAGGAACGTTAGCGCTGTGAGCGGACATCTGTCCTGTCACAGTGCTGTTCCCGGCTTCTGAGCTGACAGTTCTGTGTCCATTCAGACTGAGCACAGCCGAATGGAAGTGAGTGGATCCGCTCTGCCTCCCCCAGCCCCCTCTCTCACTGTGCCCGCCCACACTCCGGGCAGCCTGTGTGCTGCGTCTGTGAATAGGACGTGTGGGCGGGAACGTTCAAACTGAGATCCGTCGGAGTTCTGTATGGGACGCTCTGGAAGCTGATAACCGAGCCAGTGAGCCTTCTGCCTGCTGGGTCCTTCCTTCCAAGTGAGTGAGCTGTGACCGGCCTCTCCTCTCCTCTCCCAAATTCCTCTCCCCCTCCCTCTGCAGATAAGGAGGTTTCTTTCAGCAGCCTGTGCTGTACCTGCTCCTATGTACTATGATGTGGGCTCACACTGGTCTGCTGCAGTGTTGGTGATCTCACTGTCTTCCTGCATGTCCCATAGACTTCTATTAGTTTGCACATTTTTGCTGCATTTTCTGAAAGTGCACAAAAAACGGCTGCATGCTGCATCTTTGGTGCGCTATAAAAAAAAAACTGCAGCAAAAACGCACAACCTAAAAGAAGCCTATGGGACTGCGGCTAAGGAAAACTGTGTACATAAGCACTGTGGCCAAACCGCAGCACACCAGTGTGCGCCCAAAGGCTTGTACACACTTGCAGCAGCCACTGCCACTCTGAAAAGTGATCAATGCTCAGGTCACTTTTGCTCATGCTCAGCGGCTTTAACCAGAGTTGTCAGTTTTTTTGTTCAACTCGCTGGATTGAGCAAAAAAAAACTAGTGGTGTGTACAAGGCTTTACTATGTTGATAAAGGAATCGAGCTATTTTCTTGAGTAGTGGTCTCTGTGTGTGTGGACAATTTGGAGCGATGTCTCTCTGTCAGTGGTGGCTGGTGCTCAAAATGTTTTTTTTGGGGGGGGGGTTGCAAACTAAAAAATACTAAAAAAAAAAACCATCAATTGCAGCCTCACTCTGGCATTAAATGCAGACACTGTGCCCATCAAATGCAGCCTCACTGTGCCCATCAAATGCAGCCTCACTGTGCCCATCAAATTCAGCCTCACTGTGCCCATCAATTGCAGCTACTGTGCCCCATCAAATGCAGCCTCACTGTGCCCATCAAATGCAGCCTCACTGTGCCCATCAATTGCAGCCACTGTGCCCATCAAATGCAGCCTCACTGTGCCCATCAATTGCAGCTACTGTGCCCCATCAAATGCAGCCTCACTGTGCCCATCAAATGCAGCCTCATTGTGCCCCATCAAATGCAGCCTCACTGTGCCCATCAATTGCAGCTACTGTGTCCCATCAAATGCAGCCTCACTGTGCCCATCAAATGCAGCCTCACTGTGCCCATCAAATGAAGCCTCACTGTGCCCATCAAATGCAGCCTCACTGTGCCCATCAAATGCAGCCTGACTGTGCCCATCAATTGCAGCCACTGTGCCCATCAAAAGCCTCACTGTGCCCCATCAAATGCAGCCTCACTGTGCCCATCAAATGCAGCCTCACTGTGCCCATCAATTGCAGTCACTGTGCCCATTAATTGCAGCCTCACTGTGCCCATCAAATGCAGCCAATGTTACCCCCCTGTCGGCATTTAACCAGCACCCCACCTCGCCCGCTGTCTGACCGGAACTTACCCCATCTTGGTGGCGGGTCAGGCAGCGAGTGATGGCGGGGAGCTGTCGGACAGATAGATAAATAAAACACCGTACCAATCAAAAAAGTGTAAAGCAGCCAACACTACAATAAGACCAAAATTGTGCAAAATACCTAGATATAGAAAGTGTAGCGCTAAAGTAGAAACCTCTATGTATGAAGATTTAAGAGAGGGGAAGCCATTCCACATTTATGTGAAAAAATAACCACATCCAATCTCAAAGCTATAGAGATTAAATAAATTAGTGAAATGAATTCTAGGTAAATAATCTCATATCATAACCTATATAGGGCGTAGAATGCTCTTTCTTCAGTGATAAGAAAAGCATAAACAATCCAAAAAAAAGTGAAAAATAGTGAAAATTATTCCAAACAGAGTGGTGATTTAGAGTGTCCACATTTCTAGTAGTGGTGAGATATAAATAACAGACATAGTGGTGATATTAAAATGTCCACAATTCTGGTATGAGGTGTAGCCACCGATTAAACCATAAACATTAAATTGTCTAGTCCAAATAATACATAATGCCGTTGAAGCAAATACAGCACAATGCAGGTGGTATACTGGTATCCTCTCAGTAATAATCCAAATCAGAGTAAGGGATAGAGTACTCTTACCGGCTTTGATGGACTCACAGGCCCTTGGCGGTGAGTCAAACGGGCTTGCACTGTCTTAAGATGGATGACAGTATAAAGGTGGTCTGGACACTGGTACACTTCCTCCTCAGATGGGGGGCCTGGAACTTGCCCGGATGGTCTGTATGATCACCGTCTCCTCTCAGCGATGAGTCCAAAGGGAGTGACCATTCCTTTAGTTGAACCAACGCCCAGGCCCTGGATTGGAGAATCTGGAAATTCCTGGAGAACCTCCTCTGTGCAGTTGGTTTTTCACAGAGCAGCCCAGATCCTCCTCTTCTCTGGTCCCTCTCTGTCGGACAGGCAGCGGCTCCTGTGTTCTCTATGCTTCCTCCATGCTTTTCCTCCTGCTAGATATCCAATTGGAGCGCCTTTCCTTTCAGCCAATCAGGTGACGGGTATCAGACCCACCCTTCCTGATTAGCGGAGAGGCGATTCAGTGTTAGAAAAGAAAATATTCATTTGCTTTTCTAACACACCCGGGTGGGCTCTGAGCGCAATGCTCTGCGCTCCGAGTCCACCCTATTTTAAAGCCCATTAGAGCCTATGGTCAAGCTGCCTGAGGTGAGGTTGGGAGCAGTGAATGAATTAGAACATATGTGTGTCATGGGAGCATGAGCCGGCAGCAGAGGAGGAGATCACATCCTTAAATCTCAGCCAGGGTTCATGCTGGGACTTGTAGTCCTTTACTTTTGGGGATGTGACACCCCAAAAGTGAAGGACTAAAGGTCCCAGCATGAACCCCTCAGAGCTCAGGATGTGTCATATACCCCTGCCCCCACCACCCCCAACTAGTGAAGGACTACAGGTCCTACTGTCCCAGCTTAAACCTCTCAGAGCTGAGGATGTGTCACCCCCCCTCCCCAATTAGTGAAGGACTACAGGGCACAGCATGAACCCGTGGGATCTAAGGGGAAACATCCTTAGATCTCAGGGGTTAATGCTGGGACTTGTAGTTCATCACTAGTTGCGGAGGGGGGGTCAGGTCCTCAGCTCTGAGGTATTCATACAGGGACTTGCTTGCAATTTAGTTCCTGAAGGCCATGGTAGTACAAGTCCCCCTCAGGCCCTGGAGGGCCACATTGGTTCATTAAGTCCAGCCTCAGGCCCAACTGAGGCAACATAACTTGGATTATTGAGTTGTGCAAGATGCAGCAAGCTAACACAATATGGTTTAGTTTGTACTCCGCCATATTTATGGCTGTTAAAAATAGGCGGAACTGGCTGGCCATTATCCCGAAGGCATTCTCCACGACTCTTCTGGCTCTGGCCAGCTGGTAATTAAAAATCCTCTTCTCCAGGGTGAGGGTTCTCTGGGGAAATGGCCTCATCATATGATCACCCAGACAGAATGCCTCATCTGCGACGAACACAAATGGCAGTCCCTCGACGTTCTCTTTGGAGGCGGCAATCCCAAGCCACCAGTTTGGACACGTCGATAGAACTCGGTCCGGGCAAAGACTCCACCATTCGACATCTGGCCATTCCTCTCCACGTACACATACAGAAACTCATATGTCGCGGACACCACCGCCATCAACACGATACTATGAAACCCCTTATAGTTATAATAGTATGACCCCGAATAGGGTGGTGGGACGATGTGGACGTGCTTCCCATCAATTGCCCCTCCACAGTTGGGAAAGTCCCAACGGTCGGCAAAGTGGTATGCCACAGTCTGCCATTCCTGTGGTGTTGAAGGAAACTGTGGAGTCAAACAAAAACATAAAAATTAGTCATTTTGCACATAAACATTGCAAGCAGATTAGACACCAGTAAAACATTTTTTGAAGGAGTATTTAAAGGCAAAAATCTTAAGGTCCACTTATCAGATTCCTCCACCCCTCTGATGGCCCTTTGTAAAAAATTTAGGGGGGAGATGTTTTGGACAGGTAACCCTCCCCACTTCATTGAGATCTGAATGCATACATAATGGAATTTTACTAAAACTGGAGAGTGCAAAAGCTGGTGAAGATCTTCACAGAAACCAGCTTCCATTTTTTTTGTCAAAGCTTAATTGAACAAGCTGAAGTTAGAAGCTGATTGGCTACCATGCAGAGCTGCACCAGAATTTTGCACTCTCCAGTTTTAGTAAATCACCCCCAATGTGTGTTACTTTGGCCAACCCCTCCTTAATTACACTATTGGCAGCCCACTGGACAGGTAAGAAGTGTCATAATACAAAAATATAAATACACACTGTACAAATTGAAGCACATTTTTACATTCTGCAATTAACTAGCAAGATAATAGAAGAACAAAACTTTAAATAGTACCATTTGAAAGTATTCAGGCAGGCCCTTGCACCACATGCTTTGGGGAATTCATCCATAAATATGACCACAAAATAGATAGGTATAGTGTGTATGGGTTTGGCAAAGTCAGCAGATAGAGGATTGGTATCGGTTGACTTATGCCTCGTACACACGAGCGGTTTTGCCGTCGGAATAAACTCTGAAGGTTTCTCCGACGGAATTCCGACGGAATTCTGCTCAAGCGGTCTTGCCTACACACGGTCATACCAAAGTCTGACTGTCTAGAACGCGGTGACGTATAACACGTAGGACGGGACTAGAAAAAGGAAGTGCAATAGCCAGCGCGCCACCCTTTGGGTTCCTTCTGCTAATCTTCGCACTTTTCAGCTTTTGTGCTTTTCAGTCCGTTACAGCTCTTCAGTTTGTGCTTGTGGGTTTGTATTTGCTTTTCAGTGCGTGTAAACACTTCACATCTGTTTTTTCAGTGTGTTCTTGTCCGCTCATTTCTGATTTTCAGCTCGCTTTTCTCAGGCCTTGCTGTTCTTCAGTACGTTCTGTTAGTTCGTTCTGACCAGCCGACCATTTTGAAGCCATGTTGCGGGTACGTACTCGTCGTAGAGTTCGTGCTGTGTGGGGGCTTGGTGTTGGGGTTCATTCTTTGACACAAGCCCAGTCCATGAACAAGGTGTGGAGAAGTTCATGGACCAAGAATTGGTTACTCCAGCGTGACCAATTCTCTTATATGCCTTTGTTTCGTGAGATCCGGGAGAATAATCCTGATGATTTCAGGAACTTTCTCAGGATGATGGACCCCGTTTTTCACCGTCTGTTGGCTTTGCTGACCCCTTATATTAGCAGGCAGGATACCTGCATAAAAGAAAAAAAAATGCGCTGAAAAGATATGTTATTAAATACACCGATAGGAGAGCAGCAGCAAACAGTGCGATAACACAAAAAGTCCAATATGTAATAAAAAAGCTGCGCTAAATGAAATATAGGTATGTCCAAAAGGTAATAAACATCCAATGAAAACGCTTGAAATCTTGCAAACACCAGGGTGTGCACACATATACAAGGTGAAGTGCCCGACCACCCTAGCTGTAGATTAGGCTTACCAGACAGCAAGCATTAAAGGCGGATGGCTATCAACCCAGCCAGGGCCTTTAAATTTTGCAGATGATCACAATAGGGATGATGATGTGGATGGTTGAGATCCCTCACTTCATCCGGCTAAAGTATCCATTTTCTCAGTATATAGCCCAAAAGAGAAAAAAAACTGGCCATAGTGTAATAAATCCAAGGTAACTTTTAATAAAAACGTGGTAATGCACTTACATTTAAGAAGTGGTAGTATCGCATAAGTAAAAATGCCAGCCGGCATAAACAAACACAGAACGTTCTCAATTGGGACCATTGGGGTGTCGGCACAATATGAGTTCCTCTATGTGGACGTGGGGAAGAATGGGCGGATGTCGGATGGAGGAGTCGTCGCCCAGACGGAGTTTTACCAACGTCTCCAGAGTGGTGACCTGGCATTGCCACCTGATGCGGACAACGTTGATGGACTCCCGTTCGTCTTTCTTGCTGATGAAGCATTCGTTCTGGGCGAGCACCTGATGAGGCCATTCCCCCAGAGGACCCTCACCCCGGAGAGGAGAGTTTTTAACTACCTGCTGGCCAGAGCCAGAAGAGTCATTGAGAATGCCTTTGGGATAATGGCCAGCCGGCTCCGCCTGTTTCTGACAGCCATACACATGGCGGACTACAAACTCAACCACATAATCTTATGCTGCTGCATATTGCACAACTTTTTAAGAAAAAATGCCCACAATTATAAGCCTCAGTTGGGCCTGAGGCCGGACTTCCTTCAAATCCTCTGACAGGCCTGGATACTGGCCATCCTGGCTTTGCACCCCAAAGTGCCTGTGAAGTTTGGGAGAAATATGTTAATTATTTTACGGGTAGGGGGGCCATTGCAATGCCAGACAATGTCTAAATATTTAAAAAAAAAAAAAAAAAAAAATCTGATAAAATCTTGAATTTTATTTATTGCTTGTGTTTCTTTTTGGCTGTCTCCTAGGTTCTCCTAGTGCACTTGTAGTGCCAAGTGGATTTTACTTTAGTAAATAAGCCCCATTGTCACTGTAAAGACAAAATTACTTCAAAACCTGGTATTGAGCATTGAAAGAAGAAGCCACACATTGTTGGTTATCAAACTTTTTACTCTGTGCACATTCACATGTGTGTTATAACATTTTGCTGTAACATTTTTTATTTTTTTTAGCATTTTTTAAAATTTTTTTCTTTTTGTTGTTATAAACACGTATGTTTCTAAACATAACATACTCAACTCTGGAACTTACAAAGTTCCACATAGAAAACGTGAAGGCAATATCAGACATTATAGTGTCAAAAATGTCTTGATATTGCCTTCATCAGATGTCACACCTGTAAAAGCCAAATTTTGAAGATGCACACAATTTGGGAGTCAAAATGGGTATTTCCCTCCTTATCCCATGCCTAATGTCAACATGTGCTATCTCCCATCATGGGTGATCAATGGGCGTGTTTTGAGGGTGCAACCCCTTCCTCTCACCTACTAGAGTTACGAGGAAGGGGTTGCACCCACAAAACGCGTGCATTGATATCCCCTGATGGCAGATAGCACTTGTTGACACACCGTGTGCATCTTCAAAATTTGGCTTTCAAAATGTAAAAAAAAAGGTTTGGATTAGTCCAACAAATGGTAAAATGGTGGCATTTGGAAGAAATTCAGATTCTCCCTAAGACATCAATCATGTTCTTCATTTGTTGTTTCATAACATTGAGTTTCTTCCTTATGATGTTAATTTCACCATTCCACACCATGATGTCCTGGATTAGCCTTTGTGCAATGTCACTTGTGAAATGTTCAGCTTGCATTTCAACAACCAGCACATCACCCAGAAATTGGATTAAAAACATGTATTAAAAATATGCAAGCATACATACAGTGGGGACGGAAAGTATTCAGACCCGCTTAAATTTTTCACTCTTTGTTATATTGCAGCCATTTGCTAAAATCATTTAAGTTCATTTTTTTTACACACAGCACCCCATATTGACAGAAAAACACAGAATTGTTGACATTTTTGCAGATTTATTAAAAAAGAAAAACTGAAATATCACATGGTCCTAAGTATTCAGACCCTTTGCTGTGACACTCCTTGAGATGGTTCTACACCTTCATTTGAGTCCAGCTGTGTTTGATTATACTGATTGGACTTAATTAGGAAAGCCACACACCTGTCTATAAAAGACCTTACAGCTCACAGTGCATGTCAGAGCAAATGAGAATCATGAGGTCAAAGGAACTGCCTGAAGAGCTCAGAGACAGAATTGTGGCAAGGTAAGGTTCTTAAGAGCACAGTGGCCTCCATAATCCTTAAATGGAAGATGTTTGGACGACCAGAACCCTTCCTATAGCTAGTGGAATTAACACACACCTGCTCTTTCTCCGCCAAGTCGTTCCTACTGCGCGCCTAAAGAGAAGGGGCGGGGAATATTCTAAAAAAAACTTCAGGGGCAGGCAACGCAGATGTAGTTTGATGCATGCGCAGTGTATATCAAGCTAACACATGTGTGTCGTATGTACGATCTGTGTGCGGAGGAAGGAGGAACGGAAGTGGCGAGCGTCCTAAACGAAGGTAAAATTTGAACTTTGCCCATCAGTGGCCTATACTGCTTCAAGATTGAGGCCTATATTGGGATAAGATAATGAGAGTTTAGGCTGACATTAGTGTTTTTGTCTTGTGTATTGTCTTACAGCAAAGATGAATCACTTTAAGGACCTAGAATTCATGTCCAGTTTAATAGACAAGTACAGGGAGATGAGGAATTTGTGGGATGTGAAACACAGCTTATATTATAATAAACAAGCTAGGAGGTCAACGCTGGAGAAACTTCTGGAGTTTGTAAAGACTCGGGTCCCCGATGCAACCATCGAGTTCTTAGACAAGAAAATTGGGATCTTGAGGAACATGTATAAGAAGGAGCATAATAAGATCCAGAAATCACTCAGATCAGGAGCAGCAGCAGCGCAAGTGTATGCACGCAGGCTGTGGTACTTCAACAAACTGTGGTTTCTGGACGACCAGACTGAAGCCAGGGAATCACTTTCTACCCTTCCCTGCAGCCTTCCCTCCACCCTTCCCTCAACCCCAGCAGAGACTGACGAGGAACAACCTGGGCCTTCCATCCTGGAAGAAGTGGATGTGCCCAACTGGAGCCAGGTATATTATTTTTATACATATTTATTGTCCTAATATTAATGATGTTAACTAGATGTTATAATTGATAACTAATTATTGATATGTAAATCACTTTGTTTTAAATCATTAGACAGTAGTGGCCAAAAATGTCTGGGACAAGAATGGAAAATGCTGGGGTCAGAATGATAGTCTTTTCTATTTATTAACATTCAATTTGCAAGTCATGAGCTAAAAATTGTGTGTGATTGATGAAGCAAAAACTAAAACTATGTCCCTTTTTTATACACAGGATGAGCTCAGCCAGGACGAGGGTCTGGAAAGTGGCAGGCAGGAGGTGGCCGTGCCCAGTGAAAGCCAGGAGGTGGGCGGGCCCAGTGTCAGCCAGGAGGTGGGTGGGCCCAGTGTCAGCCAGGAGGTGGCTGGCCCCAGTAGGAGCCTCACCCAATCCCAGGTGCCTCCCCTCCGCCTTCAAATGAAAAGGCCCAGGAAGGGGACGATGACGGAGGAGGCAGGACTGGGCCTCATTAGGGAAGCAAGCAATGTCCTCCGAAGCCCCCCGACGCTGAAGAGGCCTATAGCTGCTATCTAGTCACAAGTTTGTTGAAATTGGAGGAGGGCCAACGCCTCCTCTGTGAGGGAATTTTTAGTGAGGCCCTTCAGAAGGGGTTGAGGGGCCTCAACCCCTTCTGACAGAGAACAGCTGACAGAGAACAGCCACATATATGATCTCACCCATCCTCCTCCTCCTCCTCCTGCCACAAGTCCACCACCAGAGCCACAGCCTCCAAGGAGGGCTGCAGGGAAGGGTGCAGGGCAGCGTGGAGCGAAGGTTGCAGCGAAGAGAAGAAAGTGATGGCCTGGGTTCAGTCTGGTCGGACAGAAGACGCAGGCTGGTGTAGTACCACAGCCTGGGGACATATATGTCGTCTGCTGCTGGGCCTGATCTCTGGGAGTCCTGGACCAGATTGTGATCACTATTATATGGACTCCTCAAGATACCAATTTTTTTTCAACAGACTTGTGTGCCCTGGGGGCCAAAAGGCTTCGCAAATTCCAAAAGTTTCTCCAGCGTTGCCTTCATCTTTATTTTGTTACCCAGAATAAATGGATATTTTATTTTCGGAAAACACTTGCCTATGTGTTTTTCCTCAAAAAGTACAGTTTGTTTGCGAGTAGGCAGGTACATTTCAAAAAGACAATGTCAAATTAACAAGGGACACCAACCAGCCTCCTTGAGATTAAAAAATACAAGACAATAATGTTATTGTGGTAACTTGACACACAAAAAATAAATAAAAAATGAGGGAGATCACTAGAAACTAATTTTGCAATAATCCAAAAAAAGGAGATCTTGATGAAATAAGAAAAAATAATAAAAAAAAAGATGACTCTAAAAAATAATTCTAAACATCATTCTGGAGATCTGGCTTTAAAAAAAAATAAAAGATTATTCATGAGATCATGAGAAATAAGAAAGAAATAAGTTTGTGAGAACTCTGTGTGAATATGAGCAGCAAAACAACTTCATTATTCTAGCATTATAAAGCACAAAAGAATGAGCTGCATTAAAAGATCACAGAATTTGTAGCGTGAAAAATGTGCTATCTCCATTCCGAACGCTAGTTTTACCAGACCGAGCGCTTCTGTCTCGTACTTGCTTCTGCGCATGTGTCGTTTTTGTTATGTCGGAACAGCATACAGATGAGTGTGTTTCCCGATAGTAATTAGTTTCATCAGGAAAAATTTAGAACATGTTCTCTATCTAAGTCCGTCTGAATTTTCAACGGAAAAAGTCAGATGGGGCATACACACGGTCAGAATATACGATGAAAAGCTCCCATCGGACTTTTTCTGAGGGACATTCCACTCGTGTGTACGCGGCATTAGCGGTTGGCGGGAGGGAGGGTTCCAAATGAGTTTGGGACCCCAAAAAAAAGCCTCTGGCACTCTGCCTGAATTTAAGGACACAAATAACATTTGTACACATTTTAGGGGGTGTTTATGGTAAAGCACTACTATGGAGCTGACATAATACATTGTTAAGTGACTAAGCTAGGTGATTATGGGCCTAGGATAGCATGCTGGGGAGGTTAGTGAAGGTAAATATGCATGAGGGACAAAAAAGGAACTTTAAAAACTGCCAGCATGCATGAGGACAAAGGGGGCATTCACAGCATATTACAATCATGGTAATTAGGGAATGATGAAAGAAATACAATACATTAGCAAACATTAAATACATAGAATGTGATAATAAAGGAGAAAACTACCCTAATATAGTCCTTCTGCAGGATCTGAATAATAGCAGAACAGGTCTCTGGGATAATGATCCCCAGAGCCTGGGGGGAGATGCCTGTCGAGAACTTGAGGTCCTGCAGGCTTCTCCCAGTCGTCAAGTACTGCAACATGGTGACTAGCCTCTGTTCAGGGGTGATGGCTTGCCTCATGCAGGTGTCCTACCTGCTAATATAAGGGGTCAGCAAAGCCAACAGACGGTGAAAAACGGGGTCCGTCATCCGGAGAAAATACCTGAAATCATCAGAGTTATTCTCCTGGATCTCCCTCAACAAAGGCATATAAGAGAATTGGTCACGCTGGAGCAACCAATTCTTCATCCATGAACTCCTCCCCACCCTGTTCATGGACTGGGCGTGGGTCAAAGTAAAAAACCCAACACCAAGCCCCTGCATAGCACAAACTCTATGACGAGGACATACCCACAACATGGCTTCAAAATGGTCGGCTGGTCAGAACGAACTAAACAGAAAGCACTGAAAAACAACAAGGCGAGCTGAAAATCAAAAACGAGCGGACAAGAATGCACAGGAGATCGAATACAGTACTATAAATAGCGCGCACTGACAAACAAATGCGAACTGACTACACGCACCAAAGAACAGATACAAACCCACAATCACAAACTGAAGATCAGTAACGGTATTAAAAGCACGAGGCTGAAAAGCGCGACTCGTCTCTCACCAAACTTCTACTAACACATGATTAGCAGTAGGAGCCCAAAGGGTGGCGCACTGGCTATTGAACTTCCCTTTTATAGTGCCATCGTACGTGTTGTACGTCACCGTGTTCTTGGCAGTCGGAATTTGGTGTGACCGTGTGTATGCAAGACAAGCTTGAGCGGAATTCCGTCGGAAAAATCATCCAAGACTTTTTCTACGAGAATTCTGCTCGTGTGTACGTTGCATACCTGACTTTACTTCACCCTCTGCCACAAGCCCTGTCAGAGATCATATCCCCAGTGCTAGATGAGTCACATAAAGTCAGATCTGCTGCTAAAGATCAATAATCTGTTCCCCTTAGCAACCTCTGCTGCTACTGAGCGTCCCTTACCTCCTGTAGATCAGCACCCTGCCACCAGTACCCACACTTCCTCTGTATGTAATCCATTGGAAGCTCTACCTGCAGTACCGTTGCCCATAGCAACATCTCAGGCCTCTTCCGGTACTTCTGCTGCTCTTCCCTCTATTCCCCCCAGTACTGTTACTACCTTTCCATCAGTAGTACACTCTGGTCAGCACAATGCAACTATGTGCAGGACTCCAGTATCCAAGCCCAAAAATAAACAAAACTTTCCTGCTCTTACAACTCTGCCCCTATCTATGTTGCCTGCTGATGGTGCCCAGTCCTCCTCCATGCTGATGACTGCTGCTGATGGTGTCCATGCCTCCTCCATGCTGATGCCACCTGCTGATGGTGTCCATGCCTCCTCCATGCTGATGCCACCTGCTGATGGTGTCCATGCCTCCTCCATGCTGTTGCCACCTGCCGATGGTGTCCATGCCTCCTCCATGCTGATGCCGCCTGCTGATGGTGTCCATGCCTCCTCCATGCTGATGCTGCCTGCTGATGGTGTCCATGCCTCCTCCATGCTGATGCCGCCTGCTGATGGTGTCTATGCCTCCTCCATGCTGATGCCGCCTGCTGATGGTGTCCATGCCTCCTCCATGCTGATGCCACCTGCTGATGGTGTCCATGCCTCCTCCATACTGATGCCGCCTGCGATGGTGTCCATGCCCCCTCCATGCTGATGCCACCTGCTGATGGTGTCCATGCCTCCTCCATACTGATGCCACCTGCTGATGGTGTCCATGCCTCCTTCATACTGATGCCGCCTGCTGATGGTGTCCATGCCTCCTCCATACTGATGCCACCTGCTTATGGTGTCCATGTCTCCTCCATGCTGATGCCGCCTACTTATGGGGTCTATGCCTCCTCCATGCTAATGGTGCTTGCCGATAGGGTCCATTCCTCTTCCATGCTTATGCCGCTGGCCGATGGGGTCCATTGCTCCTCCAGATGTAAATAGCGATGTGAGGACACAATCCAGCATCCAACCTGATGGCGGATGTTGGTGTGTGCTACACAAGACCTGTGACTTATACTAACCCCCTGCCAATCACCCCCTGCCGATCAGAATCCGCTGCGTCCGAGATTTAGGAGGTTGGTATAGGGACAGGGCATCATCGGCTTCCTGAGCCGAGCGTGCACGCCCCCTTCCCGAACCGAGCATGCGAGCAAAGCGAGCGCTGCGGAATGACGGCTTGCACACACGGCCCACCGACACAGTAGCCTCGCCGGCGTACAGCGCATGCGCGCTGGAGGAGCAAGATGGTGGCCGGACAGAATGCATCTATCTGAACGACCTGCCATGTAAAAACCGCAGCGAATTACTAAATCCGGGCGGCTTTGTGTGCCGGGCATGTAGGATGAAATCCCAGGAAGTCGACCACCGCAAGCATTGTAAAAAGGGGGGAAAAAAGAGAAAAGACATATATTAATTAAGTAAATTGGATCAGGTGCAATGAACAGCACCACATAGAGGTAGAAGTAAACAAATATGTTTTAAATAAGGAGATAGTTACTGTATATGTGATGGGACAGATTGACCAGGACAGACAACAGCCACAGTTACATAACAATTTGAATATCATTTAGTATAATACTAGAATATATATATATATATATATATATATATATATATATATATATATAAATAAAACTTCCAATACAGTATATTACATGGAGACAATAGTACACCTGCAATAATTCTCATGATAAAAAACAACGTGGCAGTTTGATAAATGTACACCATATTGTTCATTATATTATACACAATAACATCACATTGAAATCAGACTATATTGTCCCTGCAATACTAAAGCTGGAAGAATTTAAATGGATTGGCATCCATGATTTGGAGAAGAAAGTGTTTATCTCTATAAAAAAAAAAGGGGGGGGGAGAAAGGGGTAACTCCATCTCAAGTTGCATGGTGTAGCAGATTGCTATCTCTCCATGCCGCTGAATGAGAACCCCTCCAAAAATGGCTTGAAACATACAGCCTCGTTGAGGCAGGGAGGTAAGGTGGCTTTAAGAATATGTATCCACCGCAGCTCCAGCTAAAGGAGGGTTTTAGGTAAGCGGCGGAGGGCACCGGATCGTGGCGGGAGCCCACTCTCCCGCCGCCGATAAAAGTGATTTTGCGGTGAATCCACCACAGAGACCACTTTTATCTGAAACCGGACCGCTCACTGAAGAAGAGGATACCGGGGGTTATGGTAGCTAGCTGCTGCCTTAACAACGACTTCCCTCTTCAAAGTGCCGACATATATCTGCGTGAGTCGGTCCGGAAGTGGTTAAATGACTGCAAAACCAGCCAAATTATATTGAGTTTGCATGAACATTACCACAAATGGCTCCTGAATTTTGCATTAATTAGTCCGCAACAGATAAATTTACATTGCATACTTACCAACTGTTCCGAATTTCCCGGGACATTTCCGGGATTTAGACTATTTTCTCGATTTTATTGTTTCCCGGGAAATGTCCGATTTTCTGACACCGCCGCCTGCTGCCGCTAGAGGTCCACGGCCGGCGGAGACATTGTCTCCGCCGGCCACCATTTTTAAGAAGACCAGGAACACGGCTAGACGGAGCTCCTGTGTCGCCGCCCACCCTCCGCCCCGCTCTGCCCCGCCTACCGCCCCGCATTGCATTACATTCAGCGAAGAACAGGGTTGACAGTGGGGTCTTTAAGACCCTGGATGTCTCATTAAAGAGAACCTGTCACCAAAAAAAAAACATCACATAGGGGACTTTTTGTCCCTTATGTGATGGGGGTTATGGGGGTCTGCGGGCAGGGGGCTTATCGGAATCTGGAGACTCATAGTAACCCTACCCATTCACCAAAAAAATTGTCAAAAAGTAAAAAAAAAAAGAAACAGTTTTTGACAATTCCTTTATTAAAAAAAAAAAAGTAAAAAAAAAAAAAATATTGTCCCTCGATATAAATCCATTGTCAACCATGCCGCATCTAGAAGAAAAGAAAAAAAAAAACGCTCCTGTTGTCTATGAAGGCTAGCTGCCCACGGCAGTCTTGCCATCTGACATTTCTTATAAAGGTAAGGGGCGGAGCCACCTGGCTATGTCACATGGTGACACCGCCCTATTCTGATGTCATGGACTATTGCAGGCTGGGTCAATGACATCAGAAGGGAGCGGTGCCACCAGGCGACATAGCAAAGTGACCCCACCCCTTACCTATGTAAGAACTGTCAAGCGGCGGAGCCCGCATTAGGCAGCCAGACTTTATGTTGGTGGGAGCGTCTTTGATATTTTATTTTTCAGGTGTGGCGTGCATCATGATTAACGATGGATTTACACCAGGGGGACACAGATTTTTTTTTCTTTAATAAAGGAATTGTCAAAAACTGTGTGTGTGTTTTTATTACTTTTTGACACTATTTTTTAGTAAATGGGTGGGGGTACTATGCACCCCATACTCATTCACATAGGGGGAGTGGGATCTGGGGGCCCCTTTGTTGTGGGGATGAGGCCCTTGTCCATCAGCATGGGGACAAGGTGTTTTTGGGTGGGGGGCTGAGCCCCCCCGCCCCACAGCACCCACCCTACCATGTTGAGGGTATGTGGCCTGGTATTTTTCAGGAGGGGGGCGCTCGCTCCAACCCCTTTTCTGACCTGCCAGGCTGCATTCCCGGATAAGGGTCTGGTACGGATTTTGGGGGGGAACCCCACGCCATTTTTTTTTTACTGGCAATTATTTTTTTTCTTTATTCAGCTGTCAGCAGGAAGCCCATTGACAGCTGATGACTCATCGGTTGATAAGGACGTCGCAGCCAGCTTCCCGGCCCCGCTCCTTAACAACCAGCTTATACTGCGCCCTGATTGGGCAAAGCTTTGCCCAATTAGGGTGCAAAATGCACTGTGCAGCGCACAGTTCATTGCAGGGCGTTCGGCGGGGTGAAAACTGCCAAACACCCTGCAAATTCGGATGTTCCCCAAACAGGGTGAACAGCCAATGTTCATCCCAAACTGATGCTCAGGCCAAACTGTTCAAACTCTTCCAACTCTACTGTGTCCGGACCACAATATAGAGTTATAGAGGAAGGAATAGAGTCCTCCAGAAGTGCAGAGTATTTCAGGAGAGGAGAGTTATAGAGGAAGAAGCAGAGTCCTCCAGCAGTGGATTGTATTTCAGGAGAGGAGAATTAAAGAGGAAGGAGCAGAGCCCCCCAGCAGTGCAGAGTATTTCAGGAGAGGAGAGTTAGCTAGAGGAAGGAGCAGAGTCCTCCAGCAATCAGAATTATGGTGAGTTTTTGACAAAGCCAGAGAAAATCCTTGATGAACATAGCATCTGGACTGGTCAGGTTGGTCAGTAACAGTCAGATTGGCCAGGGATGGGAATGTTGTCTGTCACCTGCCCTCCTTGGCTTTTATAGGGAGGGACAAAAAAATGGGCATTTTAGCTCCTCCTGTTCAGCCTTGATATGTTCAGTGTGTTTGGGTCAGGGTCATGTGGCCAAGGACTTCACCCAGATGATAAGGTGCAACCTGTGCCTGAGCCTTGGCCACCCCTACAGCCGATGTCCCAAGGCTTGGAACAATATGGAGAAGGAGGTCATGTGCAGTGGCGACTACTGGGTTTTTTGGGGGGGCGGCAAACAACCTCAGTGCTCAGTCTGAAGCTGTGGAACTTGGTGTAAGTGGAGCTGGAATAAGTGGGAGTTAAAAAAACAGAGTTAGAGTGTACAAGTCTTGCTGTTTGTTTGCTGTTTGTTTGCTGTTTGTTTGCTGTTTGTTTGCTGTTTGTTTGCTGTTTGTTTGCTGTTTGCTGTTTGTTTGCTGTTTGTTTGCTGTTTGTTTACTGGGTTGCATTTTTGGGGCTTTTCCTTTTAGTTTTTAATTTGCCTTTTGCTGTCACTTTTTAAATAGCTTTTTTTTTCCTCTGGTTCCATCAATTAAGGGGTGTGGTTAATTGCTCACAGGTGCCTATTTAACTGTTTGTAGGACTCAGTCTGAGCGTGCTCAGTCTGAAGCTGTGGAACTTGGTGTAAGTGGAGCTGGAATAAGTGGGAGTTAAAAAAACAGAGTTAGAGTGTACAAGTCTTGCTGTTTGTTTGCTGTTTGTTTGCTGTTTGCTTGCTGTTTGTTTGCTGTTTGCTGTTTGTTTGCTGTTTGTTTGCTGTTTGTTTACTGGGTTGCATTTTGGAGCTTTTCCTTTTAGTTTTTAATTTGCCTTTTGCTGTCACTTTTTAAATAGCTTTTTTTTTTTCCCCTGGTTCCATCAATTAAGGGGTGTGGTTAATTGCTCACTGGTGCCTATTTAACTGGTTGTAGGACTCAGTCTGAGCGTGCTCAGTCTGAAGCTGTGGAACTTGGTGTAAGTGGAGCTGGAATAAGTGGGAGTTAAAAAACCAGAGTTTAAAACAGGAGGTTATAACAGAGGTCATAGTACCTGTGTAGTGTGAGTATCTGAGTGTTGTCTGAGTAGTGTGTGTGTGGATCGTTAGTACTTGTGTATTGTGTACTGTATACTTGTGTATTGCGAGTGCACATAGGTCTGTGAGTACCTGTGTATTGTCTTGTTGTGTACCTGTGTATTGTCTTGTTGTGTACCTGTGTATTGTCTTGAGTATTAGTGCCAGGAAGCTAGCTGTTAGGTAATTTGGACAGGGTAAAATCCCCAAATCCTCACTATATTCAATAGGTACGATGCCCGGCGGGTGTGGAGAGGTGACTCTTTGTACATCTTGCCGCATGTATGCGTTCCTTGATCATCCGATCGAGGGCGAATACTGCTGTGCAAAATGTAAGCACATTGTTTCCCTGGAAGCCCAGGTTCTGAATCTGGGGAAGCAACTGTCAGCACTGAGAAGTCCCTCCATACTAAAGGTGAGCCAGGAACGTACACGGCAGGTGCCGGCAGGGGCCAGCACAGAGGCGGGTGGAGACAAAGAGGTGCAGGCACTAGCAAAGAGTAGATGGGTGACAGTCAGGAGGGGTAGAGGGGGAAGTGCCAGAGAGGCCGATCCAGGACTGGAGCATCCCAATAAGTACGCTCCATTGAGTGACATTGGTGAAAACAGTCAGGGACCAGCACTGCTGGAGATGAGGGACTCTCCTAGCTGCCAGGGGAAGAACTCCTCCAGTGAGAGTGGGGGGGCAGCAAAGGGAAAGGAAAGACAGATTCTGGTGGTAGGGGATTCAATTCTTAGAAGGACAGAGAGGGCAATCTGTAACCAAGACCTGAAGTGCCGAACAGTATGTTGTCTACCGGGCGCTCGGGTTCGGCACATCACGGATCTTGTGGACAGATTACTGGGAGGGGCTGGGGAAGACCCGGCTGTCATGGTGCACGTTGGCACCAATGACAAAGTCAGAGGCAGATGGAGTGTCCTAAAGAACGATTTTAGGGATTTAGGTGCTAAATTGAGGAAAAGGACCTCCAAGGTAGTGTTCTCAGGAATACTACCGGTACATCGAGCCACACCAGAAAGGCAGAGGGAGATTAGGGAAGTAAACAAGTGGCTGAAGAGCTGGTGTAGTAAGGAGGGGTTTGGGTTCCTGGAGGACTGGGCCGACTTCTCAGTCGGTAACCGGTACTATAGAAGGGACGGACTGCACCTAAATGAGGAGGGTGCAGATCTGCTGGGAATGAAGATGGCCAAAAAGTTAGAGGGGTTTTTAAACTAGGCGATGGGCGGGAGGGTCCAGAGACAGTGATAGCCAGCGCAGAAGATATTCCAGAGGGTAGTATTGGGGGCATTAGTGGTAGGTTAACCAAAGCACAAAAACACAAGGTGAGTATAGTAGCAAGTCCTAGTTGCAATCTTGAAACACCCAATACGAGGACAATATGCGACCGGTCTAAACTATGTGGCATGTTCACTAATGCCAGGAGCATGGCGGACAAGATGGGTGAACTAGAGATACTGTTGTACAAGAAGGATTTGGATTTTGTGGGAATTTCAGAGACCTGGTTCAACAGCTCTCATGATTGGCTGGCAAACATTCAAGGGTATACCCTATACCGCAAGGATAGAGAGGGTAAAAAAGGGGGAGGGGTATGCCTATATATCAAGAATAATGTACAAGTGAATGTGAGAGATGACATCACTGAGGGAGCTAGGGAGGAGGTGGAATTTTATGGGTAGAGCTCCAAAGGGATGAAGCTAAGGGGAAAATAATACTGGGAGTATGCTATAGGGACCCTAACCTGAGGGAGGAAGTGGAGACGGATCTCCTATCACAAATTGGATTAGCAGCAAGGATGGGAAGTGTTATCATAATGGGGGATTTTAATTATCCAGACATAGACTGGGCGGAGGGAACCGCGCATTCATTTAAGGCTCGCCAGTTCCTTAATGTCTTGCAGGACAATTTTATGGGTCAGATGGTAGACGCACCAACTAGAAATAAAACATTACTGGATCTACTGATTACCAACAATACAGACCTGATCACAGATGTGGAAATACGGGGCAATTTAGGTAACAGCGATCACAGGTCAATTAGTTTCAGTATAAATCACACAAATAGGAAACATGAAGGGAACACAAAGACACTGAATTTCAAAAGAGCGAACTTCCCTAAACTACAAACCTTGCTAAAAGGCATAAATTGGGATAAAATATTAGGAACAAAGAATACGGAGGAGAGATGGGTTTGCTTTAAGAGCATATTAAATTAGGGCATTAGCCAATGTATCCCATTGGGTAATCAATTTAAAAGAGCAAACAAAAATCCTGGATGGCTTAACTCCAATGTAAAAATGCATATAAAAGCAAAGGAGAAGGCCTTCAAAAAATACAAGGTTGAGGGATCATCCTCAGCATTCAGACTTTATAAAGAAAGCAATAAGAAATGTAAGGGTGCAATTAGGACGGCTAAGATAGAACATGAAAGACACATAGCGGAGGAGAGCAAAAAAAAATCCCAAGAAATTCTTTAAGTATGTAAACAGTAAAAAAGGAGGACAGACCATATTGGCCCCATAAAGAATGAGGAAGGACATCTGGTTACAAAGGATGGGGAAATGGCAAAGGTATTGAATTTATTCTTCTCCTCAGTCTTCACGAGTGAATCGGGGGGCTTCAGTAACCAAAACTGCAGTGTTTATCCTCATGACACAACACAGGAAGCACCTACATGGTTAACAGAGGAAGGAATTAAAATTAGACTTGAGAAACTTAACATTAATAAATCACCGGGACCAGATGGCTTGCATCCGAGGGTACTTAGGGAACTCAGTCAGGTGATTGCGAGACCGTTGTTCCTAATTTTTACAGACAGTCTATTGACTGGAATGGTACCAGCTGATTGGAGAAAAGCCAATGTAGCACCAATATTTAAAAAGGGTCCAAAAAACATCCCTGGGAATTACAGACCAGTTAGCCTAACATCAATAGTATGTAAACTCTTGGAGGGGATGATAAGGGACTATATACAAGATTTTAGTAATAAGAATGATATCATTAGCAGTAATCAGCATGGATTCATGAAGAATCGTTCTTGCCAAACCAATCTATTAACCTTCTATGAGGAGGTGAGTTGCCATCTAGATAAAGGAAGGCCCGTAGACGTGGTGTATCTGGATTTTGCAAAAGCATTTGACACAGTTCCCCATAAACGTTTACTGTACAAAATAAGGTGCATTGGCATGGACCATAGGGTGAGTACATGGATTGAAAACTGGCTACAAGGGCGTGTTCAGAGGGTGGTGATAAATGGGGAGTACTCAGAATGGTCAGGGGTGGGTAGTGGGGTTCCCCAGGGAACCGATCCTATTTAATTTGTTCATAAACGACCTGGAGGATGGGATAAACAGTTCAATCTCTGTATTTGCAGACGATACTAAGCTAAGCAGGGCAATAACTTCTCCGCAGGATGTGGAAATCTTGCAAAAAGACCTGAACAAATTAATGGGGTGGGCGACTACATGGCAAATGAGGTTCAATGTAGAAAAATGCAAAATAATGCATTTGGGTGGCAAAAATATGAATTCAATCTATACACTGGAGGGGGAAACTCTGGGGGAATCTAGGATGGAAAAGGACCTGGGGGTCCTAGTAGATGATAGGCTCAGCAATGGCATGCAATGCCAAGCTGCTGCTAATAAAGCAAACAGAATATTGGCATGCAATAAAAGGGGGATCAACTCCAGAGATAAAATGATAATTCTCCCGCTCTACAAGACTCTGGTCCGGCCGCACCTGGAGTATGCTGTCCAGTTCTGGGCACCAGTCCTCAGGAGGGATGTACTGGAAATGGAGCGAGTACAAAGAAGGGCAACAAAGCTAATAAAGGGTCTGGAGGATCTTAGTTATGAGGAAAGGTTGCGAGCACTGAACTTATTCTCTCTGGAGAAGAGACGCTTGAGAGGGGATATGATTTCAATTTACAAATACTGTACTGGTGACCCCACAATAGGGATAAAACTTTTTCGCAGAAGAGAGTTTAATAAGACTCGTGGCCACTCATTACAATTAGAAGAAAAGAGGTTTAACCTTAAACTACGTAGAGGGTTCTTTACTGTAAGAGCGGCAAGGATGTGGAATTCCCTTCCACAGGCGGTGGTCTCAGCGGGGAGCATTGATAGCTTCAAGAAACTATTAGATAATCACCTGAATGACCGTAACATACAGGGATATGTAATGTAATACTGACACATAATCACACACATAGGTTGGACTTGATGGACTTGCGTCTTTTTTCAACCTCACCTACTATGTAATTATGTAACTATGTAACCTCCCAGGCGGCCAGCGGCGGCGCAGCACTTATCCCCCCCGGGCGGCTGTGTGGTCCAGCACTTACCCTATCAAGGCAGCGGGCTGCGGGCAGCGGCCCCAGTGTCCTCCAGCGTGGCAGGCTACAAACAGCGGCTCCGATGTCTTCTGATCAAGCGGCTTCCTCCACGCCTTCCGTCGTGCGTCTCCTCTCTCCTCCTAGGCGCTAGGTGTCCAATGGGATCATCTGATACTTTGGCCAATCAAGAAACGTGTCTCACGACCCGCTTCCTGATTGGCGGAGAGAAGATTTAGTGTGAAAATAGCCAATATTTTCCTATAGAGCCAGAGCCTATTAGAGTCTCTGGCTCTAATCACGTACTTCAAAAAAACAATCCCCCCATTGGAATCCATAGTCTAGCTCTCTGTATGTAGATCAGGGGGCTGGACGCATAGATAGGGGGGGTGACACCCATGTTCCCCTAATGGATGGGCCGCCACTGGTCATGTGGCCAAGGACTGCACCCAGATGATAAGATGCAACATGTGCCTGCGCCTTGGCCACCCCTACAGCTGATGTCCTGAGGCCTGGCACAATATGGAGAATAAGATAACAGATGACCTGTTGAGGCTGGATGGGTTGGAGGATGAGGCTCCTGGAGTACCATCCTCCTCTGCCATGACCCACTCCCCTGGACCTGTTCAGGATCCCTCCCCAGTTCTTGTGGCCACCCCTTGTGTGTCTGTAAGTATTCCTTCTGTGTTTTTCTCTGTGTCCCCCCCTGTGTCCCCCCCAGCCTACTGTAATTGCTCCTCTTGTGTCAGAACCTTCCAAGTCTGTGTCCCCCATGAGTCTACCCCTCCTCAGTCTGACTCAAAGGAAGGTCCTCACCACCAGAAGTGGTAGAGAGTACCAAAAAGGGTGCTGCTGCCTCTTCTGTAAAGAAGTCCTCTCTAAAGTCTTCAAAGATAAAGGAAAGAGATGAAAACATCTTGGAATCTTACCTGCAGTACCTGGAGGAGAGAAGGTAGGTTGTGAGGCGGAAGAGGCAGGTGGTGAGGACGTAACAGGGACGGGAAGCTCCAGTGCCTGTTTCCAACCATTCTAGGGCCAAATTAAGATATTTCCTCATCTGCGGCTTCTTTAGAGCGAAGTTCAGATTCTGAAATGGAGTTGGAGGAGGCCTCAAGAAAGAGAGAGGCTTCTGGTGATGAGCAGCAGAGGGGAGCTAAGAAGCAATCCATCCAATAACCCAAATGGCGGTTCCCTCTCCGTTACAATAAATGTCGCCAGCATTAGGGTCAGTAAGTGCTCATTCTATGGCCTTCTTTTTGTTCAGCCAATTAGATGCTGAAATTTTTTTTTTGCAAGAGACTAGGCTCACCTCCTTGGCAGATATTCATATGGCCAAGAGAGAGTGGAGGTATGGTCCATCTTACTGGTCTCTTACAGCGGTGTGGCGGTGTTATTTAAAACCGGCATGGTAACTGTCCAGCAGGCTATTGAGCTGGAGATTGGGAGATGTATGGTCTTAGACATCCTTGTAGGAGGGCAGGACCTGCGCCTAATGTTTATGGGCCGCACACAAAGTGGGACAGGAAATGCCTTTTTACAAGGATCAAGCCATTTCTTTTTACATCCCGGCAAGTAGTCTTTGGAGATGACTTTAATACAGTGAATAGGCCCAAGGACAGGAAGGGCTTCAAGGACAAGCTGGGATATGATAGCCTTTTTTTAAATAATATAGTTAGGGATGCCGGTCTGAGTAGGATAGATATATATATATATATTTTTTTTTAAAGGAGACCTCTGCTTTCTCACCCACAGTGGTGCAGGCAGCGGAGTTCTCTGATCAGTGTATGCTATCTGTGGTCCTGAATGCTTCAGACGCCCCTCAGATGGGCAAGGGCATCTGGAGATTGAATTCGACTCTCCTCGAGGATGAACATGTTAGACAATCCTTTGAGGAATTCTTTCAGGCACAGGTGACCATCCTGGACCTCTGTAGCAGCAAGGCTGAGTGGTGGGAGCTGACCAAAAAGAGGATCACTGGATTCTTCCTGGGGCATAGGCAATAGAAAGCAGTTTGATACACGACCTACCAATGTTTGTGGAGGAAGCTGGATATTCTTGTCTTGAGAGGAGAAGATCCTGGGGCAATCTCCGAAGCGAAAGTCCTCCTCAGGAAGTGTCTCTTTGGTTCTGGAGAGGGATTATGGAAAGTACCACTCGCCTGACCCTTACCAGAACTGCAAACAAGGTTTAGCTGTTAAGACGATCGTTGGCCTTAAGGATAGTACAGGTTCCTTGACAATGTCCAGGTCAGGGATCCTGGAAGTCGTGAGGTCTTTTTATGCTGACCTTCTTGGGAGGAAACGTGACCAGGGCTGGTGCAAGGATTTTTGACACCCTAGGCCAGGGGTCTCAAACTGGTGGCCCTCCAGCTGTTGTGAAACTACAAGTCCCATCATGCATCTGCCTGTGGGAGTCATGCTTGTAATTGTCAGCCTTGCAATGCCTCATGGGACTTGTAGTTTTGAAACAGCTGGAGGGCCACCAGTTTGAGACCCCTGCCCTAGGCGAAAACTAATTTTGCTGCCCCCCTTGGCTCCACCCCTGACTCGACCCCCTTTGCCCTGCCCTTGTATACCCTACCTTTTTAATGAAGCGCCCATCAAATGCTGCCTCACCAGCACCCATCAATGCAGTCTGCCAGCGCCCATCAATGCATCCTCTCCAGCACCCATCAAGTGCAGCCTCTCCAGCGCCCATCAAGTGCAGCCTCTCCAGCACCCATCAAATGCAGTCTCCCAGTGCCGATCAATGCAACCTACCAGCGCCTATCAATGCAGCCTACCAGCACCCAACAATGCAGCCTAGCAGCACCCAACAATGCAGCCTACCAGCGCCTATCAATGCAGCCTACCAACGCCCATCAATGCAGCCTACCAGCGCCCAACAATGCAGCCTACCAGTGCCCATCAATGAATGTTTGCTTGCTTCCATTCATACAGGAGTCGGGACACAGACACAGTCCTCCACTGCCGCTGCGCCTCTGACACTATGTGCGAATGGAGCGGCGGCTGCCTGCTGATGCTGAGACTTAGTTGCTTGCTGCAAAAAGAAGAGAGTAGGTACGCCAGTGGCCAGGCGCCCTAGGCAGCAGTGTGCCCTAGGCAGCTGCCTAATTGCCTGGAGGTAGCACCGGCCTTGACCGTGACAAGATGGAAAGCTTTTTGGACTCTACTCCAGGTCCAAATGGTGGAGATGGTCCATTGATGAATTTGACAGAGGAGATCACAGTTGAAGAGGTGATGAGGGCAATTGAACAGCTTGCCATCAAAAAGCCACCTGGACGGCTGAGTTTTACAAAGCCTTTAGGTCTATTCTGGCTCCACATTTGGTAGAGGTTTTTAACAGTTGCCTTGCTGAGGGGGTGCTTTCCCCTTCCATGAGGCACTCAGCTGTGATTCTCCTTTCAAAAGATAAAGATCCTTAGATGTTGAGAATTGGCGCCCCATCAGCCTTCTCAATGTCGATGGAAAGGTACTGGCCAAGATACTTTTCTGGCGCCTTTCGTCAGTAGCAGGGTCTTTGCTTTCTCGCCACCAGCACTGTTCGGTCCAGGGTAGAAGCACCTTCACAGCGGTTTTAGCTGTCCGGGAGGCCTTGGAGCAGTGCAGGGCTGCAGGCTGGGGAAAGTATTTTCTGGTGTTGGATCAGGCAAAGGCTTTTGATCGTGTTAACCGTGAGTACCTGTGGATGCTCCTTAGTAAGTATGGTTTGGTATGGTTTTGTTGATTGGTTGAAAGTCTTGTATAAGGGGGCGAAAAGCTTCCCTCTTGTTAATGGTTGGGTTGGGCAGTCCTTTGAGGTTGATTCCGAGGTGCACCAGGGTTGTCCCCTGAATCCCCTGCTCTATGTGTTTGCAATTGACCCCTTCATCAGGAGGCTAGAGAAACAGCATGTTGTGTGAGGTACCAGTGGGGCTCCCGGGTGAGCCACCTTTGAGGGTTGTTGCCTATGTGGATGATGTGCCGGTGATTGTCACTGGGACAGATGAAGCGGAGGAGGTGGTCTCTCTGACATCACGGTACTCTGGAGCATCAGGCTTCAAGATCAATCAGGAAAAGAGTGAAGTTTTCTGGATGGGAAAGGAAGGTGAGGGGTTTGCTTTCCCGGACACCTATCCATGGCCCCAGGTAAAAATTTAGATACTAGGCATTGAATTTGGACCTGGCGATTATGACCTCATTATGGCCGATTATGGGGGCTTGGTTGAAAGCATGGTGGGGTTTCAAGCAGCCTGACTGCCAGGAATTTCTTTCCCGGGTGGCTGTCTGTCTCTTATCACCTAGATTTTATAATTTATGATTCATTTTTTAGAAATGGCTGTGTGCATAGGTGATGGGTTGTGCATCTTAGGCCCTCTCTGCTGCTTTATGTAAATAGTTTTCTAAAAATGTGTTGGTAGTGGACTATGTTTATATTGTATATATTCTGAACATGGATGTGTATTCCTTTGTTTTCAATTGAAGTTTTGTACTATGGTTTTGTTTTTTACTTTTGTATAAAATTTGTTTGCTTGATTCTTTTCAATAGTAGATCAGCAGAGTCCTCCAGCAGAGCAGAGTATTTCAGGAGAGGAGAATTATAGAGGAAGGAGCAGAGTCCTCCAGCAGAGCAGAGTATTTCAGGAGAGGAGAGTTATAGAGGAAGGAGCAGAGTCCTCCAGCAGTGCAGAGTATTTCAGGAGAGGAGAGTTATAGAGGAAGGAGCAGAGTCCTCCAGCAGAGCAGAGTATTTCAGGAGAGGAGAGTTATCACATCACATGTGGGTGGTAATGATGGGAGGGGTTTAGTGTATATATATTGTTTTGTGTCACTTGATTGTTGTCCTGTGGAAGACGAGCTTGTGTCTCATCAAAACGTTGAAAGAAAACGTGATCACTGAGCCTAGGTTCACATATGTTCAAACACAGACATCACATGTGATTCACACCCGCACTACGCATGCGATGTCTGTGCAATACGAGTTCAGCCATACAGTTGCATGGCTGAACTCGCATTAGATTCGCAGGAAACTTTTTTTTTCCCCCGCACTGAAATCGGATCGCATGGGTGTTCTCACCTATGCGATCCGATTCCTGTGCGAGTTCATAGTTCACACTGCGATCTGTGAACCGATCTGGGGTCGTGTCATGAACAATGTATTGACACCCACAGCGGTTCGCAGAGGGCAGTGAGAACTGCCTGCGGGAGGGATGTGATGCGGGAACCAGCGCTGTAATCGCTGTAATTGCGCCGGTTCCCTCATCGCACATATGTGACCCTAGGCTGAGTGTTCACTTGTCAGGACCCGTGAATGCCGCCTTACCTTTTGTATTTTATGGACTTCATGCTTTACTGAGCACCCGGGACCATTTTATCTCAGATATGTGTGCGGTGACAACTATCCAGTAGTCATACAGTGGAGCCTTTAATTATGAGCATAATCCGTTCCAGGAGAATGCTTGTAATCCGAAGCACTCACATATCAAAGCGAGTATCTCCATAGAAGTCAATGGAAACAAAGATAATTTGTTCCGCATTGACTTCTATTGCATGCAATACCGCATGTGGCCAGAGGTGGGGGGGGGCGACGGAGAGCCTCGGAAATACTCGGGGACAGCTCGGCTGAACTCGGAAACCCTCGGAAAGGCTCAGAAACACTCGGGAACGGAGTATTTCCGTACCGTTCCGAGTGTCACCAGCGCCCCCGCACCTCTGGCCAAATGCGGTACTGCACACCCCATTAGCTTAAATTTCTGCTCGTTTTGCCTGACAACACTCGCAAACCGAGTCAGGATTTAAAAAAAAAAAAAAAGTTGCTCGTCTTTCAAAACGCTTGTTGACCGCATTACTCGTTAACCAAGGTTCCACTGTATATATATATATTATATACAGCAAGGGTAGGCAACCTGGGGGCCCTCCAGCTGTTGCAGAACTACAAGTCCCATCATGCCTCTGGGAGTAAATCGTAACTGCCAGCCTTGCAATGCCCCATGGGAAATGTAGTTCCACAAAAGCTGGAGGCCCCCCCCGTTGCCTACGTAAACGCAGCAGCTAATCGCAATGTGCAAATGCAAGTGATCGCTGTGCCTGGAGTCTCGGAATTTCAAAATAACAAAACATGCTTTTAACAGCAGCCCGTGTGAAAGGGGCCTAATTCATTATCAACATCAATCCCTAGATCCTTGTAACAATCTCATCATGCCATGTTCTCTCTTAGAAAGGACACCGGAGGATGGGCATGACAGCACTTGGATGGCAAACTGGGCCGAGTCAGCCTACTTGTCCAGTCTGTAGACCCAAAAAATCCCAGCATGCCCTATAAACTGAGTGTCATGGATGCTCCCTTTACATTACAAAAAAACAAAAAAAAGTTTTATGCAACTGAAAACAAATACACGGATCAGATTAAAAATGTTGAATTTTATTTTAATTATAAAACCATAAATCATTGTACTTTCCTTTTAAATCATGAAATCAGGACTGGGGATATGTTGGGTTGGTCTTTGGGCTCATCCAAGCCAAATATTCACCAACGCCAAAAAAACAAGCAGTAGCCACACTCAGGATTCCAGTCTGACAATCAACTTTATTGATACAACACCATCTGCACAAACTCCTCCCTCTGATGCGTTTGCCCCCCCCCCAATAGAACTTCATTGTAGAGACTAGAGGTGTGGTTGCTCCTTCCTCTGTGTTGGTGAATGTATTCTGTTGCTGAACCTTTTAATTATATAATGATTATGATCAGGTCTGATTAGAAAATATAAAACATTTTTTTATCCCAGGTAAATATAAAGTACAATGGAACCTCGGATTACGAGCATAATCCGTTCCAGGAGAATGCTTGTAATCCAAAGCACTCGCATATCAAAGCGAGTTTCCCCCATAGAAGTCAATGGAAACGAGGATAATTTGTTCCGCATTGACTACTATGACATGCAATACCGCATGTGGCCAGAGGTGGGGGCGCCAGAGAGCCTCAGAAATACTTGGGGACAGCTCAGCTGAACTCGGAAACCCTAGGAAAGGCTCGGAAACACTCGGGAACGGAGTATTTCTGAGTGTTTCCGAGTGATTCCGAGTATTTCCAAACGGCTCCGAGTGCCACCGGCGCCCCCCGCACCTCTGGCCAAATGCGGTACTGCACACCCCATTAGCTTGAATACTGCTTGTTTTGCGAGACAACACTCGCAACCCGAGTCAGGATTTAAAAAAAAAAAAAATTTGCTCGTCTTTCAAAACGCTCGTTAACCGCTTTACTCGTAAACCAAGGTTCCACTGTATTGTTTATGAATATTTCACATATGCCAAGTGCAGACAGCAGGTGGTGCTATTGGGTCAGTTCTCCAGCTCTCCTCCAGTTACTGACTTATGTGCTGTGAAGTCTGTAATTTGATCTTCCTGCCATTCAAGGCCACACCCAGCTGGATGAGTCAGAGGAAGGACACGCCCACCTCCCCGCCTCTACTTCACACAGCTTTGTGTGGAGGATCAATGAGAGAGAGACAACCCAAAAGTCAGCTGGTCTGTCTGATGGGGAAGCCCAGAATTTCCAGTGACACCGTGTCATGTCATCAATGGAAATATTTGTACCAGTATACAGGCGGTCCCCTAGTTACAAACATCCGACTTGCAAAATGGAAGGAGACAACAGGAAGTGAGATGAAATCTACCCCTAGGAAGGGAAATTCTCTCCTGTAAGAGTTAATATGGGAAAAAGGTGTCTCCTCTCCACTGATGCTTTATCACCAATCCTTGTTTCACTAAAGACCCCAAACTTTTCAAAATCCAATTGTCATTGGGACAGAAAGTGGGGTGAAATCTTCTGAACTGTGTGGCTGGAACTACACTTAAAAAATGTACCTGTTCCGACTTACAAACAAATTCCACTTAAGAACAAACCTACAGACCCGATCTTGTTTGTATCTGGGGACTGCCTGGTATATACAAGTTATAGAGAAACGTCACATTAAAAATGATTTATAAATGAGTAAATATTCCCAACACCTTTTTATTATTTTTTTTTTTTATATAAAGATCTAAACACATTATTGTTCTTTTTAAGCAATTTGTATTTCAGTAAAATGAAAAAAAAAAAAAAAAACAACCATACAAGAGACTCCCATGCTGAGACATTACCACTTGCTGACCGCCGCACACCGATATACGCCGGCAGAATGGCAGCGGTGGGCAAATGGGCATATCTGTACGTTCCCTTCAATTGGCCGGGCTAGCGGGCACGCACGCGCCACCCGCGGGGCTAGCGGGCATGCGTCGCGTACAGCGTGACCGTGCCCATGGGTCCCACGGACTCGATGTCCGCCGGTGTCCAGCGATCGTGTCACGGAGCCGCAGAACAGGGAGATGCCTATATAAACAAGGCATTTCCCCGTTCTGCCTAGTGACATCACAGAGATCTACTCCTCCCTGTGATCGGGAGCAGTGATCGCTGTCATGTTAGTGATAGCCCCTCCCCCCACAGTTAGAATCACACCCTAGGACACACTTAACCCCTTGATCGCCCCCTAGTGTTTAACCCCCTTCCCTGCCAGTGTCATTTACACAGTAATCAGTGCATTTTTATAGCACTGATCGCTGTATAAATGACAATGGTCCCAAAATGGTGTCAAAAGTGTCCGATGTGTCCGCCATAATGTCGCAGTCATGATAAAAATCGCAGATCGCCGCCATTACTAATAAAAAAAAGAATAATAAAAATGCCATAAAACTATCCCCTATTTTGTAGACACTATAAATTTTGCGCAAACCAATCAATAAACGCTTATTGCGATTTTATTTTTTTTTACCAAAAATATGTAGAAGAATACGTATCGGCCTAAACTGAGAAAAAAATTATTTTTTTATATATTTTTGGGGGATATTTATTATAGCAAAAAGTAAAAAATATTGCTTTTTTTTTTTTAATTATTGCTCTTTTTTTGTTTAAAGCGCAAAAAATAAAAACCGCAGAGGTTATCAAATACCACCAGAAGAAACCTCTATTTGTGGGGAAAAAAGGACATCAATTTTGTTTTGGTACACCGTCGCACGACCGCGCAATTGTCAGTTAAAGTGACGCCATGCCGAATCGCAAAAAGTGCTCTGGTCAGGAAGGTTGTAAAATCTTCCGGGGCTGAAGCGGTTAAAGGAAACCTCTACTGAGGGGACTGTGGAGAAGACAATGCTGGACTCCTGAAAATGCTGCTTGCCTGGCTGTCTCTGGTATTGTCTCAGTACTTTAATGCCGTGTACACACGGGCGGACTTTCCGACCAGACTGGTCCGACGGGACGAATCCGGCGGACAATCCGACCGTGTGTGGGCTTCATCGAACCTTCAGCGGACTTTTTCGGTCGAAAATCAGACGGACTTTAGATAGATAGATAGACAGATAGATAGATAGATAGATCACAATAGTCTTGGCCTAGTGACTGTCCAATAGCAGTGAATCCTGTAGTTGATTAGTTATTCCAGCCAATCACAGTGATCTGTGAGGGAGGCTAAATCTCACTTAAATCGATATTGAACCCAAAACCAAAAAATGTAATCTATTGCAGCTCAACAATCATAAGATGTGGTGGCTGCATTCGTTTTTAGGCTTTACTCCCTGTTTTCACCGGGTGATCTGGCCAGTAACACACCTCCTGTATTAGAGCGCCCCCCCCCCCCTACTCTGGATGAAGGAGCAATGGAGACAACCATGGACAAGAGCATAGTCAGTCAGGGGGGGTGGGAGTGTTAGATGCACTAGCAGGTTTAAATACACTAACAAACTGAAGCCAAGTTCCAGGTCACACTTTATAATCAGTTACAGCAAACAGTTTTTTTTCTTTTTAGGATAAAAGATTTTACATTAATAAACAAAAGCTGGTCATTGTAAGCACCCCTGTCAGTGGTAAATGTCACTGTTTCATCTCTGTAAACTGGTACATCTGGAAGAGAGCTTATTCTTTTGAAAAACAACAGACTTACTGGCCAGATCACCAGATGAAAATAGAAGAAAGAAAGCCTAAGAAAGAAAATGAATGCAGCCATCAAATCTAAGAATTGGTAAATGCAATATAATAAATGTTTGCTTTTGGGAATACCACTTTAAGTGTCCCCAATAATTTATCTTTCCACCCCATCCCCCTCTTCCTGTGATGTCACCAGTATCTGGGCGGAGTTCTCACATCTCATGATTCCCGCCACAGATCTTTATACAACCTCTCCCTACACCTATTACAGCATGGAGGGGCTCAGTGAAGGTGGTGGTGAAGGTGTGGAGATGTCGGATCGGGTCACACAGATCATAAAAGGAGATCCGTCCGACCTCATAATCCAGATCTATCCTGACTCTGTTACTGGAGATATTGGAGGGTAAGAGGATCCATTTACTGTCATGTATCACCTCATACTGATCACCATCCCTGTACAATCCCCAGGACTTCTTATTCCATCCAATCAGTGACTGCTCCCCTCTCCTCTCTATACGGGGGTAACACATCCCGACTATCCATCCATCTGATCCCCCGACATCCACTTCCCAGTAATATCTCCCTGAGGAGAAACTCCGACTGCTCAACACCTGAGACAAATACTGAAATCTCCCTGGTGTTTCTGGATGATTCTGGTTTCTATCTGACCTGGATACAGTTTTCCTGTCATCTGATATATGGAGAATATTATGAGCTGTGTTTACATCCAGTAATATGTCTGCAGCTCCCTGTATATAGAAGTCTACATTTATCTCTGTTATTATATCAGATAATGTGTGTAATGTGTGTGATATCCCAGCCACATCCAGACCCCCTCCATCATGGAGGAGTTTCTCATGTCTCTCTCTGTCCTCATTATCTCCATCCTCAGTATCACACAAGTCACCTGTGTCTGATTCCTGTAAGACAGTCAGTGGATCCATCATGTTACACAGCTCCTCAATGTGACGCAACTTCCTGGACAGCTCCTCCTTCTTTATTTCCAGATCCCGGATGGAGATGGAGATCTGCTCTGCCCTCCCGGAGATTTCCCTCAGGATTCTCTTCTCCAGGTCTTCCAGACGTCTCCTGAGATCTCTAAACAGGACAGTGACTCTCTCGGTGTCACCAGATGCTTTTTCTCCTACTTTCCTCCTGTGTTCCTGCAGACTCTGGACTCTTTCCTCCATCTCCTCTCTCTTTATCAGAAGTTTCTGCAGAACATTCCTCAGTGTCTCTTTCTTCTTCTCAGAAGCCTCATCCAGCATCTCCACCTGGTGTCCTCGATGTTCTCCAGCCAAAGTGCAGGACACACAGATACAGGTCTCATCCTCAGTGCAGTAATACTCCAGGATCTTCTTATGGACGGAGCATTTCCTGCTCTCCATGGACAAGGTGGGGTCACATAAGATGTGTTCTGGGGACTTTTTGTGGGCTCTCAGGTGTTTATCACACAGAGAAACTTCACAGTGCAGACAGGATCTAACAGCAGGTATAGGATAGTCCACACAGTGAGTACAGAAGACCCCGGACTCCTCCTGATCTGGCTGAGCAGACAGGAAATTCCCCACTATGTTACGTAGTGTTATGTTCCTGTGCAGTGCAGGCCGATCCGGAAACTTCTCTCTGCATTCAGGACAGGAATATCCTCCAGACCCCCTCTGTGTATCCAGCACACGATCAATACAGATCCGGCAGAAGTTGTGACCACATCTCAGCATTACAGGATCTGTATAAATGTTCAGACAGACGGAACATTCCAGCTCAGCTCTCAGGTTAGCAGACGCCATCGCTGACAGTAGAAGAGAGAAATGAAAGTGAAAATCTCTGACACCGGAGAAGAATGCAGTTGGGAGGGTCACTTCCTCCTACACAGGGGGAGGCTGGGCTGTGACTTGTACTTTATTCATAGGGTTGGGTATATGAACGGATACAGATAATAAAACAATTCTCACTAAGAATAATGTACCTATTTTGTATTTAGGGTTGCCACTTTTTCTTCAAGCCAAACCCGAACACTTTAGCGGCGCATAGTAATTACATAAACACTATAGCGGGGGTCTCCAAACTTTCTAAACAAAGGGCCAGTTTACTGTCCTTCAGACTTTAGGGGGGCCGGACTGTGGCCATTGGGAGTAGAAAATGTCCTGATGTCAGTGGAAAAAAATAATGCCCTATCATTTGTTTCAATGGGAGTAATTGTGCCCCATCATTGGTATCAGTGGGAGGAACTGTGCCCCATCATTGTTCTCAGTGGGAGGAATTGTTTCCCATCATTGGTCTCAGTGGGAAGAACTGTGCCCCATCATTGGTATCAGTGGGAGGAATTGTGCCCCATCATTGGTATCAGTGGGAGGAACTGTGCCCCATCATTGGTATCAGTGGGAGGAATTGTGCCCCATCATTGGTATCAGTGGGAGGAACTGTGCCCCATCATTGGTCTCAGTGGGAGGAATTGTGCCCCATCATTGTTCTCAGTGGGAGGAACTGTGCCCCTTCATTGGTCTCAGTGGGAGGAATTGTTTCCCATCATTGGTCTCAGTGGGAAGAACTGTGCCCCATCATTGGTATCAGTGGGAGGAACTGTGCCCCATCATTGGTATCAGTGGGAGGAACTGTGCCCCTTCATTGATGTCATTGGCCCTCATTGCTGCTGTCATTGAGAGATTATTGAGAGAAATTGTGCCCCATTTTTGCTGTAATTTGAAAGACTTGTGCCCCATCTTTAGTGTCAGTGGGGGGGAATCATGCTCCATTGTTTGTATCAGTGGATGAAATCGTGCCCCAAGGGCTGGATAAAAGCAAGCAAAGGGCTGCAGTTTGGAGACCACTATAGGATTATAACAGGCCTGGGACACCTTTGGGCACTCCAAAGAGAATAGTAATGCGGCACATATGAGCCCCCTCTCCCTCCTGTCAGGCCCTATCCCGAGCCACATTCTTGTCTGAATAATGTGTCCGGGTTTCAGGTGGACTAAAAACCCTGACACATGGTTCCAAACCCGGACTGTCTGGGTGAATCCTGAACAGGTGGCAACCCTACCTGTATTGCATATCCACTGTGTCCATAGACAGGGGCATAACTAGAGTCAGGCTCATCGGACACATGCCCCTCATTTAGTACTGGGTGCCTGTGCCTCACATCCCAGCACTGATCACCAACCATTTCTTCTATTCTGCCACCTGTCAGAGCTCAAACACACATGTATGTGTATATATATATATATATATTATATATATACACTCACCCACACATGCACATTTAGAAATAAATGTAAACAAACATTTTAAAATGTATTAAAACATGTTTTAATTAACCACTTACCACCCGGGCCAATTCTGACATTTCTCTCCTACATGTAAAAATCATCATTTTTTTTTTACTGGAAAATTACATAGAACCCCCAAACATTATATATATGTTGGTTTTTTTTTTTAGCAGAGACCCTAGAGAATACAATGGCGGTCATTGCAACTTTTTATCTCGCTCGGTATTTGCACAGCAATTTTTTAAATGCGTTTTTTTTTTGTGCTTTAAAAAAATACAAAAGAGTAAAGTTAGCCCAATTTTTTTGGCATAATTTGAAAGATACGCCAAGTAAATAGATACCCAACATGTCACGCTTCAAAATTGCAAACGCTCGTGGAATGACGCCAAGCTTCGGTACTTAAAAATCCCTATAAGCGACTCCTAAAATTTTTTACTGGTTACATATTTTGAATTACAGAGGAGGTCTGGGGCTAGAATTATTGCTCTCGCTCTAACGTTCCCGGCAACACCTCACATGTGTGGTTTGAACACCGTTTTCATATGTGGGCGGGACTTACGTGTGCGTTCACTTCTGTGTGCGAGCACACGGGGACAGGGGCACTTTAAAAAAATATATATATTGTTAATTGTTAACTGTTAATTTTACTTTACATTTTTTAGTTTGACACTTTCAAAAAAAAATTTGATCACTTTTATTCCTATTACAAGGAAAGTAAACATCCCGTGTAATAGGAATATGACATGACAGGTCCTCTTTACAGTGAGATATGGGGGTCAATAAGACCTCACATCTCACCTCTAGGCTGGGAATCCTGAAATAAAATAAAAAAATAAAACGATCTCAGCTTTCCAGCCGAGGCGGCGCCGTTTGTTTGAATGCAGAGGCCGGGCGTGACGTCATAACATCGCACCCATCTGGTCCGCCGAAAATGGTAAACATCCGGGGCCGGTGGATCCGTTCTCCGACTCACCGATCACAGCGGTGAGTCGGTAGAAGCACCGGAGGGCGGCGGGAGGGGGGGCGTCCCCTCTCGCCGCCCGTAAGAATGATCAAGCGGCGGAACAGCCACTATGATCATTCTTACGGTGTAGGGAATCGCTGGCTGAGAAAGCCGACATCTGAATGATGCCTGTAGCTGCACCCATCATTCAGATATACCCCCCGCAAAGCCCAGGAACGTCATATGACGGCCAGCCGTCGGCAAGTGGTTAAATAAGCACGTATCAATGTACAAAAAAAAAGAAACAATTTTTTAAAATTGATTAAAGCATTTAATTTTTGAGGTGCAGTAAAACCCTGCTGTTGAGCTGTGCTTTTACTGCCCCTTAACCACCATGTTTTAGCTGTAGAGGCAGCAGCTGGGCATGTTCACCAATTATACCCCCCGTTGCTTTCAGCAGGTATAGCACCCACTGACTGTGACCCATTCAAGTGCAAGGCAGCACTCTGCAGGTGTAGCGTCACATATGGCGACCCGTCACATTTGGCTACCCGCTGGACTGCTTTAAAGTTGAGTTCCACCCACTTTTACAACTCTTCAGCATCCCTCACTAAACTGTGCACTGTAAACGAATTGGATATTTTTATTTTTTTTTCTCAGCACCTACTGTATATCTGCTGTATTCATTTTTCACTTCCTCCTCCCTGGCCGCAGCCCATCGCATCATTTCCTGTTTGCAATGCCTTCTGGGAAGGGGCGGCAACTTCCTCTGACACTGCAGTTGCTATGGAAACCTGACCTGAAACCTATTAAACTGCTTGTGCTGCACTGAGCATGTGCGAGATCTGCGAGGATGAGATCCAGGAAGAAATACAGTCTGGCTTCAGATTCCCAAACTTAAGATGGCCACGGCCTGCTGTAAGTTTATAAAATAACAAACTACTGCTATAAACTAACAAAACAGACCTTAGTTTACAGACTAACTTTACTAGAATACATTAAGCTTGTGTATTATAGGGGTATTTGTATTTAAAAAGTATAATTTTGGCCAGAACACCACTTTAAAGTGGTTGTAAACCCTTACAACACACTTTTTGCTACAGGTAAGCCTATAATAAGGCTCACCTGGAGCTACCCAGGTTATCTCCTAAATCTACACGGTTTAGGAGATATCCCTGTATTTGCATGTTCCAACGTCATCGGCACATGTGCACTGCAGGAAGCTGAAGCAATGGCACGTACTATGCATACTAGCTCATTATGCCTTTGTCTTGCAGGTTTTTTTTTTTTGTCCTAGGTTTTACAACCACTTTAATGTCCCTGTATGGAATGAGATGATGTCATGGCTTTGGGTGAAGAAAGACAGCTTGGAATCAGGCAAGTGAAAAGAATATCCCCCCTCCCCCCACACTGCATGGACGGACTTTCACTTTTCTAAGGTTGGGCTGTATTACAAAATTCACATTCCTTGCGGTTTATGCTAACATTTTTTGATAGGTTAAGAATTACTGGGACTGCTGAGGTGCTACTTATATATGTATTCCATATATATATATATATATATATATATATATATATATATATATATATATATATATATATATATACAGTATCTCACAAAAGTGAGTACACCCCTCACATTTTGTAAATATTTTCTTCTATCTTTTCATGTGACAACACTGAAGAGATGACACTTTGCTACAATGTAAAGTAGTGACTGTACAGCTTGTATAACAGTGTAAATTTGTTGTCCCCTCAAAATAACTCAACACACAGCCATTAATGTCTAAACCACTGGCAACAAAAGTGAGTACACCCCTAAGTGAAAATGTCCTAATTCGGCCCAATTAGCCATTATCCCTCCCCGGTGTCATGTGACTTGTTAGTGTTACAAGGTCTCAGGTGTGAATGGGGAGCAGGTGTGTTAAATTTGGTGTCATCGCTCTCACTCTCTCATACTGGTCACTGGAAGTTCAGCATGGCACCTCATGGCCAAGAACTCTCTGAGGATCTGAGAAAAAAAATTGTTGCTCTACATAAAGATGGCCTAGACTATAAGAAGATTGCCAAGACCCTGAAACTGAGCTGCAGCACGGTGGCCAAGACCATACAGCGGTTTAACAGGACAGGTTCCACTCAGAACAGGCCTCGTCATGGTCGACCAAAGAAGTTGAGGTCACGTGCTCAGCGTCATATCCAGAGGCTGTCTTTGGGAAATAGACGTATGAGTGCTGCCAGCATTGCTGCAGAGGTTGAAGGGGTGGGGGGTCAGCCTGTCAGTGCTCAGACCATACGCCGCACACTGCATCAAATTGGTCTGCATGGCAGTCATCCCAGAAGGAAGCCTCTTCTAAAGATGATGTACAGGAAAGCCCACAAACAGTTTGTTGAAGACAAGCAGACTAAGGACATGGATTGATAATGGGCAATAAAGAACAAATTAAATAAATAAAGTCATTTCAATATTGCAGCAGCGCTTGTGCTCCCCCAAATCAATAGAGTCCACTTCACAGTGAAAATTCCTTGAGTTCAAATGGAATCAGTGGTAACAATCCTACTGCTAGATATTGTTGTATTCTGTGAGGGTAGTTAATCCTTTCACCAAGTGATACACCACGTGCGGGAAACCCCAATGAAAACGCACTCACCAGAAATCCAACCAATATGAGCCTTGAGTATTAGTAATAATAATAGTAGGTCTGCACCACCTTCCAAACGACCACCAGATGTCAGTTTTACTCTTGGTAGCTCCAATAAGATATGTGGGAGAAATGGAATGTCCACATAGTGTGATATTGCAGATAAGGATGATAAATACGCCTGTGTATATCAAGATGGTGTCTCCTGTCCAGCAGATATGTAGATAGGTTGTGCCTCAGAGAATAGAATCTCCTCTCCTCCACCACTTGATGTAGATACTTTACGGTAACAGTATTTCCAGGAACCTTCCAGGACAAATTCTTGAGAGATGGTTGGCTCCGCCCTCCCAAGGTTTTAACAGTCCTTGTTAAATCTTTTAGCAACCTCCAGCAGACACACAGCTCTCACAGGGGGAGGAGAAGTGAATACACCTTTCTTGGAGAGCTGTGAGCTCCAAGGCTCATATTAGTTGGATTTCTGGTGAGTGCGTTTTCATTGGGGTTTCCCACACGTGGTGTATCACTTGGTGAAAGGATTAACTACCCTCACAGAATACAACAATATCTAGCAGTAGGATTCTTACCACTGATTCCATTTGAACTCAAGGAATTTTCACTGTGAAGCGGACCCTATTGATTTGGGGGAGCACAAGCGCTGCTGCAATATTGAAATGACTTTATTTATTTAATTTGTTCTTTATTGCCCATTATCAATTTTTGACTGTTATTTAAGTAGCTGCTATTGATTTATTTATTGATTTATGTATTTATTCATTCATCTATGTGCTGCATATATTCTGTGCGATATATCGTACTAGGCGCAGAGCATTGTTGTTTTCAGGCAGGCACATACAACATTCTATTTTGATTTTAAGGACAAGGATTACTGGAACCATGTCCTGTGGTCTGATGAGACCAAGATAAATTTATTTGGTTCAGATGGTGACAAGCGTGTGTGGCGGCAACCAGGTGAGGAGTACAAAGACAAGCGTGTCTTGTCTACAGTCATACATGGTGGTGGGAGTGTCATGGTCTGGGGCTGCATGAGTGCTGCCAGCACTGGGGAGCTACAGTTCATTGAGGGAACCATGAATGCCAACATGTACTGTGACATACTGAAGCAGAGCGTGATCCCCTCCCTTCAGAGACTGGGCCGCAGGGCAGTATTCCAACATGACGACCCCAAACACACCTCCAAGATGACCACTGGCTTGCTAAAGAAGCTGAGGGTAAAGGTGATGGACTGGCCAAGCATGTCTCCAGACCTAAACCCTATTGAGGATCTGTGGGGCATCCTCAAACGGAAGGTGGAGGAGCGCAAGGTCTCTAACATCCACCAGCTTTGTGATGTCGTCATGGAGGAGTGGAAGAGGACTCCAGTGGCAACCTGTGAAGCTCTGGTGAACTCCATGCCCAAGAGGGTTAAGGCAGTGCTGGAAAATAATGGTGGCCAGTAACAGTGCCCAAAGGCTTATCCAGGACATCATGTATTGTAGTCGTGATTTAGACTTTATAAAGCAAAAAACTATTGAGATTGAACAAAAACTGAAGAACATGATTGATGTACTAGTACAAGGAAGAATATAAATACCCAGAAAATGGCACCATTTTTTTTTTGTATACATTTTTTATGCATTTTAAAAGCCAAATTTTGAAGATGCACACAGTGTGTCAACATGTGCTATCTGCCATCAGGGGATATCAATGTACGCATTTTGTGGGTGCAACCCCTTCCTCACAACTCTAGTAGGTGAAAGGAGGGGGTTGCACCACCAAAACACGTCCAATGATCCCCCATGATGGGAGATAGCACATGTTGACATTAGGCATGGGATCAGGAGGAAAATTCCCAGTTTGACTCCCAATTTGTGTTCATCTTCAAAATTTGGCTTTTACAGGGGTGACATCACCCCATCTGATGAAGGCAATGTCAACACATTTTGGACACTATAATGTCTGATATTGCCTTCAGTTTTTCAATGTTGAACTTTGTAAGTTCCTGAGTTGTTTATGTTATGTTTTGAAACATGCCTGTTTATGTACCCTAGAAAAAAAGTCAAGGTACAACTTTAGGAAACCCAGATTTTTGTTTTAGAAAATAAAAATATTTTACAACGCACTTGTGAATGTGCATGGAGTAAAAGGTTTTATACTCAACAATGTGTGGCTTCTTCTTTTAATGATCAATACCAGTTTTTGTATTAAGTTGGTGTTTACAGTGACAATGGATGTTATTTAATAATGGAAAAACCACTTGGCTCTACAAGTGCACTAGGAGAACCTAGGAGACAGCAAAAAGAAACCCAAGCAGTAAATGAAAATCAAGATTTTATCTGATAAAATATAAAATTTATTCAAAATTTGTTGGCATAGCAATGGCCCCACTACCCGTAAAATATTCCACATATTTTGCCCGCACTTCACGGGCGCTTTGGGGGGGCAAGCCAGGACGTCATTGGTCCAGGGTCATCATTGGTTCATTAAGTCCAGCCTCAGGCCCAACTGAGGCAACATAACTCGGATTATTGAGTTGTGCAAGATGCAGCAAGCTAACACAATATGGTTTAGTTTTTACTCCGCCATATTTATGGCTGTTAAAAATAGGCGGAACTGGCTGGCCATTATCCCGAAGGCATTCTCCACGACTCTTCTGGCTCTGGCCAGCTGGTAATTAAAAATCCTCTTCTCCAGGGTGAGGGTTCTCTGGGGAAATGGCCTCATCATATGATCACCCAGACCGAATGCCTCATCTGCGACGAACACAAATGGCAGTCCCTCAACGTTCTCTTCCGGAGGCGGCAATCCCAAGCCACCAGTTTGGAGTCGTTGATAGAACTCGGTCCGGGCAAAGACTCCACCATTCGACATCCGGCCATTCCTCCCCACGTACACATACAGAAACTCATATGTCGCCGACACCACCGCCATCAACACGATACTATGAAACCCCTTATAGTTATAATAGTATGACCCTGAATGGAGTGGTGGGACGATGTGGACGTGCTTCCCATCAATTGCCCCTCCACAGTTGGGAAAGTCCCAACGGTCGGCAAAGTGGGATGCCACAGTCTGCCATTCCTGTGGTGTTGAAGGAAACTGTGGAGTCAAACAAAAACATAAAAATTAGTCATTTTGCACATAAACATTGCAAGCAGATTAGACACCAGTAAAACTTTTTTTGAAGGAGTATTTAAAGGCAAAAATCTTAAGGTCCACTTATCAGATTCCTCCACCCCTCTGATGGCCCTTTGTAAAAAAATTAGGGGGGGGAGATGTTTTGGACAGGTAACCCTCCCCACTTCATTGAGATCTGAATGCATACATAATGGAATTTTACTAAAACTGGAGAGTGCAAAAGCTGGTGAAGATCTTCACAGAAACCAGCTTCCATTTTTTTTTTTTAAAGCTTAATTGAACAAGCTGAAGTTAGAAGCTGATTGGCTACCATGCAGAGCTGAACCAGAATTTTGCACTCTTTTCCAGTTTTAGTAAATCACCCCCAATGTGTGTTACTTTGGCCAGCCCCTCCTAATTACACTATTGGCAGCCCACTGGACAGGTAAGAAGTGTCATAATACAAAAATATAAATACACACTGTACAAATTGAAGCACATTTTTACATTCTGCAATTAACTAGCAAGATAATAGAAGAACAAAACTTTAAATAGTACCATTTGAAAGTATACAGGCAGGCCCTTGCACTACATGCTTTGGGGATTTCATCCATAAATATGACCACAAAACAGGTAGGTATAGTGTGTATGGGTTTGGCAAAGTCAGCAGATAGAGGATTGGTATCGGTTGACTTATGCCGCGTACACACGAGCGGTTTTGCCGTCGGAATAAACTCTGAAGGTTTCTCCGATGGAATTCCTACGGAATTCCGCTCAAGCGGTCTTGCCTACACACGGTCACACCAAAGTCTGACTGTCTAGAACGCGGTGACATATAACACGTAGGATGGGACTAGAAAAAGGAAGTGCAATAACCAGTGCGCCACCCTTTGGGCTCCTTCTGCTAATCTTCGCACTTTTCAGCTTTCGTGCTTTTCAGTCCATTACTGCTCTTCAGTTTGTGCTTGTGGGTTTGTATTTGCTTTTCAGTGCGTGTAAACACTTTGCATCTGTTTTTTCAGTGTGTTCTTGTCTGCTCATTTCTGATTTTCAGCTCGCTTTTCTCAGGCCTTGCTGTTCTTCAGTACGTTCTGTTAGTTCGTTCTGACCAGCCGACCATTTTGAAGCCATGTTGCGGGTACGTACTAGTCGTAAAGTTCGTGCTGAGTGGGGGCTTGGTGTTGGGGTTCATTCTTTGACACAAGCCCAGTCCATGAACAGGGTGTGGAGAAGTTCATGGACCAAGAATTGGTTACTCCAGCGTGACCAATTCTCTTATATGTCTTTGCTTCATGAGATCCGGGAGAATAATCCTGATGATTTCAGGAACTTTCTCAGGATGATGGACCCCGTTTTTCACCGTCTGTTGGCTTTGCTGACCCCTTATACTAGCAGGCAGGATAAAAGAAAAAAAAACGCGCGGAAAAGATATGTTATTAAATACACCGATAGGAGAGCAGCAGCAAACAGTGCGATAACACAAAAAGTCCAATATGTAATAAAAAAGCTGCGCTAAAAGAAATATAGGTATGTCCAAAAGGTAATAAACATCCAATGAAAACGCTTGAAATCTTGCAAACACCAGGGTGTGCACACATATACAAGGTGCCCGACCACCGTAGCTGTAGATTAGGCTTACCAGACAGCAAGCATTAAAGGCGGATGGCTATCAACCCAGCCACGGCCTTTAAATTTTGCAGATGATCACAATAGGGATGATGATGTGGATGGTTGAAATCCCTCACTTCATCCGGCTAAGGTATCCATTCTCTCAGTATATAGCCCAAAAGAGAAAAAAAATGGCCATAGTGTAATAAATCCAAGGTAACTTTTAATAAAAATGTGATTTGTTGTAGCCGTATTAGTGCAATTGTGACAGAGAAAATTGACAATAAAAATGTGGTAATGCACTTACATTTAAGAAGTGGTAGTATCGCATAAGTTAAAATGCCAGCCGGCATAAACAAACACAGAACGTTCTCAATTGGGACCATTGGGGTGTCGGCACAATATGAATTCCTCTATGTGGACGTGGGGAAGAATGGGCGGATGTCGGATGGAGGAGTCTTCGCCCAGACGGAGTTTTACCAACGTCTCCAGAGTGGTGACCTGGCATTGCCACCTGATGCGGAAAACGTTGATGGACTCCCGTTCCTCTTTCTTGCTGATGAAGCATTTGTTCTGGGCGAGCACCTGATGAGGCCATTCCCCCAGAGGACCCTCACCCCGGAGAGGAGGGTCTTTAACTACCGGCTGGCCAGAGCCAGAAGAGTCATTGAGAATGCCTTCGGGATAATGGCCAGCCGGCTCCGCCTGTTTCTGACAGCCATACACATGGCGGACTACAAACTCAACCACATAATCTTATGCTGCTGCATATTGCACAACTTTTTAAGAAAAAATGCCCACAATTATATAGCCTCAGTTGGGGCTGAGGCCGGACTTCCTTCAAATCCTCTGACAGGCCTGGATATTGGCTGTCCTGGCTTGGCACCCCAAAGTGCCCGTGAAGTTTGGGAGAAATATGTTAATTATTTTACGGGTAGGGGGCCCATTGCAATGCCAGACAATGTCTAAATATTTTTTTAATAAAAAAAAAAATCTGATAAAATCTTTAATTTTCTTTATTGCTTGTGTTTCTTTTTGGCTGTCTCCTAGGTTCTCCTAGTGCACTTGTAGTGCCAAGTGGATTTTACTTTAGTAAATAAGCCCCATTGTCACTGTAAAGACAAAATTACTTCAAAAACTGGTATTGAGCATTGGAAGAAGAAGCCACACATTGTTGATTATCAAACTTTTTACTCTGTGCACATTCACATGTGTGTTATAAAATTTTGCTGTAACATTTTTTATTTTTTTTAGCATTTTTTAAGATTTTTTTCTTTTTGTTGTTATAAACACATATGTTTCTAAACATAACATACCCAACTCTGGAGCTTACAAAGTTCCACATAGAAAACGTGAAGGCAATATCAGACATTATAGTGTCAAAAATGTCTTGAAATGTCTTCATCAGATGTCACCCCTGTAAAAGCCAAATTTTGAAGATGCACACAATTTGAGAGTCAAAATGGGTATTTCCCTCCTAATCCCATGCCTAATGTCAACATGTGCTATCTCCCATCATAGGGGATCAATGGGCGTGTTTTGAGGGTGCAACCCCTTCCTCTCACCTACTAGAGTTACGAGGAAGGGGTTGCACCCACAAAACGCGTGCATTGATATCCCCTGATGGCAGATAGCACTTGTTGACACACCGTGTGCATCTTCAAAATTTGGCTTTGAAAATGTAAAAAAAAAGGTTTGGTTTAGTCCAACAAATGGTAAAATGGTGGCATTTGGAAGAAATTCAGATTCTCCCCAAGACATCAATCATGTTATTCATTTGTTGTTCCATAACATTGAGTTTCTTCCTTATGATGTCAATTTCACCATTCCACACCATGATGTCCTGGATTAGCCTTTGTGCAATGTCACTTGTGAAATGTTCAGCTTGCTCTTCAACAACCAGCACATCACCTAAAAATTGGATTAAAAACATGTATTAAAAATATGCAAGCATACATACAGTGGGGACGGAAAGTATTCAGACCCGCTTAAATTTTTCACTCTTTGTTATATTGCAGCCATTTGCTAAAATCATTTAAGTTCATTTTTTTCCTCATTATTGTTGACATTTTTACAGATTTATTAAAAAAGAAAAACTGAAATATCACATGGTCCTAAGTATTCAGACCCTTTGCTCAGTATTTAGTAGAAGCACCCTTTTGATCTAATACAGCCATGAGTCTTTTTGGGAAAGATGTTTTTCACACTTGGATTTGGGTATCCTCTGCCATTCCTCCTTGCAGATCCTCTCCAGTTCTGTCAGGTTGGATGGTAAACGTTGGTGGACAGCCATTTTTAGGTCTCTCCAGACCTGGCTAGGCCATTCAAGAACAGTCACAGAGTTTTTGTGAAGCCACTCCTTCGTTATTTTAGCTGTTTGCTTAGGGTCATTGTCTTGTTGGAAGGTAAACCTTCGGCCCAGTCTGGGGTCCTGAGCACTCTGGAGAAGGTTTTCGTCCAGGATATCCCTGGCCACATTCATCTTTCCCTCAATTGCAACCAGTCGCCCTGTCCCTGCAGCTGAAAAACACCCCCACAGCATGATGCTGCCACCACCATGCTTCACTTTTGAGACTGTATTGGACAGGTGATGAGCAGTGCCTGGTTTTCTCCACACATACCGCTTAGAATTAAGGCCAAAAAGTTCTATCTTGGTCTCATAAGACCAGAGAATCATATTTCTCTGGTGTTCTGGTGAGTCCTTCAGGTGTTTTTTTTTAGCAAACTCCATGCGGGCTTCCATGTGTCTTGCACTGAGGAGAGGCTTCCGTCGGACAACCCTGCCATAAAGCCCCGACTGGTGAAGGGCTGCAGTGATGGTTGACTTTCTACAACTTTCTCCCATCTCCTGACTGCATCTCTGGAGCTCAGCCACAGTGATCTTTGGGTTCTTCTTTACCTCTCTCACCAAGACTCTTCTCCCCCGATAGCTCAGTTTGGCCGGACGGCCAGCTTTAGGAAGGGTTCTGGTCATCCAAACATCTTCCATTTAAGGATTATGGAGGCCACTGTGCTCTTAAGAACCTTACCTTGCCACAATTCTGTCTCTGAGCTCTTCAGGCAGTTTCTTTGACCTCATGATTCTCATTTGCTCTGACATGCACTGTGAGCTGTAAGGTCCTATATAGACAGGTGTGTGGCTTTCCTAATCAAGTCCAATCAGTATAATCAAACACAGCTGGACTCAAATGAAGGTGTAGAACCATCTCAAGGATGATCAGAAGAAATAGGCAGCACCTGAGCTAAATATATGAGTGTCACAGCAAAGGGTCTGAATACTTAGGACCATGTGATATTTCAGTTTTTCTTTTTTAATAAATCTGCAAAAATGTCAACAATTCTGTGTTTTTCTGTCAATATGGGGTGCTGTGTGTAAAAAAATGAACTTAAATGATTTTAGCAAATGGTTGCAATATAACAAAGAGTGAAAAATTTAAGGGGGTCTGAATACTTTCCGTCCCCACTGTATATTACCTGAAGCTGGGGTGTCAGACACTGACCTGTTGTGGTGACAATCTCCCCGACTTCCTCCATCCCTCCTTCCTCAAAATCCTTGGGGTGTGGTCTTGTTATGAGTTCCCCTTGTTTCTGAGGTGGGGGGTTCCTGGTGTCCTCTGAGTGGTGTCCTCCAAGTCTTTTCTCCCCTATGAGAATGAAACACAAGCTAAGCTTAGCACACAGATATTTGAGTCCAGAACTAGGAATATGAAACATTGCTGGGAAGTGGGGTACAATTGTCTGTTTTGGGCAGTTCCAAGATGAAGACATGATTTTTTACCTTACCAAAACTGGAATACTTACCTTTTTCTGACAGATTTCACACATGGAGACACCCCAAATATCCACTGGAGCACCTGTGTGGGACACCCTAAAATGTTTTTGTTCTGGTGTCCCACACTAGCGCTCCTGAGTCCAGATGTGTAAACAGCTGCTAGTGTCCTCTCCTTACATTACACTGAATTAAGCTTGCATTTCATTCTAGTTACAAACACATCTAGACAGCAATGCCCCCAACTTATTTTTACACAAATAGGCATGACCAAATGTATTTAACCTGTATCTGTCCAAAACATCCTATTTAATGAGGGAACGATGTTTACGACGACCGATTACTGTGCACACGAACATGAAAGTCGCCATTTTAAACTGTACAACAGTAAAGAAAATCAAATGGTGCAGCATGCAATTAATAATCATAATATGAACACAGGACAAATACTTACTTTTTAGAAGCACTTTCTTGATTCTTCCTGCTCCCTCAGTTTCAGGTCTGACCAGCATTTCCTCAATTGCTCCTTGGATCGTCGTACCCCAAAATTCCTGTCCAGACTCTTCACAACTTTAGTCATGATCTTGGGCTTTCTCACATTAGGGTTGGTGTACGGTCCATGCTTCCCATCATAGCCGGTCCTCCACAAGATGCCCACCATCTCCACCATCTTTTCAAAGGCCACATTTGAGGCCTTAAATCTTTTCCTCCGTGATCGGGACATTTCTGTCTCCGGGCTTTCCTCCTCCTCGTTAGTGGAATTAACACACACCTGCTCTTTCTCCGCCAAGTCGTTCCTACTGCGCGCCTAAAGAGAAGGGGCGGGGAATATTCTAAAAAAAACGTCAGGGACAGGCGACGCAGGCGTAGTTTGATGCATGCGCAGTGTATATCAAGCTAACACATGTGTGTCGTACGTACGATCTGTGTGCGGAGGAAGGAGGAACGGAAGTGGCGAGCGTCCTAAACGAAGGTAAAATTTGAACTTGGCCCATCAGTGGCCTATACTGCTTCAAGATTGAAGCCTATATTGGGATAAGATAATGAGAGTTTAGGCTGACATTAGTGTTTTTGTCTTGTGTATTGTCTTACAGCAAAGATGAATGACTTTAAGGACCCAGAATTCATGTCCAGTTTCATAGACAAGTACAGGGAGATGAGGAATTTGTGAGATGTGAAACGCAGCTTATATTATAATAAACAAGCTAGAAGGTCAACGCTGGAGAAACTTCTGGAGTTTGTGAAGACTCGGGTCCCCAATGCAACCATCGAGTTCTTAGACTAGAAAATTGGGATCTTGAGGAACATGTATAAGAAGGAGCATAATAAGATCCAGAAATCACTCAGATCAGGAGCAGCAGCAGCGCAAGTGTATGTACCCAGGCTGTGGTACTTCAACAAACTGCGGTTTCTGGACGACCAGACTGAAGCCAGGGAATCACTTTCTACCCTTCCCTGCAGCCTTCCCTCCACCCTTCCCTCAACCCCAGCAGAGACTGACGAGGAACAACCTGGCCTTCCATCCTGGAAGAAGTGGATGCGCCCAACTGGAGCCAGGTATATTATTTTTATACATATTTATTGTCCTAATATTAATGATGTTAACTAGATGTTATAATTGATAGCTAATTATTGATATGTAAATCACTTTGTTTTAAATCATTAGACAGTAGTGGCCAAAAATATCTGGGATAAGAATGAAAAATGCTGGAGTCAGAGTCAGAGTCTGGAAAGTGGCAGGCAGGAGGAGGCCATGCCCAGTGACAGCCAGGAGGTGGCCGTGCCCAGTGACAGCCAGGAGGTGGGCGGGCCCAGTGACAGCCAGGAGGTGGGCGGGCCCAGTGTCAGCCAGGAGGTGGGCGGGCCCAGTGTCAGCCAGGAGGTGGCTGGCTCCAGTAGGAGCCTCACCCAATCCCAGGTGCCTCCCCTCCACCTTCAAACGAAAAGGCCCAGGAAGGGGACGATGACGGAGGAGACAGCACTGGGCCTCATTAGGGAAGCAAGCAATGTCCTCCGAAGCCCCCTGATGCTGAAGAGGCCTATGGCTGCTATCTAGCCACAAGATTGTTGAAATTGGAGGAGGGCCAACGCCTCCTCTGTGAGGGAATTTTTAGTGAGGCCCTTCAGAAGGGGTTTAGGGGCCAGCTGACAGATAACAGCCACATATATGATCTCACCCATCCTCCTCCTCCTCCTCCTGCCACAAGTCCACCACCAGAGCCACAGCCTCCAAGGAAGGCTGCAGGGAAGGGTGCAGGACAGCATGGAGGGAAGGTTGCAGAGAAGAGAAGAAAGTGATGGCCTGGGTTCAGTCTGGTCGGACAGAAGACGCAGGCTGGTGTAGTACCACAGGCTGGGGACATATATGTCATCTGCTGCTGGACCTGATCTCTGAGAGTCCTGGACCAGATTGTGATCACTATTATATGGACTCCTCAAGATACCAATTTTTTTTCCACAGACTTGATGTGTGCCCTGGGGGCCAAAAGGCTTCGCAAATTCCAAAAGTTTCTCCAGCGTTGCCTTCATCTTTATTTTGTTACCCAGAATAAATGGATATTTTATTTTCGGAAAATACTTGCCTATGTGTTTTTCTTCAAAAATGACAGTTTGTTTGCGAGTAGGCAGGTACATTTCAAAAAGACAATGTCAAATTACCAAGGGACACCAACCAGCCTCCTTGAGATTAAAAAATACAAGACAATAATGTTATTGTGGTAACTTGACACACAAAAAATAAATAAAAAATGAGGGAGATCACTAGAAACTAATTTTGCCATAATCCAAAAAAAGGAGATCTTGATGAAATAAGAAAAAATAATAAAAAAAAGATGACTCTAAAAAATAATTCTAAACATTATTCTGGAGAACTGGCTTTAAAAAAATAAAAGATTATTCATGAGATCACGAGGAATAATAAAGAAATAAGTTTGTGAGAACTCTGTGTGAATATGAGCAGCAAAACAACTTCATTATTCTAGTATTATAAAGCACAAAAGAATGCACTGCATTAAAAGATCACAGAATTTGTAGCGTGAGGAATGTGCTATCTCCATTCCGAACGCTAGTTTTACCAGACCGAGCGCTTCTGTCTCGTACTTGCTTCTGCGCATGTGTCGTTTTTGTTACGTCGGAACAGCATACAGATGAGTGTGTTTCCCGGCAATTAGTTCCATCGGAAAAATTTAGAACATGTTCTCTATCTAAGTCCGTCTGAATTTTCAACGGAAAAAGTCCGATGGGGCATACACACGGTCAGAATATACGATGAAAAGCTCCCATTGGACTTTTTCTGACGGACATTCCGCTCGCGTGTACGCGGCGTTAGCGGTTGGCGGGGAGGGAGGGTTCCGAATAAGTTTGGGACCCCAAAAAAAAGCCTTTGGCACTCTGCCTGAATTTAGGGACACAAATAACATTTGTACACATTTTAGGGGGTGTTTAGGGTAAAACACTACTATGGAGCTGACATAATACATTGTTAAGTGACTAGGCTAGGTGGTTATGGGCCTAGGATAGCATGCTGGGGAGGTTAGTGAAGGTAAATATGCATGAGGGACAAAAAAGGAACTTTAAAAACTGCCAGCATGCATGAGGACAAAGGGGGCATTCACAGCATATTACAATCATGGTAATTAGGGAATGATGAAAGAAATACAATACATTAGCAAACATTAAATACATATAATGTGATGTTAAAGGAGAAAACTTACCCTAATATAGTCCTTCTCCAGGACCTGAATGATAGCAGAACAGGTCTCTGGGATAATGATCCCCAGAGCCTGGGGGGAGATGCCTGTCGAGAACTTGAGGTCCTGCAGGCTTCTCCCAGTCGCCAAGTACAGCAACGTGGTGACTAGCCTCTGTTCAGGGGTGATGGCTTGCCTCATGCAGGTGTCCTACCTGCTAATATCGGGGTCAGCAAAGCCAACAGACGGTGAAAAACGGGGTCCGTCATCCAGAGAAAATTCCTGAAATCATCAGGGTTATTCTCCTGGATCTCCCTCAACAAAGGCATATGAGAGAATTGGTCACGCTGAAGCAACCAATTCTTCGTCCATGAACTCCTCCCCACCCTGTTCATGGACTGGGCTTGGGTCAAAGTAAAAAACCCAACACCAAGCCCCTGCATAGCACAAACTCTACGACGAGGACATACCCACAACATGGCTTCAAAATGGTCGGCTGGTCAGAACGAACTAAACAGAAAGCACTGAAAAACAGCAAGGCCTGAAAGAACGAGCTGAAAATCAAGAACGAGCGGACAAGAATGCACAGAGGATCGAATACAGTACTATTAATAGCACGCACTGACAAACAAATGCGAACTGACTACACGCACCGAAGAACAGATACAAACCCACAAGCATAAACTGAAGAGCAGTAACGGTATTAAAAGCACGAGGCTGAAAAGCGTGAATCGTCTCTCATCAAACTTCTACTAACACAAGATTAGCAGTAGGAGCCCAAAGGGTGGTGCACTGGCTATTGAACTTCCCTTTTATAGCGCCGTCGTACGTGTTGTACGTCACCGCGTTCTTGGCAGTCGGAATTTGGTGTGACCGTGTGTATGCAAGACAAGCTTGAGCGGAATTCCGTCAGAAAAATCATCCAAGACTTTTTCGACGAGAATTCTGCTCGTGTGTACGCGGCATACCTGACTTTACTTCACCCTCTGCCACAAGCCCTGTCAGAGATCATATCCCCAGTGCTAGATGAGTCACATAAAGTCAGATCTGCTGCTAAAAATCAAAAATCTGTTCCCCTTAGCAACCTCTGCTGCTACTGAGCGTCCCTTACCTCCTGTAGATCAGCACCCTGCCACCAGTACCCACACTTCCTCTGTATGTAATCCATTGGAAGCTCTCCCTGCAGTACCGTTGCCCATAGCAACATCTCAGGCCTCTTCCGGTACTTCTGCTGCTCTTCCCTCTATTCCCCCCAGTACTGTTACTACCTTTCCATGGTGCTCAGTCCTCCTCCATGCTGATGACTGCTGCTGATGGTGTCCATGCCTCCTCCATGCTGATGCCACCTGCTGATGGTGTCCATGCCTCCTCCATACTGATGCCGCCTGCTGATGGTGTCCATGCCTCCTTCATGCTGATGCCACCTGCTGATGGTGTCCATGCCTCCTCCATGCTGATGCCACCTGCTGATGGTGTCCATGCCTCCTCCATGCTGATTCTGCCTGCTGATCGTGTCCATGCCTCCTCCATGCTGATGCCACGTGCTGATGGTGTCCATGCCTCCTCCATGCTGATGCCACCTGCTGATGGTGCCCATGCCTCCTCCATACTGATGCCACCTGCTGATGGTGTCCATGCCTCCTTCATACTGATGCCGCCTGCTGAGGGTGTCCATGCCTCCTCCATGCTGATGCCACATGCTGATGGTGTCCATGCCTCCTCCATACTAATGCCGCCTGCTTATGGTGTCCATGCCTCCTCCATGCTGATGCCGCCTGCTTATGGGGTCTATGCCTCCTCCATGCTGATGCTACTTGCCGATAGGGTCCATTCCTCTTCCATGCTGATGCCGCTTGCCAATGAGGTCCATTCCTCCTCCAGATGTAAATAGCGATGTGAGGACACAATCCAGCATCCAACCTGATGGTGGATGTCGGTGTGTGCTACACAAGACCTGTGACTTATACTAACCCCCCGCCAATCACGGACGCAGCCGATCAGAATCTGCTGCGTCCGAGATTTAGGAGGTTGGTATAGGGACAGGGCATCATCGGCTTCCTGAGCCGAGCGTGCACGCCCCCTTCCCGAACCGAGCATGCGAGCAAAGCGAGCGCTGCCGAATGACGGCTTGCACACACGGCCCACTGACACAGTAGCCTCGCCGGCGTACAGCGCATGCGCGCTGGAGGAGCAAGATGGCTGCCGGATAGAATGCATCTATCTGAATGACCTGCCATGTAAAAACTGCAGCGAATTACTAAATCCGGGCGGCTTTGTGTGCCGGGCATGTAGGATGAAATCCCAGGAAGTCGACCACCGCAAGCACTGTAAAAAGGGGGGAAAAAAGAGAAAAGACATATATTAATTAAGTAAATTGGATCAGGTGCAATGAACAGCACCACATAGAGGTAGAAGTAAACAAATATGTTTTAAATAAGCAGATAGTTACTGTATATGTGACGGGACAGATTGACCAGGACAGACAACAGCCACAGTTACATAACAATTTGAATATCATTTAGTATAATACTAGAATATATATATATATATATATATATATATATATATATATATATATATATATATGTGTATATATAAAACTTCCAATACAGTATATTACATGGAGACTATAGTACACCTCCAATAATTCTCATGATACAAAACAACGTGGCAGTTTGATAAATGTACACCATATTGTTCATTATATTATACACAATAACATCACATTGAAATCAGACTATATTGTCCCTGCAATACTAAAGCTGGAAGAATTTAAATGGATTGCCATCCATCATTTGGAGAAGAAAGTGTTTATCTCTATAAAAAAAAAAGGGGGGGGGGAGAAAGGGGTAACTCCATCTCAAGTTGCATGGTGTAGCAGATTGCTATCTCTCAATGCCGCTGAATGAGAACCCTTCCAAAAATGGCTTGAAACATACGGCCTCGTTGAGGCAGGGAGGTAAGGTGGCTTTAAGGATATGTATCCACCGCAGCTCCAGCTAGAGGAGGGTTTTAAGTAAGCGGCGGAGGGCACCGGATCGTGGCGGGAGGGGGGATCCACCGCAGAGACCACTTTTATCTGAAACCGGACCGCTCACTGAAGAAGAGGATACCGGGGGTTATGGTAGCTAGCTGCTGCCTTAACAATGACATCCCTCTTCAAAGTGCCGACGTATATCTGCGTGACCCGGTTCGGAAGTGGTTAACTGACTGCAAAACCAGCCAAATTATATTGAGTTTGCATGAACATTACCACAAATAGCTCCTGAGTTTTGCATTAATTAGTCCGCAACAGGTAAACATACATTGCATACTTACCAACTGTCCCGAATTTCCCGGGACATTTCCGGGATTTAGACTATTTTCCCGATTTTATTGTTTCCCGGGAAATGTCCCGAGAAATCCGTTTCTGCCGCCACCTGCCGCCGCTAGAGGTCCGCGGCCGGCGGAGACATTGTCTCCGCCAGCCGCCATTTTTAAGAAGACCAGGAACACGGCTGGGCGGCTAGGCGGAGCTCCTGTGTCGCCGCCCACCCTCCGCCCCGCTCTGCCCCGCCTACCGCCCCGCATTGCATTACATTCAGCGAAGAACAAGGTTGACACTGGGGTCTTTAAGACCCTGGATGTCTCATTAAAGAGAACCTGTCACCAAAAAAAAAAATCACATAGGGGACTCTTTGTCCCTTATGTGATGGGGGGGTTATGGGGGTCTGCGGGCAGGGAGCTTATCGGAATCTAGAGGCCCCCCTTTAACAAGGGGGATATATAGCCAATATTTTCCTATAGAGCCAGAGCCTATTAGAGCCTCTGGCTCTAATCACGTACTTCAAAAAAACACTCCCCCCCATTGGATCCATAGTTTAGCTCTCTGTATGTAGATCAGGGGGCTGGACGCATAGATAGGGGGGTGACACCCATGTGCCCCTAATGGATGGGCCGCCACTGGTCATGTGGCCAAGGACTGCACCCAGATGATAAGATGCAACATGTGCCTGCACCTTGGCCACCCTACAGCTGATGACCTGAGGCCTGGCACAATATGGAGAAGAAGATAACAGATGGGGGGCGTGGTCTGGACATGGCCGAGTGGAGTTGTGTTCACTAGGAGCTCCCGGCCACCTCTCACCCATCCCGGCATTTCCAGCTCTTTTTAAAGCAGAATGCTCTCTTCTAAGAGACGAACAAACCGAAGGAACAAACAGAGAACCAGCCCGGCTACAAACACACCTGTTATAGGATATTTCCAGAGACTTTTTGGGAGATCGCAACCCAGCTCTCCGGACCCCAAGATGGCGGGACCTCGTGACTCCCTCTCACAGACACCAGCCCTTTTGATGGATCCAGAGTCTTCAGAGGGATCAAGGAGCTCGGTGGTGTACCCAAGCTCCCCGGGAATGTCTACTGAGATTCGGGGTAACATGACCCCCCTTCCTGTCACCTTCAGGGCGACGCGGAGTTAAAGGCTATCCTGCAGGCTCTCCCGACAAGAGCGGATATCGAGGCCTTAGTGGGAAAGGTGGAGGCCGCGCATAAACGTGAGATGAAAGAAATTAAACAAGACATGCAATCCCTATCTTCCCGTCTCACAACAGGAGAGTCCTCTCTGGTGACCCTCGAGCAGAGAGTGGCCTCTTTGGAATCCACGCACAAAGACCAGGCTTGCTCCGCAGTGGATCTTCAGCTGCGCATGGAGGAAATGGAGGACCGGAGCTGTGGGAACAACTTGCGGCTCCGAGGCCTCCCGGAAGCAACGGGCCCATCAGACCTACTAGCCACTGTCACAGATATTTTCAGAAGAGTGGCGGGGGACCATCTGCCTGAGAGTGTGGAGATCGATCGAGTCCATAGAGCCCTGGGTCCTCGCCCGTCAGACCCTACCAGACCGCGCGATGTGATCTGCCAACTACATCACTACATTCATAAGAAGGCCATTTCTCGTGGTGCCTGGGAAGCAGGAGATATAGAATTTGATGGCGCAACAGTGAAGATCCTACCTGACATCTCCAGACCGACTCTCCACCGACGCGCCCTCTTGAAACCCCTGCTGGACCTAGCCAGACGCAGCAATGCCACCTATCGTTGATTTCCACTGTCGGTCACCTTCCTCAAAGACCAGAAATCATTCCTCCTGAGGTCCCCGGAATCTCTGCCTGCGCTCTTCACCTTCCTGGGAACAGACCCGATTGACATCCCCAACTGGTTGGATTACCTCCCTCGTGCGCCAGGACGAATAACCACCTCGCGGGAACAAGTTCCTCAACCACAGAGACAACAAAGATACGGACGTCGTCCCCGCTCTTTATCTCAAGATGAGATACGGGAAACGTGAGTAGATGTGACTGTCTTCTATCTACCGCTGCTTAGTCTCCAAGACCCCATATTGTTTTTTCTCTCCCCTGTATATTCTCACACTAACGATGTGGCTGACTCAGTACACCTTGTACGCCCACTACTACGCCACAAGACATTACTGAGAATCCCTCCTACTCATTTTTCTTGCCCTTTACTTTCATTCACCACCGCGGACATACCCCCCCTTTGCCCAGTTAGCCTCATGGCGGAACTCATGCTGTACTGGGGTCACGTTGTGCAGTGATTTTGGCTCAACCACAATGAACAGTACATTCACTGCACTGGAGGATATCCTCTCTGTTTTGAGCCACCCCGTGCAGGGCGCAGGAGTTCAGGAGAACTACCATAGCCTAATACCTATACCACCCCATATATGGATGTCTCCTATACTCTCAACTACAGAATTTATTAGGATATCTTACCAGTTTGTAGAGTATGCGGTCATCTGCTTCAATGTCAAGTGAACTCTCAGTTATGTTGGTTTAGATGTTATAGTTTTTTTTTCACAATAGAGTTTAGATGTTATAGTTACCTGGAGAAATGTATACCACTGCACTGTAGGCTGATGGTTCCTCCGCCTTGCCCGAGATGAGTACGGAACCCGGTCTATGGATGTAGGCTGAAGGGGTCATAGGAGCGCTCATTTTCAGTCATATTCCCACAAACAATTTCTGGTGGGCGCGTGACGCAGAAATGAGCGATTCACTAGCTTACTGTTGAGAACGCAGGTTTTCTGGTGTCCAATGTTAATTTTCTGTGTTAATTTTAGCATTCTGTTTTTTATTTTTCTTTATATTGCTTACTACCGATGAGATGTCGGGGTGGGTGGGAGCTCTGGGCTCTTGTCTACAGGTTATTGCCCACCCACTCCCCACATAGGCCATTGTGTACAGCCGGGGCTCCGGCTCTGTATACATAAGAAAGTTATTAAGACTCACCTATTTAGTTGGTTTTACGGGTTTTATTTGACCTAAATCCTCATATACCTTTTTCTCCTACCTCCTTCTTCTTTCTGTTCTGTTCTGTCTCTTTCCCACTCACCCCTACCTTTCCTCCCCCCCTCCCTTCCCTTCCCTTCCTGGATTAGATTACCCCCTTTTTACCCCGACACATGGCGGTAGATTCTCTTACGGTGACCTCTCTTAACGCCAGGGGCTTGAACACCCCGGAGAAGAGACGTATGTTACTCTGCGACCTTAAAAAATCTCGTACTGACATTGCCTTCATCCAGGAGACCCACTTTAAAACAGACAAATCCCCTATACTGCATAATAGATCTTTTACCCGTGTTTACCATTCAACCAACTCCTAAATCTAGGGGGTTTCCATAGTGATTTCCAGCAAACTACCATGGGAATTTCAAGAGATGTTAGCAGACCCCGAGGGGCGTTTTATATTTGTAAAGGGCTTGATTGCTGGGAACCAGTTCACATTAGCTACACTGTACGCCCCGAACGAACACCAGGACAGATTCCTTAAACGCACAATAGAAAAACTGACACAATACAAACAAGGCCAACTACTCTTGGGAGGAGACCTAAATGTCCCTCTGACCCCTTCAATAGACACATCTTCTGGTAATTCCTCCTTCTCCCCCACTGCCAGGAAACAAATAATGCAGACTTTACATAGTGCTCAGCTGACCAATGTGTGGCGCCTCCAGCATTCAGGGGAAAGAGACTACTCCTTCTTCTCTCCCCCACACAAGGTGTATTCCAGAATCGACCTTTTCTTGATGCCCCACGACCAGTTACACCTTGTGAACTCCTCATCAATAGGTCAGATCACATGGTCTGACCACGCTCCCATTTCCCTCACATACATCCTCACAGACCGACCCTCACTCAGATCCCTGTTTTGGCGTCTGAACGAGAGTCTTCTACAAATTCCCGAGGTACTGGAGGATGTAACCAAAGAGCTTGATCTCTACTTCCGGGAGAATGATACTCAGGGATGCGACCCCGGAATATTATGGGAGGCTCACAAGTGTGTCCTGCGGGGAGTTCTCATTAAACACGGGGCGTCCATAAAGAGAAAAAGAAATGAACAAATCACTAAATTACTCGCAGCTTTGGCCTCAGTAGAAATACAACACAAACAAACACCCACTCAGGACCTGGAGGCGCAGTTGATGACGCTACGTACACAAATAACAGACCTATTACGCTACAAGGCAAAAGCGGCCCTTCAGTTTTGCCACAAACTCTCCTATGAATCGGGAGACAAATGCGGGAAACTATTGGCCAGATCTGTGAAAGAACTTAAATCAGCAGCTTATATCCCACAAATAATCGGCCCTGATGGCCAAAGAGCCACTACCCCAAAGCAAATATCCAAAGAATTTGGAGACTTTTACTCCAACTTATATAATCTCCCCAGCTCCCCTAGCGAACGAGCAACTGTAGAAAAATACATTTCAGACTCACAGCTCCCATCCCTTTCGGCTGAAACCCAGGAGATCTTAGATGAACCAATAACTTTGGAGGAACTCCAGTCAGCAGTGAAATCTATGAAAGTAGGCAAGGCACCAGGACCAGATGGTTACACTGCTCAATACTATAAAGCCTTTCTCCCCATTTTAGGCCCACGATTAGTAGCTTTTTTTAATGACCTAGGAGAAGAAGCTAGGTTCCCGAGTGAGACTCTTAAAGCCCATATTTCTCTGATTTATAAAGATGGGAAGGACCCGAGCGCATGCGGAAGCTACAGACCCATTTCCCTTTTAAATTTGGATCTAAAGTTATTCTCCAAAATAATTGCCACTAGACTGGCACAACATCTCCAAAACCTAATACACCTGGACCAGGTTGGGTTCATTCCCTCCAGAGAGGCAAGGGACAACACCATCAAAGCCCTTAATCTTATCCATGTAGCAAACGAGAACAAGACCCCCTGTATATTTGTGAACACCGATGCTGAAAAAGCTTTTGACAGGGTGAACTGGAACTACATGTTTTCAGTTCTCCGTCATACCGGCTTAGGAGACAGGATGCTGACATGGATCCGAAATATTTATTCCAACCCCTCAGCCCAAGTAAAAGTTAATGGTGTGCTATCAAGCCCCTTTTCTATTGCTAACAGCACTAGACAAGGCTGTCCCCTTTCCCCCCTACTATTTGCCCTGTCCTTGGAACCTTTTTTATGCACTATTAGAGCAAACCCAGACATAACAGGGCTTCAAATAGGTGACTCCCACTGCAAAATTTCAGCATATGTGGATGATCTATTATTCTCCCTAACCAACCCAAGAATCTCTCTGCCAAACCTCATACAAGAATTTAAAACCTATGGAGCCATGTCTCACTTAAAGATAAACTTCTCAAAGTCAGAAGCAATGGGCATTTCTATACCCCCCCGACACTGAGGGACTTGCAGTCTAACTTCAACTTTAAGTGGACGGATACAGCCCTAACATATCTAGGTACAAAGATTCCCTCTGACCTGTCACGAACGTTTGAACTGAACTTCCCACCCTTGCTGATTAAAACCCGGATTTTGTTAGAAAAGTGGAACACAGGTTTTCACTCCTGGTTCGGGAGATGTAATCTTTTGAAAATGTGCGTTCTACCTAAATTTACCTACCTGATCCAAGCATTACCCATTCATATCCCATCCTCATTCTTCAAGCAGGTCCAATCCCTTTTCACCAGATTTGTGTGGGCTCATAAAAAGCCCCGCTTGAAACATTCACAGCTCACGCTTCCCAAAAGAGAGGGGGGACTAGCATTACCTGACATTCGTCAATATTATCTTGCCTCTCACCTAGGGCGAATACTGGACTGGAGGAGAAATAAAACATTTAAACTTTGGGTCCAACTGGAACAGTCCCAAACACTGATACCTCTAAAGAGTGCACTATGGTGTTTTGATGCCCACCTAAATTGAGGTCACACCCTTCAATAGGTACCACCCTGAGACATAGCCACCAAACAGCCATGCAGACCTCCCTCACAACAAAAAACTCGCCTCTATTTCCTATCCTTGGCCACCCAAACTTTACCCCGGGATTACATACAGCAGACTATAACAACCTTAGAGACTCAGGTAGAGATCACGCAGCCAAATTTGTCATTGGAGGAAAATGGCCATCCATACATGATTTAATCAACCCAGCAGGTGACTACCATCTCCGTTTCTGGAAAGCTGCCCAACTGCACCATTTCCTCCACTCCCTACCAAAAACACAAACGTTTGTCCGCCAACTAACAACGTTCGAGGAGCTCTGTTCAGGAGAAGGCCCATTGGCCCATATTCTGTCCCAAACTTACTCATTATTAATCTCACCAAAAGAACAACCCCCACCTCCCTACTTAGCCAGATGGGAGAGAGACCTGAACTGCTCGTTTTCAGAAGCACAGCGACAACGTATAATCACACTTGCCCTTAAATCTTCGCTTTGCACTAAAATTCAGGAAACGAATTTCAAGCTCCTCACCCGTTGGTACCTGACCCCCTCCAGACTACAGAAATGCTTCCCTTCTTCCTCGAGCCGGTGCTGGCGCTGCGCTGAGGAGGAGGGAACCTTGATCCACATTTTTTGGTCATGCCCGAAGTTGAAAGACTTCTGGGGTGAAGTCAGACGGATAACACAAAAGTGCACAGAGTATATTATTCCAGACGAGGCCGCGTTCTTTCTCCTACACCTTTCCTCGATCCCCATCAAGAGATATAAAAAATCTCTCACACGCCACTTGCTCAATGCAGCAAAGACATGTATCCCACTTTGCTGGAAACAACCCTCTCCACCAGCCCTCTCGATGTGGCTGCGGAGAGTGGAGGACATAAAGAATATGGAAGACCTGATCCTTACTGCTCAACATAAACAAGAAGCCTTTAAAAAAACATGGGACATATGAAACGCATTTATTTTTTCCGAGGAAGGACAACGCTTACTTGGCTCATAACTTCTTCCCCACACGTTTTAGGTGGACTCCGTTGGGACCGGTATACTGGTTTAACTACCGCCATGTCTCCTTCTTCTCCCGTCTCCTTCTTCCCCCACCTCCCGCTACTTCTCTATTACTTCTCTTTCTTCCTCTAAAACTCTCTCCCTTATCTTTCCCACCTCATCTCTAGTCTAGGGACTTCGGTCCCCATTTTCTTTAGAAATATGGAAAAAGTTGGGGGGGAGAGTACCCCGGAGCTGTAAATATCAGCACATTGTCTCGGGTTTCTCTATTCCCTACCTGAAATATTCATATATTCGGAAGTCGCAGACCTAACTATGTACTGTATCATATTTTGTACTAATTTGACCCCTGTATAATGACCACGACAAAGTGCTTATTGTTTATGTTTTTTGTATCGGGGCCCCCACCCCTGTTTGGAGTTGAATAAACTTGATATTTGAAAAAAAAAAAAGAAGATAACAGATGACCTGTTGAGGCTGGATGGGTTGGAGGATGAGGCTCCTGGAGGACCATCCTCCTCTGCCATGACCCACTCCCCTGGACCTGTTCAGGATCCCTCCCCAGTTCTTGTGGCCACCCCTTCTGTGTCTGTAAGTATTCCTTCTGTGTTTTTCTCTGTGTCCCCCCCCCCAGCCTACTGTACCTGCTCCTCTTGTGTCAGAACCTTCCAAGTCTGTGTCCCCCATGAATCTACCCCTCGTCAGTCTGACTTAAAGGAAGGTTCCCCCCACCAGAAGTGGTAGAGAGTACCAAAAAGGGTGCTGCTGCCTCTTCTGTAAAGAAGTCCTCTGTAAAGACTTCAAAGATAAAGGCAAGAGATGAAAACATCTTTGAGTCTTACCTGCAGTACCTGGAGGAGAGAAGGTAGGTTGTGAGGCGGAAGAGGCAGGTGGTGAGGACGTAACAGGGACGGGAAGCTCCAGTGCCTGTTTCCAACCATTCTAGGGCCAAATTAAGATATTTCCTCATCTGCGGCTTCTTTAGAGCGAAGTTCAGATTCTGAAATGGAGTTGGAGGAGGCCTCAAGAAAGAGAGAGGCTTCTGGTGATGAGCAGCAGAGAGGAGCTAAGAAGCAATCCATCCAATAACCCAAATGGCGGTTCCCCCTCCGTTAAAAGTGACAATAAATGTCACCAGCATTAAGTCAGTAAGTGCTCATTCTATGGCCTTCTTTTTGTTCAGCCAATTAGATGCTGAAATTTTATTTTTGCAAGAGACTAGGCTCACCTCCTTGGCAGATATTCATATGGCCAAGAGAGAATGGAGGTATGGTCCATCTTACTGGTCTCTTGCAGCGGTGTGGCGGTGTTGTTTAAAACCAGCATGGTAACTGTCCGGCGGGCTAATGAGCTGGAGATTGGGAGATGTATGGTCTTAGACGTCCTTGTAGGAGGGCAGGACCTGCGCCTAATGCTTATGGGCCACACACAAAGTGGGACAGGAAATGCCTTTTTACAAGGATCAAGCCATTTCTTTTTACATCCCGGCAAGTAGTATTTGGAGATGACTTTCATACAGTGACTAGGCCCAAGGACAGGAAGGGCTTCAAGGACAAGCTGGGATATGATAGCCTTTTTTAAAATAATATAGTTAGGGATGCTGGTCTGAGTAGGATATATATATATATATATATATATATATATATATATATATATATATATATATATATATATATTTTTTTTTTTTTTTTAAGGAGACCTCTGCTTTCTCGTCCACAGTGGTACAGGCAGCGGAGTTCTCTGATCACTGTATGCTATCTGTGGTCCTGAAAGCTTCAGACGCCCCTCAGATGGGCAAGGGCATCTGGAGATTGAATTCGACTCTCCTCGAGGATGAACATGTTAGACAATCCTTTGAGGAATTCTTTCAGGCACAGGTGATCATCCTGGACCTCTGTAGCAGCAAGGCTGAGTGGTGGGAGCTGACCAAAAAGAGGATCGTTGGATTCCTCCTGGGGCATAGGCAATAGAAAGCAGTTTGATAGATACACGACCTACCAATGTTTGTGGAGGAAGCTGGATATTCCTGTCTTGAGAGGAGAAGATCCTGGGGCAATCTCCGAAGTGAAAGTCCTCCTAAGGAAGTGTCAATATGACCGGCATGCCTCTTTGGTTCTGGAGAGGGATTATGGGAAGTACCACTCGCCTGACCCTTACCAGAACTGCAAACAAGGTTTAGCTGTTAAGACGGTCGTTGGCCTTAAGGATAGTACAGGTTCCTTGACAATGTCCAGGTCAGGGATCCTGGAGGTTGTGAGGTCTTTTTATGCTGACCTTCTTGGGAGGAAACGTGACCAGGGCTGGTGCAAGGATTTTTGACACCCTAGGCGAAAACAAATTTTGCTGCCCCCCCCCCTTGGCTCCACCCCTGACTCGTCCCTCTTTGCCCTGCCCATGTATACCCTACCTTTTTAATGAAGCGCCTATCAATGCAGCCTACCAGCACCCAACAATGCAGCCTAGCAGCACCCAACAATGCAGCCTACCAGCGCCTATCAATGCAGCCTACCAACGCCCATCAATGCAGCCTACCAGCGCCCAACAATGCAGCCTACCAGTGCCCATCAATGAATGTTTGCTTGCTTCCATTCATACGGGAGTCGGGACACAGACACAGTCCTCCACTGCCGCTGCGCCTCTGACACTATGTGCGAATGGAGCGGCGGCTGCCTGCTGATGCTGAGACTTAGTTGCTTGCTGCAGAGAGAAGAGAGTAGGAACGCCAGTGGCCAGGCGCCCTAGTGGTAGCACCGGCCTTGACCGTGACAAGATGGAAAGCTTTTTGGACTCTACTCCAGGTCCAAATGGTGGAGATGGTCCATTGATGAATTTGACAGAGGAGATCACAGTTGAAGAGGTGATGAGGGCAATTGAACAGCTTGCCATCAAAAAGCCACCTGGACGGCTGAGTTTTACAAAGCCTTTAGGTCTATTCTGGCTCCACATTTGGTAGAGGTTTTTAACAGTTGCCTTGCTGAGGGGGTGCTTTCCCCTTCCATGAGGCACTCAGCTGTGATTCTCCTTTCAAAAGGTAAAGATCCTTAGATCAGCCTTCTCAATGTCGATAGAAAGGTACTGGCCAAGATACTTTTCTGGCACCTTTCGTCAGTAGCAGGGTCTTTGCTTTCTCGCCATCAGCACTGTTCGGTCCAGGGTAGAAGCACCTTTACAGCGGTTTTAGCTGTCCAGGAGGCCTTGGAGCAGTGCAGGGCTGCAGGCTGGGGAAAGTATTTTCTGGTGTTGGATCAGGCAAAGGCTTTTGATCGTGTTAACCGTGAGTACCTGTGGCTGCTCCTTAGTAAGTATGGTTTGGTATGGTTTTGTTGATTGGTTGAAAGTCTTGTATAAGGGGGTGAAAAGCTTCCCTCTTGTTAATGGTTGGGTTGGGCAGTCCTTTGAGGTTGATTCCGAGGTGCACCAGGGTTGTCCCCTGAATCCCCTGCTCTATGTGTTTGCAATTGACCCCTTCATCAGGAGGCTAGAGAAACAGCATGTTGTGTGGGGTACCAGTGGGGCTCCTGGGTGAGCCACCTTTGAGGGTTGTTGCCTATGTGGATGATGTGCTGGCGATTGTCACTGGGACAGATGAAGTGGAGGAGGTCGTCTCTCTGACATCACGGTACTCTGGAGCATCGGGCTTCAAGATCAATCAGGAAAAGAGTGAAGTTTTCTGGATGGGAAAGGAAGGTGAGGGGTTTGCTTTCCCGGACACCTATCCATGACCCTAGGAAAAAATTTAGATACTAGGCATTGAATTTGGATCTGGCAATTATGAACTCATTATGGCTGATTATGGGGGCTTGGTTGAAAGCATGGAGGGGTTTCAAGTAGCTTGACTGCCAGGAATCTCTTTCCCGGGTGGCTGTCTGTCTCTTATCACCTAGATTTTATAATTTATGATTCATTTTTTAGAAATGGCTGTGTGCATAGGTGATGGGTTGTGCATCTTAGGACCTCTCTGCTGCTTTATGTAAATAATTTTCTAAAAATGTGTTGGTAGTGGACTATGTTTATATTGTATATATTCTAAACATGGATGTGTATTTCTTTGTTTTCAGTTGAAGTTTTGTACTATGGTTTTGTTTTTTACTTTTGTATAAAATTTGTTGCTTGATTCTTTTCAATAGTAGATCAGCAGAGTCCTCCAGCAGTGCAGAGTATTTCAGGAGAGGAGAGTTATAGAGGAAGGAGCAGAGTCCTCCAGCAGAGCAGAGTATTTCAGGAGAGGAGAGTTATAGAGGAAGGAGCAGAGTCCTCCAGCAGAGCAGAGTATTTCAGGAGAGGAGAGTTATCACATCACATGTGGGTGGTAATGATGGGAGGGGTTTAGTGTATATATATTGTTTTGTGTCACTTGATTGTTGTCCTGTGGAAGACGAGCTTGTGCCTCATCAAAACGTTGAAAGAAAACGTCATCACTAAGCCTAGGTTCACATATGTTCAAACACAGACATCACATGTGATTTGCACCCGCACTACGCATGTGATGTCTGTGCAATACGAGTTCAGCCATACAGTTGAATGGCTGAACTCGCATTAAATTCGCAGGAGACTTTTTTTTTTTCCCCCGCACTGGAATCGGATCGCATGGGTGTTCTCACCTATGCGATCCGATTCCTGTGCGAGTTCATAGTTCACACTCCGATCTGTGAACCGATCTGGGGTCGTGTCATGAACAATGTATTGACACCCGCAGCGGTTCGCAGAGGGCAGTGAGAACTGCCTGCGGGAGGGATGTGATGCGGGAACCAGCGCTGTAATTGCGCCGGTTCCCGCATCGCACATATGTGACCCTAGGCTGAGTGTTCACCTGTCAGGACCCGTGAATGCCGCCTTACCTTTTGTATTTTATGGACTTCATGCTTTGCTGAGCACCCGGGACCATTTTATCTCAGATATGTGTGCGGTGACAACTACTGGAATACAGTGGAGCCTTTGATTATGAGCATAATCCGTTCCAGGAGAATGCTTGTAATCCAAAGCACTCGCATATCAAAGCGAGTTTCCCCAATAGAAGTCAATGGAAACGAAGATAATTTGTTCCGCATTGACTTCTATGACATGCAATACCGCATGTGGCCAGAGGTGGAGGGGGGGCGCCAGAGAGCCTCAGAAATACTTGGGGACAGCTCAGCTGAACTCGAAAACCCTCGGAAAGGCTCGGAAACACTCAGGAACTGAGTATTTCTGAGTGTTTCCGAGTATCTCCAAGTGATTCCGAGTATTTCCAAACGACTCTGAGTTCCACCGGCGCCCCCACACCTCTGGCCAAATGCGGTACTGCACACCCCATTAGCTTGAATTCTGTTTGTTTTGCGAGACAACACTCGCAACCCGAGTCAGGTTTCTTTCAAAACGCTTGTTAACCGCGTTACTCGTAAACCAAGGTTCCACTGTATAGTTTATGAATATTTCACATATGCCAAGTGCAGACAGCAGGTGGTGCTATTGGGTCAGTTCTCCAGCACTCCTCCTCCAGTTACTGACTTTTGTGCTGTGAAGTCTGTAATTTGATCTTCCTACCATTCAAGGCCACACCCATCTGGATGAGACAGAGGAAGGACACGCCCACCTCCCTGCCTCTACTTCATACAGCTTTGTGTGGAGGATCAATGAGAGAGAGACAACCTAAAAGTCAGCTAGTCTGTCTGATAGGGAAGCCCAGAACTTCCAGTGACATGTCATCAATGGAAATATTTGTACCAGTATACAGGCGGTCCCCTAGTTACAAACATCAGACTTGCAAAACGGAGGGAGACAACAGGAAGTGAGATGAAATCTACCCCTAGGAAGGGAAATTCTCTCCTGTAAGAGTTAATATGGGGAAAAAGGTGTCTCCTCTGCACTGATGCTTTATCACCAATCCTTGTTTCACTAAAGACCCCAAACTTTTCAAAATCCAATTGTCATTGGGACAGAAAGTGGGGTGAAATCTTCTGAACTGTGTGGCTGGAACTACACTTAAAAAATGTACCTGTTCCGACTTACAAACAAATTCGACTTAAGAACAAACCTACAGACCCGATCTTGTTTGTATCTGGGGACTGCCTGGTATATACAAGTCATAGAGAAACGTGACATTAAAAATGATTTATAAATGAGTAAATATTCCCAACACCTTTTTATTATTTTTTTTTATATAAAGATCTAAACACATTATTGTTCTTTTTAAGCAATTTGTATTCCAGTAAAATGAAAAAAAAAAACAACCATACAAGAGACTCCCATGCTGAGACATTACCACTTGCCGACCGCCGCACGCCGATATACGCCAGCAGAATGGCAGCGGTGGGCAAATTGGCGTATCTGTACGTTCCCTTCAATTGGCCGGGCTAGCGGGCACGCACGCACCACCCGCGGGGCTAGCGGGCATGCGCCGCACACAGCGTGACCGTGCCCATGGGTCCCGCGGACTCGATGTCCGCCGGTGTCCCGCGATCGTGTCACGGAGCCACAGAATAGGGAGATGCCTATGTAAACAAGGCATTTCCCCGTTCTGCCTAGTGACACGACAGAGATCTACTCCTCCCTGTGATCGGGAGCAGTGATCGCTGTCATGTTAGTGGTAGCCCATCCCCCCACAGTTAGAATCACACCCTAGGACACACTTAACCCCTTGATCGCCCCCTAGTGTTTACCCCCTTCACTGCCAGTGTCATTTACACAGTAATCTGTGCATTTTTATAGCTCTGATCGCTGTATAAATGACAATGGTCCCAAAATGGTGTCAAAAGTGTCCGATGTGTCCACCATAATGTCGCAGTCATGATAAAAATCGCAGATCACCGCCATTACTAATAAAAAAAAAATTAATAATAAAAATGCCATAAAACTATCCCCTATTTTGTAGACGCTATAACTTTTGCGCAAACCAATCAACATATGCTTATTGCGTTTTTTTTGTTTTTTTTTACCAAAAATATGTAGAAGAATACGTATCGGCCTAAACTGAGGAAAAAATTATTTTTTTTAGATATTTTTGGGGGATAATTATTATAGCAAAAAGTAAAAAATATTGCTTTTTTTTTTTTTAATTATCGATCTTTTTTTGTTTAAAGCGCAAAAAATAAAAACCGCAGAGGTGATCAAATACCACCAAAAGAAAGCTCTATTTGTGGGAAAAAAAGGACGCCAATTTTGTTTTGGTACACTGTCGCACGACCGCGCAATTGTCAGTTAAAGCGACGCCGTGCTGAATCGCAAAAAGTGCTCTGGTCAGGAAGGTTGTAAAATCTTCCGGGGCTGAAGCGGTTAAGGGAAACCTCTACTGAGGAGACTGTGGAGAAGACAATGCTGGACTCCTGAAAATGCTGCTTGCCTGGCTGTCTCTGGTATTGTCTCAGTACTTTAATGCCGTGTACACACGGGCGGACTTTCCGAGCAGACAGGTCCTAAGGGACGAATCCGTCGGACAATCCGACCGTGTGTGGGCTTCATCGGACCTTTTCGGTCGAAAATCAGACAGACTTTAGATAGATAGATAGATAGATAGATAGATAGATAGATAGATAGATAGATAGATAGATAGATAGATAGATAGATCACAATAGTCTTGGCCTAGTGACTGTCCAATAGCAGTGAATCCTGTAGTTGGTTAGTTATTCCAGCCAACCACAGTGATCTGTGAGGGAGGATAAATCTCACTTAAATCGATATTGAACCCAAAACCAAAAATGTAATCTATTGCAGCTCAACAATCATAAGATGTGGTGGCTGCATTCGTTTTTAGGCTTTACTCCCTGTTTTCACCAGGTGATCTGGCCAGTAACACACCTCCTGTATTAGAGCGCCCCCCCCCCCCCTACTCTGGATGAAAGAGCAATGGAGACAACAATGCACAAGAGCATAGTCAGTCAGGGGGGTGGGAGTGTTAGATGCACTAGCAGGTTTAAATACACTAACAAATTGAAGCCAAGTTCCAGCTCACACTTTATAATCGGTTACAGCAAACAGTTTTTTTCTTTTTAGGATAAAAGGTTTTACATTAATAAATAAAAGCTGGTCATTGTAAGCACCCCTGTCAGTGGTAAATGTCACTGTTTCATCTCTGTAAACTGGTACATCTGGAAGAGAGCTTATTCTTTTGCAAAACAACAGACTTACTGTCCAGATCACCAGATGAAAATAGAAGAAAAGAAAGCCTAAGAAAGAAAATGAATGCAGCCATCAAATCTAAGAATTGGTAAATGCAATATAATAAATGTTTGCTTTTGGGAATACCACTTTAAGTGTCCCCAATAATTTATCTTTCCACCCCATCCCCCTCTTCCTGTGATGTCACCAGTATCTAAGCAGAGTTCTCACATCTCCTGATTCCCACCACATATCTTTATACAACCTTTTGGTACCCATATCCCAGCATGGAGGGGCTCAGTGAAGGTGGTGGTGAAGGTGTGGAGATGTCGGATCGGGTCACACAGATCATAAAAGGAGATCCGTCCGACCTCATAATCCAGATCTATCCTGACTCTGTTACTGGAGATATTGGGGGGTAAGCGGATCCCTTTCCTGTCATGTATCACCCAATACTGATCACCTCTCCTGTACAAACCCCAGGACTTGTTATTCCATCCAATCAGTGACCGCTTTCCTCTCCTCTCTATACTGGGGTAACACATCCCGACTATCCACCAATCTGATCCCCCGACATCCACTTCCCAGTAATGTCTCCCTGAGGAGAAACTCCGACTGCTCAACACCTGAGAATAATCCTGAAATCTCTCTGGTGTTTCTGGATGATTCTGGTTTCTATCTGACCTGGATACAGTTTTCCTGTCATCTGATATATGGAGATAATTATCAGCTGTGTTTACATCCAGTAATATGTCTGCAGCTCCCTGTATATAGAAGGATACATTTCCCTCAGTTATTATATCAGATAATGTGTGTAATGTGTGTGATATCCCATCCACATCCAGACCCCCTCCATCATGGAGGAGCTTCTCATGTCTCTCTCGGTCCTCATTATCTCCATCCTCAGTATCACACAAGTCACCTGTGTCTGATTCCTGTAAGACAGTCAGTGGATCCGTCATGTTACACAGCTCCTCAATGTGACGCATCTTCCTGTACAACTCCTCCTCCTTTATTTCCAGATCCCAGATGGAGATGGAGATCCGCTCTGCCCTCCCGGAGATTTCCCTCAGGACTCTCTTCTCCAGGTCCTCCAGACGTCTCCTGAGATCTCTGAACAGGACAGTGACTCTCTCGGTGTCACCAGTTGCTTTTTCTTCTACTTTCCTCCTGTGTTCCTGCAGACTCTGGACTCTTTCCTCCGTCTCCTCTCTCTTTATCAGAAGTTTCTGCAGAACATTCCTCAGGGTCCCCTTCTTTTTCTCAGAAGCCTCATCCAGCATCTCCACCTGGTGTCCTCGATGTTCTCCAGCCAAACTACAGGACACACAGATACAGGTCTCATCCTCAGTGCAGTAATACTCCAGGATCTTCTTATGAACAGAACATTTCCTGCTCTCCATGGACAAGGTGGGGTCACATAAGACGTGTTCTGGGGACTTTTTGTGGACTCTCAGGTGTTTATCACACAGAGAAACCTCACAGAGCAGACAGGATCTAACAGCAGGTACAGGATAGTCCACACAGTGAGTACAGAAGACCCTGGACTCCTCCCGATCTGGCTGAGCAGACAGGAAATTCTCCACTATGTTACGTAGTGTTATGTTCCTCTGCAGTGCAGGCCGATCCTGAAACTTCTCTCTGCATTCAGGACAGGAATATCCTCCAGACCCCTCCTGTGTATCCAGCACACGATCGATACAGAGCCGACAGAAGTTGTGTCCACATCTCAGGTTTACAGGATCTGTATAAATGTTCAGACAGACGGAACATTCCAGCTCAGCTCTCAGGTTAGCAGACGCCATCGCTGACAGTAGAAGAGGGAAATGAAAGTGAAAATCTCTGACACCGGAGAAGAATGTAGTTGGGAGGGTCACTTCCTCCTACACAGGGCGAGGCCGGGCTGTGCCTTGTACTGTATTGATAGGATTAGTTATATGAAGGGACACAGATAATATAAAGATCTCATTAAGAATAATGTACCAATTTTAGAAAAATGTTCATCCTATTTTGCAAACCTGCTGTGTCCATGGCTGGGGGCATAAATAGAGTAAGGCACTCCAGACACACGGGCCACATCTAGTCCTGGGTGATTCTGATCCCAGTACTGCCAACCATTTTTTTTATTCTGCCACCTGTCAGACCTGTATGTAACACCCTCTACCTGAAGGTAGGTGCTAGAGTAGGATTTTTTTCCTAAGTTCAGGGATATGTGCAGGTAAATTTAGGCAGGCTTATGCTGCCCGCCAGGCCTGTCTGTTTTGATACTGGGAGTGTACAGTGCAGTGGTGGGTGTGGTGTTAGGGACATAAATCACCGTCTCAGACCGTCCTCGGGAATCAAGATAATATTTATTGCATATGCAAGAGAAATGAATTGCATTACATGTTCATGCAGTCATCGTCATTTCTGAAGAAAATACTGTGGTACGTGTCTTTTTTATAAGCCCTGGACACAGTGGCATATCTAAGGTATGGCAGATATGGCAAGTGCCATGGGTGCCATATGAAGGGGGCACTCCTGAGTGGCTGGGCAGCAAGGCACTTAACATAAGGTGACCAGACGTACAGTCCCCGAACTGTCCTTCCCCGGCTAAAATATGTCTCTGGATTTGTCCCCGGCAGGGGCGGCACCAGCCGCATGTCTTGCACAAAATGTAAAGCTCAATACACTTGTCAGCACCGTACACCCTGTGAGTGGATAAGCCGGAACTGTTCTTTCAGTGATAAAGTACACTGGGGACTGCTTTGGGTGTCGCACACACAGCCGCATCCATCCAGCAGGAGATGCTGGAACTTGTTATTTGGCAAGTGGAAGAAAGAGTGGCAGCCCCCAAGCTGTGTGATTTCAGGGGGTTCTGAATACTCTTTCTTACTCCTAGACAGGTGAGTGAGAGAAGATGGTGACCCGAGGCTGACAATATGTGTATAGTGCACCAGTAATACAGACGCACTACCAGGGTCAGCCATGTGTGTTTCCAGGGGGTAGTTCATCCACCTCTATCACTCAGGTATAAGCTCTATGGGTCTTGTTTTCCCTTTTCTATGCTTATTGAAGAGGTGAGCTCCCGCCAGACCTTTTTATTGGGATTGTTAATCAGAGCATTTATTGTAGCGCTGCCTATTTTATTCTCATTAGTATTAAACTAGTATCCCTGTGTGTATTTCTTTCCTGATTCATTTGGTTTGTGTATAAGATGTGCAGTGGTTTCCTTACTGTGGTGCTGAACCCCAAAACAAGAAAGGAATATATCAGTTCACCAATTCTTAAGGCCCCTTTCACACTTATACGACTTGTCCCACGATTTTGTACTGCAAAATCGTATGACAAGTCATTCTCCATGATTTTCATTGACTACCATTCATATTGGCACGAATTTAAGTGGTGCCGACTTCAAAGTAGTCCCTGCACTACTTTGGTCCAACTTCCATGCGAGTTGTACTCCATAGACCTCAAGTAGCATGCAAATCGTACCTGAATAGTATAGACACGATTTCAGTACAACTTTGTAAGCACAAGTTGATGGTTAATGCCAAAGTTGTGGCAAAGTCGTACAAAGTAGTACTGCTCCCAAATCGTGAGGAAATCGCGGTAAAATTGCGCGACTTTGAAGTCGTATAAGTGTGAAAGGAGCCTAAAGCAAAAATAAAGTTCCACTGTAACTCAGTGTGAGCAGGCAGGCATTGATGGCAGAAAAGACAGGAAATGTGTCTTCTGCAATAAACGACACCTTCCTACCTGATCACAGCAATCCCTGGAATATAGGATGGGCTGCGCAAGCCTACTGCGGCTGGCCTGATCCTGTGTGCTGGGATGACTAGCTCCCACGCATGCGCAGTAGTGACGCGATTCCAAACTTGCCCACTGAAGAGGCCCAAAAACTGGCACAGAGGAGATTATGCCAGCAACAGAGGGACCGTTGGAAAGGTGAGTATCTCTGCCTCCATCCTAGGATGGACATGGATCAGTGTGCCAGCGCCATAGACCTGTCATCAATACACACGAAGTGTCACCCCAGGATACAACTCCCATGGTGCACCATTGTCTCAGGCTGCAGCCTCTGTCTATGCATCAGTGACCTACAATAAAGTTGCACAGGAAGACATCCCGTTGCCATAGGGATGCTGTGCATGGCATGTTGCTGCAGACAGCCAGGAGAGAAAGAGGACTACGCCGGGTGCCATGTTGGTTGTGGCAAAAAGGGAGGAGAGTGCATGGTAACAGTGTTGTGGTGGGAGGAATGTTGGGGGGGGGATTGAGGTGTCAGAGGCAGGCTGGTGGGCATGGATGGCTCTAGTTAAAGGGGAACTCCAGGGAAATGTAAACAAACATATCCAGTGCTATGTTTAATCCAACTGGTGCTGTTTTTTTTTTTTTTGATGTTTTTTTTTTAACTGCTACAGCCCCGGAAGATTTTACCCCCTTCCTGACCAGAGCACTTTTTGCGATTCAGCACTGCGACGCTTTAACTGACAATTGTGCGATGTGGCTCTCAAACAAAATTGACGTCCTTTTTTTTCCCCCCACAAATAGAGCTTTCTTTTGGTGGTATTTGATCACCTCTGCAGTTTTTATTTTTTGCGCTATAAACAAAATAAGAGCGCCAATTTTGAAAAAAAACGCATTATTTTTTACATTTTGCTATAATAAATATCCCCCAAAAATATTTAAAAAAAACATTTTTTTTCCTCAGTTTAGGCCAATACGTATTCTTCTACATATTTTTGGTAAAATAAATCGCAATAAGCGTTTATTGATTGGTTTGCGCAAAAGTTATAGCGTCTGCAAAATAGGGGATAGTTTTATGGCATTTTTATTAATATTTTCTTTTTTACTAGTAATGGCGGCGATCAGCAATTTTTATTTTTTTTCGGGACTGCGAGATTATGGCGGACACATCGGACATTTTTGACACATTTTTGGGACCATTGTCATTTATACAGCAATCAGTGCTATAAAAATGCACTGATTCCTGTGTAAATGACACTGGCAGTGAAGGGGTTAACCACTAGGGGGAGGGGAGGTATTAAGTCAGTACTAGGGAGTGATTACTAACTGTAGGGGGGATGGGCTAGCTGTGACACGTCACTATCTCTGCGCCAGATGACAGGGAGCAGAGATCCAGTGACATTTGTCACTAGGCAGAACGGGGATATGCTGTTTACGTCAGCATCTCCCGTTTGTCCTCTCCGTGAGACGATCACGGGTATCCCCACGGCAATCGAGTCCGCGGGACCCGCAACCCGACTGATGGAGCTCCCGGCCGCCGCGCGCACGTAATGGCTAGGCGGGGAATTCAAGTGGACGTACCTGTAAACCCATTTGCCCAGCCGTGCCATTCTACTGACGTACATCGACCTGTGCCGGTCGGGAAGGGGTTAAGGTTGTCTGAAAGTTGGGTTTCAAATGTTTTGACAGGGGCGCAGCTTCAGTGCTTGCCATAGGCACCATTTTCACTAGATATGCCTCTGCCTGGACACCCCCCTTTCCTGTCTTAAAACATGCCCAGTCTCATGTATTTTCAACTTTATTCTGGACACAACAAGAGAGGTGGAAGTGTCTGTTACAGACTGTTATCTTCATTAGCAATGGTTACAGGATACTGACATGAAAACTCTCCAAGCCGACACAAAAATACAGGATGTATACAAAAAAACTGCAAGTCTAAACATCTTATCACTAAGCTAAATATTGCTGAGTCTAAATAGTGCTGACTCCATATTATCACTAGTCTATAGATTATTTCTAGTCCATGATAAACAAAATGGCGTTTTTCATAACTGACATTTAAAGTATAATTTCTCTAACATCTCCCCCCTTTTATACTCATAATGTCAATAATTCAAATATCCAGGTTCTTTTATTTTTACCAGGTATTATCATTTAGACAGATAAGTCTTTAGCGAGAGTTGTAAATTCATCATCAGGTTCCGAGTATAGTTCTGTGTCGCTCTGGAGGAGCATAGTTTTTGTTAAAGATGTGTCAATCAGTCTTTGAAGAATTCCCCTAATACAGGGAATGCAGCAACATCCACACACAATGTAAGAACTGCGGCTGCCATGACAGTAGAGATGAGCAAACTTTTTGCAAGATCAACCCACTTACCAAACCATTTTTCAAAGAGTCTCGTCAGGGGGTTCTCTACACCAGAGTTCTCAGCTAATTCTTCAGATAGCATTTGTAGGCCTTGTAAGGCCTTGGTAATACTTCCATCAGGTGCCGTATTGTTTGGAATAAAAGTGCAGCAGAAGGTGCTGAACATTTTGCATACCCTGCCCCTTTGGCAGCAACTTATCCAATGCTATACGGTTCTGCCACGCTGTCAAAGAGGTGGCGTCCAATTATGCTGCTATACCTTTGATAGCATCTCTGGTGTAATTCACAAACGCCCACCAAACAGGACCCAGCTTACTCCGGTTCAGTTGGCAAATGTTAAAAAGCATATAAGAGAAAAAAAAAAAAGAGTCTCCACATAGTGTAAATCTGTGGGTGGGATTTATTAATAAATAAACGGATATCCAAAAAACTTCAATAAAATAATGAACAGATAAAAAGAGCGCAGTAAAGGTGGCCAGGGCCGACGTGTTAACCCTACGCGTTTCGTCAAGAGACTTCAACTGGGGTACACGCCAGCCGTTCACCTACTGCGCTTATAAACAAATGAAAATTATCACAATTGCTAGCCTGTGTGGCCGATCGGAATAACAACTTCCGGTGTCCTGTTTGCATTCCAGGCGGCGTGACGCCGTGTAATAGGACGCTTCGGCTTAGAGCGTCTTGGACGTCGTGACGTCAGCCGTCAGGACGCTCCGGGATAAATAAATATACAAATAGGAAAATAAGAAGTGCCACTATTGTTATATCACCAGCCAAGCCTCCGTCAGAGCTGCCAATGATGTCCTTATCTGAGGTCACATGACTTTCACGTCATTACCCAGCACAGCTAAACATACGGAAATATGCCAAAAGGCTATAAAATCCCCGATGGCGCTGTCAAAAGGTATAAGTATGAGAACAAGAGCGGCGCTCATCACAGGAAAGCAGACAGGAGCTAATCAAACACAGGTCAAAAGTATACACAAATAACCAACAGGCAAAATCATTAGTAGCAATATGTATACCGTATAAAAATAATGAACCTGAGTGTAATAAAAATAGGGAAAAAAAACATTTAAAATATATGGAAAAAGCCAATAACATGGATATTCCCATGTGAAAGCTGAAAAAAAGGAGGGGGATAGGGGCCACACAAACTAGCATAGAATATACATAATATAAAGTAATATCGAAATAAAATATATTGTGCCAAAAGGAATTCATTCCCTACAGTATAAGGGTGCTAAGGAGGATATTCAAGTGTATTGGTGAGTCATATATCACAGTGTAGATACATTCAATATATTGACAGGTCGTATATCTACATACAAGTAAAGGTACTTATAAGTGGAAATAGTGAAATAAAAAAAGACCACATATGACTGAAACGAAGGTGATTAATGGTGACAATAGGATCTAAATAAAATCAACTAATAACCACTGAGGGAATAAATATAAGGTATAACATATGTAAAAATAATGTTATTTAACACAACTTACATTTTCATTTCTATACTTTTTCTTCCACAAATTTTACATAAATATCTTTATCATTCCCACTCTTACACTCACTCTTCCCTCTCATTCCCTCTAAGTTGTGTTAAATAACTTGTAAATTAAAATTTTGCAATAAAGAGTTTAAAAAAATAAATAAATAAATAATGTACCTCAAAAATAGGTCTATAGTAAATATTCTATGGGCACGGAAAGTTCAAAAATAATTGCACTGAGAGAATGCACATGAGTATCACGAAGTGTAATCAAAGGAGGACGTCCATATGTGAAAGTAGATGGGGGAGTCATGCCCTATTAATAAAAGCGTTGATGTCCCAATCAACATTCAATCCATACGGTTTAAAGCTTTTTAACTGATATATCCAGAAGGTCTCGAGTTTGGAAACGCCTCTAAGATTGAGTTCACCCCTCCAGTGGGGGACGAATTTATCGATGACCTGAAAGCTAGTACCAGCAGGATTTTGGTTGTGGAACTCTAATGCCCCGTACACACGGTCGGACATTGATCGGACATTCCGACAACAAAATCCTCGGATTTTTTCCTACGGATGTTGGCTCAAACTTGTTTTGCCTACACACGGTCGCACAAAGTTGTCGGAATTTCCGATCGCCAAGAACGCGGTGACGTCAAGCACGTAGACGAGACTAGAAAAGGCCGGTTCAGAAACAAGCGCAGCACCCTTTGGGCTCCTTTTGCTAATCTCGTGTTAGTAAAAGTTTGGTGAGAGACGATTCGCGCTTTTTCAGACTCGTGGCTTTCAGATCGTTTTCTGCCGTTCAGTTTGTGCTTGTGGGTTTGTATCTGCTCTTCAGTGCGTGCAAGCAAGTTCCGCGTGACTTTAGTCACTGTATTCTTGTTCGTTCGTTACTGGTTTTCAGGTCGCTCTTCACAGGCCTTGCTGTTCTTCAGTGCGTTCTGTTACTTCGTTCTGAGCAGCCGACCGTTTTCTAGCCATGTTTCGTATGCGTACTCCTCGTAGAGTTCGTGCTGTGCGGGGGCTTGGTGTTGGGGTCCTGACCTTGACACAAGTCCAGTCCATGAACAGGGTGGGGAGGAGTTCATGGACCAAGAATTGGTTGCTTCAGCGTGACCAGTTCTGTCATATGCCTTTGCTCCGTGAGATCCGTGAGAATAATCCTGATGATTTCAGGAACTTTCTCCGGATGACGGACCCCGTATTTCACCGTTTGTTGGCTTCGCTGACCCCCTATATCAGCAGGCAGGATACCTGCATGAGGCAAGCCATCACTCCGGAGCAGAGGTTGGTCGCTACCCTGCGGTATTTGGCCACAGGGAGAAGCCTGCAGGACCTCAAGTTCTCGACAGGCATCTCCCCCCAGGCTCTGGGGATCATTATCCCAGAGACCTGTTCTGCCATCATCCAGGTCCTACAGAAGGAGTATATGAAGGTAAGATTTTTTTCCTTTTATATCACATTTTATTGTATTGAATGTTTGCTAATATATTGTATTTCTTTCCTCATTCCCTAATTACCATGATTGTATTATGCTGTGAATGTCCCCTTTGTCCTCATGCATGCTGGATTTTTATGTAATTATTATTTTATGTCCTTCATACATATTTGCCCTTCAATAACCTCCCCAGCATGGTGTCTCCTGCCCTATATTCACCTCATGTAGTCACTTAACAATGTATTTTATCAGCTCCATAGTAGTGCTTTACCCCAAACACCTCTAAAATGTTTGGAAATGTTATTTTTGATTTAAATTCAGGCAGAGTGCCAGAGGCTTTTTTTGTGGTGTCCCCAAATTTTTGGTAACCCTCCCTCCCCCAACTGCTAAGTCAGCTGATCCCAATTCTCTATCCTCAATCATCTATCTGCTGACTTTGCCAAACCCATACACAATATACCCATCTCTATAGTGCTCAGATTTATGGATGAATTCCCCAAAGCATGTAGTGCAAGGGCCTGCCTGTATACTTTCCAATGGTACTGTTTAAAGTTCTTGTATCCTATTATGATCTTGATAGGTAATAGCAGAATGTCCAAATGTGCTCAAATGTGTACAGTGTGTATTTATATCTTTGTATTATGACACTTCTTACCTGTCCAGTGGGCTGCCAATAGTGTAACTAAGGAGGGGCTGTTCCAAGTAATACCCTGTATTTAGGCATTCATCTCTCAATGAAGTGAAAAGGGTTACCTGTCCAAGAGTCCCCCCCCTATAATGTTAGAAATGGCCCATGAGAGGGGGGGGAGGTGGAATATGATAGGTGTACCTTATACTTTGTTGTTGTTAAATTCCCCTTAATAAATGCTATCTGGAGGTTGACCCATAATGTTTGTGTCTAATCTGCTTGCCAGGTTTCTGTGAAAAAATAGTAATGTTTATTGTTTTTTCCTCAACAGTTTCCTTCCACGCCACAGGAATGGCAGACTGTGGCCTCCCACTTTGCCCAGCGGTGGGACTTTCCTAACTGCGGAGGGGCAATTGATGGGAAACACGTCCACATCGTCCCACCACCCAACTCGGGGTCGTACTATTATAATTACAAGGGGTTTAATAGTATAGTGATGTTGGCGGTGGTGTCGGCTAATTACGACTTCTTGTATGTGGACGTGGGGAAGAATGGCCGGATGTCCGATGGTGGAGTGATCGCCCAGACGGAGTTCTACAGGCGTCTCCAGAATGGCAGCTTGGACTTGCCACCTCCAGAGGACAATGTTGAAGGTCTCCCATTTGTGTTCGTTGCTGATGAAGCATTTGCGCTGGGGGACCACCTGATGCGGCCATTCCCGATGAGGACCCTCACCCCGGAACAGAGGGTTTTTAATTACCGGCTGGCCAGAGCCCGAAGAGTGGTGGAGAACACATTTGGAATCCTGGCCAGCCGGTTCCGACTATTTCTGACACCCATCCATATGGCGGAGTATAAACTGAACCATATTATACTGGCGTGCTGTGTTCTCCATAATTTTTTTTTTTTTTTTTTTTTTTTTTAAACAATGGTGTTTATTCAGTTTTTCAAGTTTACAGAAAATAAAGTAAACAACCAAGAACATTATTTTAACATATTGTTACAGATGTCATTTACTGTGGTGAGAGGTATGGAACATAAAATAAAATAAAATAAAATAAAATAAAATAAATAAAAGAGAAGAGAAAAAAAAAAAGGAAAAAAAAAAATTAAAAACAGGGGGGGGGGGAGGGAAAATGGAGGGGGGAAGGGGGGGGAACAAAATTATAGGGGAGAGTAACCTCTTTCAGGTTAGTTTTAGACTTAAAGTTACCTCCTCCCGGCCTGGTTCATGGAGTTCATTCCTTGTGCAGATGGCGCTGCATTCCCCCACCCGCCACCCCCCTGGGAGCTTGCTGTGGCTAGGCGAGGGTGCAGTCTCCTCCACGCTATATCCATTTATTGGCATCCATCTTTTATTCATTATCAGTAAAGCTCCCGAACCAGACCGGGGGAATACAAGTGTCCATGTACTTCACCAATGTGAGGATTTTAGCACTGTAATGGACTCAATCATTAGCTTATTGTGTTGTTGTAACCTGTGTGCTACCCGACATCTAAGCATTTTACATTACTATATTTGTCGAGCACAAACTATTCATCAACCCGTTAATGCATGATAGTGTCATCGAGAACCTGGGAAGAGAGAAAGAAAAGAGAAGTGAAAGGAGGAAGGACAGACCAGGGAGGGAGTTAGAGGGGGGGGGGGAGGGGAAAGGTGGTAGGGGATACGCTCCTGCCACACCGCAGGTGTCGCAATCATTCGGCAACCTACGTGTTGGTAAGGTATTTTATCCAAGGATCCCATGTTTTGTTGAATCCGGTCATCTTATCCTTCAGGATTGCCGTAAGGCGTTCGTTTACCATTATCCATGATAGTTTGGCTTTTAGTAGGTAAAAGGGGACTGTGGGAGACTTCCAGGACTTAGCTATTGAAATTCTGGCTGCCACAAATATAAATGTGATTAGTCTGCGCATTGCCTTTGAAGTCCCTTCCACTGGGCGTCCCAACAGCGCGTGCAGAGGTGACTTGATTAGATTCACTTGTGTGAGGGAATATATTAGGTTGTACGTACGTATCCAGAATCTCCTCACTTTGGGGCACGTCCACCAAGTGTGGAAAAAGGTGCCATTTACATTACATCCTCTGAAGCACCGGGGGGACGCCCCCGGAACGAAAGTTGCTATCCTCTCTGGGACCATATACCATCGCATCATTACTTTATAGTTTGCCTCTATCAGGGAGGTATTAACTAGCGACTTAGATGCATTCAATATTATCTTATTCCATATTTCCATATCTAAATCCGTATCTAAGTCCTGATCCCATTTGTGCATATAATACAGTTTTGAGGTAGATGAAGTCAACATATTATATATCTGTGAAATATGACCAGTGTGCCTATCGAAATTCTTACAGAGGTTTTCCATTGGGGTGAATGTGGTGATATCAGAGGTGCGATTCAATGTCGCTAAAAAATGTCTTATCTGGGTAAAGCGGAAAAGTTCTGAATTTGGAAATTCGTATTTCTCCTGTAGAGTTGATTTCGATAGGGCACCTCTGTGGTCACAAAAATCTGCAATGCGCATTAAACCTTTATTGGTCCACCACGAGAAGTTCCGGGGTTGAAGACCCGGAGTGAACAGAGTATTCCCGAGTAGAGGAGCCAAGGGGGAGTGTTGGGAACCAAACCCATGTGCTGTCGACAGTCTGTCCCACAAATTTAGGGAGAAAGACAAGCTCGGGCACATCATGGCCGGCCTGTCCTTTGCCTTTAACCACATTAATTGGCTAATCTCTCTGTCAGGGTACAGAGAGGATTCAATTGTCATCCAGAGCGGTCTGGACTGCTTAGTGTGGAATTTGATCAATTGGGACATTTGTGCTGCATGGAAGTATTTTAGTAAGTCTGGCATTCCCAGGCCCCCCCTCGGCTTTGGTGTGTAAAGTGTTCTCTTGTTCACTCTAGGTCTCCTATGTCCCCACACATAGTCTAGCAATTTCCTCTGGAATATCTGTAAATCTTTCCTTACAACTGCTATTGGTAAGGTTCTAAACAGATATAGCACCTTCGGTAAGACCGTCATTTTGATTGAGTACAGCCTTCCAAACCATGACGAAGGGTTATTCGACCATTTTTTGAGATCATCAAGTATTTTCCGGAATAGGGGAGGGTAATTATATTTATACAGCGTAGTAAGGGTAGGAGTAAGATAAATGCCCAAATATGACATCGTCTCCTTCTGCCATTTAAAAGGGTAGGATTGTTGTAATGCTTGAATTATGTGTGTTTGTAGGGAAATATTAAGCGCCTGAGTTTTTGAGTGATTCACTTTAAGTCCCGAGAATTCCGTGAAGTGTCTCAGTACTATCTGTAGGTTGGGTAAGGAGGTGACCGGAGAGGAGAGAAGCAGTAGAATGTCGTCTGCGAACATTGCACATTTGTGCTCTCGATCACCGCAGCGCACCCCCAGTATATCCTGATGTTCCCGAATTTTAATAGCCAAAGGTTCTAGGGCTAAAATAAATAGTAGGGGGGACAAGGGACATCCCTGTCTAGTTCCTCTTAGTATCTTTATATTTTGGGATTTATATCCCTTGACAACTAGATTGGCTGAGGGGCGGCTATAAATTGTTTTAAGTGTGGTTAGAAAGTGGGGTCCAAACCCATATTTTCCCAAAATAAATAAAAGATAGTCCCAGGATAGGGAATCGAATGCTTTATGTAGGTCCAATGAGACCAATAATGCTCCTCTCCGGCCCCCCCCATCCCAACCCGAGTTCAAGGCAGAGATTATGTCTATTATGCGTCTAGTTTGGTCAGGCGCTTGCCTATTAGGGACAAATCCCGTCTGGTCAGGGTGGATATATTTTGAAATGAACGAGTTCATGCGGGTGGTTAATATTTTAGTCAGTATTTTGAGGTCTACGTTGATCAACGATATGGGGCGGTAGTTTGCGCAATCCCCGTGGTCCTTATTTGGTTTGGGTATGACATGTATGAATGCCTTGTTTTCGTGAAGTGGAATCGGAAGTCCCTTTCTCAGTGAATTGTAATAAGCGCAGAGGCGGGGAGACAAAATTTCCGTGTATTTGCGGTAATAGTGACCTGAGAATCCATCTGGACCCGGAGATTTCGACGGGTTCAGGGATTTAATAGCCGCCGCTACTTCATTTGTCGTGAACTCTGCCTCCATCATCTCAGCATGGTCGCTGGACAAGGTTGGGAGTGATATGTCTTTCAGGAATTCTTCGGCTTTGTGTACGTTAAAGTCCTTTGGGGAGTCGTATAGTTTGGAGTAAAATGTATAGAATTCCTGGAGTATAAGTTGAGGATTTTGTGTCACTTGTCCAGTCTGCAGTCTCAGTTTAGGAAGCGCCGGGTTGTAAGGTCTAGGGTTTAGTTTTCTAGCTAGTAATCTATTTGGTTTGTCCCCCATTGTGTAATAGCGGTGTTTAGCCCATCTGACATATTTTTCTGCTTTAGTAGTGAGACTCAGGTTCAATGCTGTTCTTGCTGTGTCAATTTGGCTTCTAAGGTCCATGTGTGGATTGGCTTTTTGCTCATGTAAGAGTCTATCTAATTCTCTTTCCTGTTGTTGAATTGTTTGGGATCGTTCCCTCTTGACCTTGGTAGCTAATTGTATTAATAAACCCCGAAGGGTGGCCTTATGGGCTGCCCATACTATCTCTGGGGAAGAGGACGGAAGGGTATTTTCCTGAAAATATTGTCGTATGGCTTTCTCAACTTCCTTGGCGGTTATAGGATCACTCAGTAAGGATTCGTTCAATCGCCAAGAAGGCTGTCTTGATTTTGACCATAGATCTGATAGGACCACCAGGACTGCAGAGTGGTCCGACCAAGCTGTTGGCACTATTTTTGTCAATGAAATATATGGTAGTAATGGGGACAGTGTGAACAAGTGATCAATGCGCGAATATGTTTTGTGTACGTGCGAATAGAATGTGTAGTCCCGTTCTGTGGGGTGGGCGTCTCTCCAGAGGTCTATCAGGTCGTGATTATGGAGTAGGCGTGCTAGGGTGTTGCTTTGTTTAGGGGTATGCTTTAGGGTTGTCTTTCGGGGGTCCGACTTGTCTAGGATTTGGTCTAGGGAGGTGTTACTGTCTCCTCCTAACATCACATGACCCGCTAAATGGGGTGTTATTACCTCCAGCATTGTTTTAAAAAAATTTATCTGTCCTACATTGGGAGCGTAATAAGAAAGGAAGGTAACCACACTGTCATTGATCCTGCCTGCGACCATAACATAGCGTCCCTCTCTATCCCTTATCACAGTGGTGGGGGTGAAGGGGACCCTTTTAGCGATGCATATAGCTACTCCTCTCTTTTTGTCTGGGCCATTGGACAGGTAGACCGTTGGGTATTTTGCGTTCATATATTTTGGGGCTGACGTACGTGAGAAATGCGTCTCCTGTAAGAGAAGGATGTCTGCCCCTAATTTATGGTATTGCTGGAAAGCCTTGGTCCGTTTAGTTGGGGAGTTAAAACCCTGTGTATTGTGCGTCAATATCGTGTAGGTAGGCTGGATTCTACAGGACATGGCTGTTTGGAAGGCTGTACTCACTTTTTAGGTGTTTCAGTGGGGTAATTCGGAAGTCACATGGGTCCTTCTTTCGAGTTCTTGCGTGGAGCAGGAGCGTATTCAGGGAACAATAGTGGGATAAGGAAAGAAAAAGGGTAGAATTAGAGAAATAGAGACACTTATAAAGCAATTCTTTTTTTTGTTGTAGTATTAGGCAAAGCCTGTTAAATGAAGCTAGAACAACAATAAGAATTTCAGAAAAAACAAAAAGAGGCAATAAAAAAACATAAAAATAATAACAACAAAAAAAAAAGGAAAGATGCTCAAAAGGCATCTGCACACTGCATTGCAGCATGATTGCAGGGGTGGCCAACCCCTGAGTTTCGTCGTGAAGTTGTCTCTCCGCTTGCGGTGGAGACAGGTTCACTTGTGGTGGCATGCGGTTCACCCCCGGCCCTTTTTGCTAGCTTCAGGTAGGGGTGGTTGGGGAGTAACCCTACTGAAATTTAACACCGTAGTGAAGGGGTGGGGGGGAAGCTAAAGAGAAGAAAAAAAAAAAAGAACAGAAAAAAATTATAGAGGTAATTCCGCCAATATAGCAGATTTCCCTCTCAGGGTACCCCAAAGGGCCGAACTCACAACCTTATATAGAGTCAACTTTTAAGTCTGTGTCAAACAGGAACGGTGTACCCCGAAACGGCGTCTTAGGGAACAGTCAGACGCTTATAGCAGGGTCTTCAAGAGGGGGTCCTGGACCAATGCCAAAGAACTCGGTTAAAAATACCGAGGTTGTTGTCTTCTTTTTGGGTAGAGTTCAGGTTACTGGCGGAGATTTTCTGGCTCTAGGGCCTTTCTGCTGAGACCACAGGGGGGAAATCGGCCGGCTCTCGTCGAGTAGGGTTTCAGAACCCTGTGGGTCCGTAGACAGGAGGCCCAGATCTTGGAGAAGGGCCTCGCCTGACTGGAAGGTAGTAAATGAATGGGACTTGCCTTTGTGGAAGAATGACAGTCGGAATGGGAACGACCATCTGTATTTGATCTGTCGGTTGATGAGTTGATTGAGCAGTGGCTTCAAGGCTCTCCTTTTCTGAATTGTTACTTGGGCTATATCCGCGAAAATCTGGATTGGGTAGCCTGAGATGGCTATGTCCCCATAGTTTCTTGCTTCCTTCATGATCTTTTCTTTGATACGGTAGAAATGGGGCTTAACTATCACGTCACGTGGCAGTCCGTCTTGTCTTGGGGCTGTTAGGGCTCGATGCACCCTGTCCAGTTCAAGTTGGTGTGGGGAAATGTCCGGTATCAATTGTTTCATTAGGTCATGGATCGATTCCTCCAGGTCCAGTTCTGTTTCTGGGAGGCCCCGCACGCGGAAGTTGTACCTCCTAGACCTGTTTTCTAAATCTTCAATTTTTGCATTTGCTTGATCTAGTTGATCCTGCAGGGATGTGATCATTTTGGAGTTTTGGTTCACCCGTTTCACCGTCCCATCCATTTTGGACTCAATCGTGTCCAATCTCTCCCCTATATTTTGGAAATCCTCCCTCATGCCCGTAGTGATAATGTTACAAGCTTTAGTCAGTTCTTGTTGCAGGAGAGCTGAGAATCTAGCTAGGAGGACTGTGTCGCCTGAGTACCCCGCAGCAAGGGCTGGTGGTTGTGAGGAAGGCCCACTGTTTTGACTCATGGCTAATTCAGCGATTTCGGCCATTTGCCTGTCTGTGGAGGAGGCTGGGGAGTCAGTGAAAAGTAATGGTCTGTCCGAGGAGCCCGATAATGGGGACATCTGTGGGTGGTCGCTCTGTGGGGAGCATGGTCCCTCCTGGGACTGGGAAGAAAAGGGGTCTCTATGCACTTCAGCAAGGAAGGTGATTGCTGGGTGAAGCGGTTCATTCTGCTGGTTTCCCTCATGTGGGTGATCTCCCCTGACAGGCGCCATCTTGGGCTGGGAGGGCCGCTGCTGTGTCTGGGGACTAACCTTCTCAGGTGCTGTAGACTGTAGTTGCTGTGGCGGCTGCTGGGTCACCCAATTCTGGAGCTGGGCTTGAGTTGTGCGGTCCTTAGTGTGGTCTCCTTCCTGTTGTGTGGAAGGCTGCGGGGTCCGTCGCTGTGCTGAGGCTCCGCCGCGTGCAGGATCTCCCTTCCCAGGCGCCATCTTGGGAGGGGGAGACTGCTGGGCCCTAGAAGCGCGAGTGTTTCTGAGGTGTTGTGGGGGGTTTCGGTCGTGTCCCGACCCTCTCCGCTGCATCGTCCGTTCCCAAGCTCTGAGATGTTAGGTTGGTGAGGTTCCGCTCGTTCCCCTATCGCTTATTATAGCTGATCTGGCCAGAGGTGTGCGGAGCGGAGTCAGTTCATGTCCGACCTCGGCGCCGCGCGCATGCGCCCTCCATAATTTTTTAAGAAAACATTCAGCCAACTATGCTGGCTCAGTTGGGCCTGAGGCCGGAATCCCAAATACTTCAACAATGACGGCACTTGAAAGCGGCCGTCCTGGCTTGCCCTCCCTGAATGCCCGTGATGTCCGGTTACGATACCTGGAGTTCTTTGCGGGTAGGGGGGCTATCAATATGCCAGACAATATGTGACACCTTTTTGAAATAAAAAACAACCAAAAGCAATTCTTGGTGGACATTTACTGCTTGTGTTTGTTTTAGCTGACCCTGACAGAAATGTGTTGAGTGCAGAAAATGTCGTGATTGGGTAACCTTATAAAGAATAGTGTTGGCTGGTACTTCCTAAATGCAAAAACACATTTCACTACAAGTGCACTTGCAACTGCACTGAACCTGCACTTGTAGTGCAAAGAGGATTTGCCCTTAGGAAATAACCCCCATTTTTGCATAAAACAGCAATTACATCACCCCAAAAGTGTTGTAGTGTTGAGACAATAATCCACACATTCTTGAGTAAGGCACTTTTTTATACCTGCACAATCACATGCGCATTTACCAAAGGTTTTTAAAACAAACCAACATGTTTGTTGTATAACAATGTTTGCAGTAGCATTATGAAAAATCAAAATATCCATTTCAGATAAAACAGGCCTGTGTAAAACCAACAAGAAAGCCAAAAAACTTGAACTTACAAAGTTCACATTAGGTAAAACCTGAAGGCTATATCAGACATCAGTATTTAGGAACTGGGTTTGATATAGCGTTCAGATGGGGGGAAATCACCCCTGGAAAAGCCAAATTTGGAAGATGCACACCAATTTACGAATGTCAACATGTGCTATCTGCCATCAGGGGGGATCAAGGGACGTGTTTTTTTTTTTTTTATTGCCCTTTGTCAAGCTGCAATACTTTACCTGTTTGGTACAAGCTTCACACATGTAACCCCCCTATAGTATACACTGGAGCACCTGTGTGCACCCCCTAATAAAAATGGTGTTCTGGGGTCCCACACTAGTGCTCCAGTGTCCAGATGTGAAAACAGCTGCTCAGTGTCCTCTCCTTACACAAAATCTAGTTTGCATTTCATTCTAGTAACAAACCCATCTACCTAAACAAATATTTGGCATCCAAGTAGGCCCCAAAAAAATGTGGGAAAATGCATATGGCCTAAACAATGGTGTTCTAGAGGCCGAACGAAAAATGTTTGATACGAACGAATAATGGGCCCATGAACATTAAAGTTGACCTTTTTAAACGTTACAATTACTAAAATCATATGGAGCAGAACGAACGGAATAAAGCCAGAAAGAATAGAAACACAGCACAACTACTTACTTTTTTGCAGCACTCTCCGGATCTTTCGGTACTGCTCCGGCTCTCTCAACTTCAGGTCCGACCACCGCTTCCTGAGCTGATCTTTTGATCTTCGTACCCCGAAATTCCGCTCGAGACTCCTGACCACTTTCGCCATGATCTTGGCCTTTCGGATGTTCGGGTTGGGGTAAGGCCCATATTTTCCATCATAGTCGGACTTCCTCATGATGTCGACCATCTCCAACATCTCCCCAAACGACATATTTGTGGCCTTAAAACGTCTCCTTCTGGATCGGGACGTGCCTGGATCCGCCCTTTCCTCCTCCTCCTCGTTGCTACAATTACCCCGCACCTGCTGTATGTCCGCCATCATGCTCTTCTACCACTGCGCCGAACGAAAAGGGGCGGGGAATACACTAGAAAGAACGTCAGGGGCGGGCGGAGTTACACGCATGCGCAGTGTATATAAAGCGTAACACGCGTGCGTATTACGTTGGATCTGTGAGCGGAGGAAGGAGCATTGAACGCGGCGATCGTAAGAACGAAGGTAAGAGACAAACTTGGGCCTATACTGCTTCTATAGATTGAGGACTATATTGTAACAAGATTAGGAGAGTTTGGTGTGACATTAGGCTTTGTCTTGTGTTGTGTCTTGCAGTGAACATGGATATGGTAGTGGAAGATCAGGACTTCATTTCTGTCTTCATAGAGATGCTAAGGGAGCTGCCCTGTCTGTGGGAGATTAAACACCCCCATTACAAGAACCAAGCAAAGAGGAAGGCAGCACTGGAGCAATTGTGTGAAATTGTGAAGCAGGTGATCCCCACGGCAGACATCACTTATTTAAAGATCTTAATTGGTGGCCTGAGGAGCACATATCTGAGGGAGCGCACTAAAGTCCTTGATTCACAGAGATCCGGAGCAGCAGATGACCTCTATGTCCCCAGGATGTTGTACTACGACAGGCTGCACTTTCTGGCAGGCCAGACTAAACCCAGGCCATCCCTCTCCAGTCTTCCTTCCACGCTTCCTTCCCCCCCGGCTGAGGCTTTTGACGCCCAACCTGGGCCTTCCAGGCCACATGTGGAGGAGCCCAGATTGAGCCAGGTATAGTATTCCTCTAAATATTTCTGCTTGTCCAATCAATGATGTTACCTAGATGTTAGTTGGGAGTACTAATTTATGATTGTGATTGATGATGCAAAAACTAAAACCATGTCCCTTTTTCATACACAGGGAAGTCTCAGCCAGGAGGTGGCTGATCTGCAGGTCCCTCCACCCCCCCTGGAAACAGAAAGTGGCAGCAGGAGGAGTAGCCTAGAGGAGGCGGCTATCAGATTTTTTTGTAGGGCTACAGAGGTCCTGGGAGCACCCCACACCAGGCAGGAGAACCTTGCGGCATTCATTGCCTATAAAATGCAGAGGATGGAGGAGGGCCAAAAAGCCATGTGTGAGGCCCTCATATCAGAGGCTCTGGCGAAAGGTGTGAGGGGCCAACTTACACCTCACACACAGCTTTGGGATGGTCCTCCTCCTCCTCCTGCAGGTCCTACTCCTCCTCCAGGTCCTACTCCTCCTCCTGCCACATCTCCTACTGCACAGCCACAGCCCGGAAGGAAGTGTGAAAGGAAGACCAGAGAGTGAGGACCCTGGATCCAGTCTGGTCGGCCAAAAGATGCAGCCTCTTGTGGTACCACAGCCTGGGGACACTGATGTCATCTGCTGCTATCCAAGTCTCTGTGAATCCCGGACCAGACTGCCCTCCCTTATATATGGACTCCTCAGGCCACCAATTTTGAGGTTTAAGAATTGATGTCTGCCGTGGGGGTCCCAGGCTTCACTAATTTCTCCTGTTGATCCAGTGTTGCCTTCCTCTTTGTTTGGTTCTGAGCCCTTAATAAAGGATTTTTGTTTTGAATTATACTCTCCTATGTGTTTTACTTCAAAAATGATGGTTTGTTTGTGAGGATTCAGGTACATTTCTAATATACAATGTGAAATGAACAAGGGACACCAACAACAAAAAATCTCATGGAGATTAAATAATAAAAGATATCAATGGTGTTGGGGGTAACTTGACACACAAAACACACACAAAAATATTCTGGAGTAAAAATAAAAATAACATTGCACAAAGATCAGCCTTGGAAAAAATCCAAACATTAAAGAAAAAAAAAGGCTTAAAAAGAAAAAAAACAAACCATAAAATATATAAAACTGTCAGATGTGACAACTAATAACAATATATTGAGGGAATCCCACTAAAAAAAACACAAATCAAACTTTGTGAGAAGTGTGTGTGAATATGAGCAGCAAAACGACTAAATTCTTGTCACATTATAAAGAAGAAGAGAGTGCGCTGTATTAAACCATTTTTAACATTGCAGCGTGACGAAAGTGCTGTATCCATTGCGAACGCTAAGTTTACCAGAACGAGCTGTCCCGTGTCGGAATTTCTTCTGAGCATGCGTGGCACTTTGTGCGTCGGAACAGGCCACACACGGTCCGAATTGACGCGATCGGATTTTGTTGTCGGAAAATTTTATCTCCTGCTGTCCAACTTTGTGTGTCGGAAAATCCGATGGAAAATGTCCGATGGCGCCCACACACGGTCGGAATTTCCGACAACACGCTCCGATCGGACATTTTCCATCGGAAAATCCGACCGTGTGTACGGGGCATTAGTAGTGTCTAGGCACACTATGATTAGTGTGTCCCTTTTTTATACTGGTAATATGTTTTCTACCCTTGTGGAGAAGGTACGTATGGTGCGTCCCACATACTGCTTCCCACAAGGGCAGGTGATAAGATAGACAATGTATCTAGTTGCACAAGTCGTAAAATGTCTCATTTCGTATTCAATAGATGTAGTAGTGGATTTGAATGTTAGGGTTTTTTTACGTCCACATACCTTGCATCTATGGCAAGGATAATATCCTTTCAAATGGTGAAAGAAAACTGGAGTGGAAGGTGGATCTGTGACATTAGGGGCGATCTGTCCACTCAAAGGAAGGGCCCCCCTGTAAATAATGCCTGCATTGTCAGGAAGTAGAGGACCCAATAGGTGATCATTTTTCAGGATTTTCCAATGTTTATGGATAATGTTTTTGATTTGTCTGTATTGTATGGAAAAAGTGGTGAATAAGGACCATTTATGTAAAGAATCTTGTTTGTATTTAGGTTGTTCTGAGATCAGAGTATTTCTATCGATTAATGACATTTGATGCATTTCTTCGTCAATATCAGAAGATTGGTAGCCTCTATCCAAAAATCTCAATTTCCATATGTCTGCTTGTTGGTAAAAGTCACAGAGATCAGTACAGTTACGTCTGATTCGCAGAAACTGGCTGCGTGGCACCGATTTCAGCCAAGCTGAGTGGTGGCAGCTGTCGAACGGAATGTATCCATTCCGGTCGGTGGCTTTAAAAAAAGTTTTAGTCACTAGTTGTTTATTAGATACAAAGATTTCTAGATCGAGAAAATGTATATTAGTATAACTGGCCTCATTGGATAAATTAATTCCGATATTGTTGGCATTAAGAGTGGATGTAAAGTCCTCTAAAGATTTCTGATCTCCCTTCCACAGGAGGAGGATGTCGTCTATATATCGGGCCCAAAGAACCACTTCAGGTCGATATTTATTTTCTTCCCTTCCCCTAGACTACTGGGAGGTACAAACCGAGACAAATTATTGGACATTTCTTGTGAGAAGGTAGTTGGACTTTCACAATATCCCTGGGATAACCTAGTGTATGTGAACCTTTTTTTTTTTTTTTTCTCGTGTACATAAATGCAAACCAGAATTGACTGTCTTTGTGTAAGGGAATGGAAAAGAAGCATTACTGTTATTGATGACAGAAAATACCTTGTTCTCTGGGTAGAGCTCGTTCAGGAGGACATGCGTGTCTGGGACCACCGGGGCCCTCAGTAATACGGCCCTATTGACCGCCTGTAAATCCTGCACGAGTCTCCAACCATCTTTCCCTCCCTTATGCTTCCTATACCTCTGAATCCCTCTGGATTTTAGTTTCTCATCTGTCAGTTGGACCCAGTTCGTGATAAGTTCTCCTAACTCATGCCATGATACCTTGGGGTTCTGGGTGACCGAAACACGAGGTACAGTATCCTGCCTGTATATTTGCAGAATAGGCTGTGGTAGGAGACAAGTAGCCACGCTATTTCCTTCCTTATCACAGTCTAGGCTTTTTAAGAACACTTCAGTGTTAGTGAGACTCATTAACTGTTTCTCATAGGACTTATCAGGCCCAGAGGTCTTTCTGTAGTACATGGTGCAATAGAGGTTTGTCTGGACCTTGTACCTTTTTCCTCACAGGCTCTTCGTCAATTATTTCTGCCAGGGTTTTGGGTATATTTAATCCCTCAGTTTGCAAATTCCAGGCTGTACCAGTATCAGGGCTCATTATCCACGGCTGTGATTTGTTTTTCACACAGCCGATGGGCTTTGAGACCTCCCTCCACTGGTACGACAGAAATATCAAGAGCGTGCAACATATCTCTACCCAACAAATTAACAGGACATTTAGTTGAAATTACAATTTACACTGAGCCTTTTTACCTGTCTGGGGATCTTCCACAGTAAGGCCTTCAGACATGACCTCCTGGTGCATCAACCCATTTGCAGATTTTACATATACTACACCTTTTTCTTTACCTTTTTCATATCTAGGGGGTGTATTAGGGTCCTACAAGCCAAAGTATCACAGAAAAATGTTAGCCATCTACCCTTCACAACCAAGGTTATTTCTGACTTGACTTTAGCATGCAAACAAGTGTCAACAGCGCACACATCCAAAATTTCAGATTCTTTCTCATCATTTTCTTCTGTATCTCTCTCTCTCTGCAGACATACCACCATCTTCTAGTCATGCTTCTTCCTCTCTGTTTGACCTACATTCTTTTGCCAAATGCCCTCTTTTACCTCACAGGAAACACTCCCCCCTCTTCTTTTTCCCCTCATAATCCTGAATGCGGGGCCTTGTTCAGGTGTTTCCCATCCTTCTGTTCTCCTTCTCAATGACATACACATCATTACCTTCACCTACTATAAGCACTTTCCCTTTCTTTACTTTCTTTTTTGATTGGAAGTGCCGCTCAGCATGCCTCGCATACTCAATCAGCTCCTGAAGTCTGCAGATCCTATGGTTGATCATGTGTTTGGTAACAAACTTGATATAGGGGCAAGCAGCCCCTTCAAGATTGCATTCTTTAGCTGTTGCTCATATGGACTATCGTTCACTTGATTTACTGGGACTTCTATTCCTGAGTGATTATTGAAAATCTCCCTCATCCTAACAATTAAATTGTCCACTGTTTCCTCTTCTCCCTGCACGCACTGATTTATAATGGACCAGTCGGCTCGACATATCCATCTATTCTCTATCCTTGCTATAAGAGCATTTCTCCTGTTTTCTAGTGCTGCTTCATCATGAGGCAACACCACTCCCTGGTTGTTTAATCCACTCCAATCTCCCACTACATGATGCCAGTTGGGACCCAGGATCTTGTCTGATGACCTGCTCTATTTCCCTCCCATTAAGATGATAGCTAGCAATCATTCCCATGATACCATCTCTGAATTGAGCTATGTTGACCTTGGGTTGTGGTATCCCTTCAGTAGGTTTTTTTTTTTTTTTTAACATTCTCGGGGGTCCAGGGCGATATACCATCATAGTGTTGGGGACTACTATACCTCCTACATTTTGTCCTGCCCTAGGGTTGGGAACTTCAATTAGTGGAAATTCTTCCTCTCCACATTCTGTTTGTTCCCCAGCTGAGGGGGATATCAATTTGTTCACCAGGTCCCCGAAAAATTTTGTAAAAGTTGCTGTAAAGGGGGTCCCTTGTGGGGGAACAACAAACAGTGGAGAGTCAGGTTGCATTTGGTTTGTTATGTTTTGTTCAGTCAATACTTGCTGAACTAAACTTCAGAGGACGGTCATATTATTGTCCTCCTCTTTGTTCAAAAACATAGTCTTCTTATGGTTTTCTGAATTTAACCTATGGTTAGCCTCGTCAAGCCATTTCTTTGCCTGGGGAAGGCCTAATTTCTTCTGTTTTCCTATTTTCGTTCCGGCATCATTTTTAAGCTTTCTACACAGTATTACACAATAATCCTTATTTAAAAATGCATCAAAATCATACTTTGTTTTCAAACATTTTAAAAAATGTCACATTCTCTTTGTCTAGACTACACATATACTTAACATCTTTATTCATACTAACAGATTTTCCATGGATCATGCCTATTTTGTTTATCGTGCACACGGAGCTCTTTTTTTTTTTAATGTCTTCTCACAATGACACAACACACGCACACAGTATCTTATCACTTGCAATCACTCACAGACTTTCTAGTCATGATATATCACTTCTAGATTACTGATCTTGTGTATTGCTAAAACACTGGTGTCTTAGAGAATTACAGAATTACAAGGAGACTGAGTTCTCCTGACTGTTCTTTCATCGTTACTTCACTAACTTGTAGAGAGCATTTACAGAATTACAAGGAGACTGAGTTCTCCCGACTGTTCTTTCATCCTATCAAAACATTTAATATTTCAGTCATTGATCCAAGGGTATTTATGTGCCTGCTCAGGATTAATACAACATATGAGGCTGGCATGAACACTGCAGGTCCCCCAAATGTCCTCTGTTTGTTACCTGTAAATCTATCAGGCCACACCCCCTGTATCAACGGGGGGTTCTTTAGGTTTTTTTATCTGGGAGTATTTTTGATCCAAGGGTATTTATATGCCTGGAAATATATCAGGCCACACCCTTGTATCAATGGGGGGTTCTTTAGGTTTTGATTTAGGAGTATTTATGTGTCCCCACGGGAATTTTTGCAGTTTACAAGGCTGTCAAACCGACAAATTTCCTTTATCTGCACCCGGATATTAGTATGGGACCATACCTCTATATCAAATGACAATTAACCAGGAGAAACAAACAAGAACACACAAGAGAGAACACCCGCAGTGCTCGACTGCCGCCAGGCCGCCCTGAGCGTGTCTTCCCAAAACGCAGGCTAGTCACTAGGTCTGCCCATCCAGGATGGCCACAGACGGATCTATACGGGGAATACGTGACCACCTATTTCCCCTCAACAAGAGTAAAGCAGATAGGACAGAAACAGATAAACATTCGATCAATCTCTATATTGTATGTATGTATTCAAATTCCTTATTCATCAAATTCCTAATCAAGTCTAACACAAAAGGTTAATAATAAAATAAAAATCTTACCTTGTCCCGAGAGCGGTCTCTTGTGCTGATCCGGTAAGTCGCTGCCCGGGAGGCACTAGTTCAGCGGACCGGCCTCTTTTTAACGTCTAATTTAAGACGGAGGACTTACAGTTTTGCCATACGGTCATCGGTCACTGAGTTGGTCCAGTGCGTCTCGGGGAAATTGGACTTCCGGCTTTTCGAAGGACCAAATTGTTAGGGACATAATTCACCGTCTCAGACCATCCTCGGCATCAAGGTAATATTTATTGCATATGCAAGAGAAATGAATTGCATTACATGTTCATGCTGTCATCGTCATTTCTGAAGAGAATACTGTGGTACATGTCTTTTTTATAAGCCCTGGACACCCCCTTTTCCTGTCTTAAAACATGCCCAGTCTCATGTATTTTCAACTTTATTCTGGACACAACAGGAAAGGTAGAAGTGTCTGTTACAGACTTTATCTTCATATAACATTGGTTACAGGATACTGACTTGAAAACTCCCCAAGCCAACACAAAAATACAGGATATATTCAAAAAACTGCAAATCTAAGCTTCTTATATTGCTGAGTCTATATTATTATTATTATTATTATACAGGATTTATATAGCGCCGACAGTTTACGCAGCGCTTTACAACATTAGGGCAGACAATACAAGTACAATACAATTCAATACAGGAGTCTATATTATCACTATAGTTTATTTCTAAGCCATGATAAACAAAATGGCGTCTTTCATAACTGACATTTAAAGTATAATTTCTCTAACAGTCAGTGTCATTGCAGCCTTGTCAGTGTCATTGCAGCCTTGTCAGTGTCATTTGCAGCCTTGCCCAGTGACATTGCAGCCTTGTCAGTGTCACTGCAGTTTAAATATGGCACCGCCGAGATACACAGAGCCGGTCCTGTGTATCTTGGCTCCTCTCGGCGAGGCTCGGCTCCTCCGCTCACAGTCACGCCCAGTCCCTGTGTTATGTCCATCATAGGGCGGGACTGGGCGTGACTGTGAGCGGAGCCGAGCCTAGCCCAGTACACTCGGCTATGTATGTATATCGGCGGCGCTCGCTCCTCCACTCACAATCAGCGGGGGATCGGCGAGGATCTGCGTATAGCACGCACTCACGATTTTCCCCTGATTTTAAGGAGAAAAAGGTGCGTATTATATTGCGATAAATACGGTAATTTACAGAACATGCCCACAACTTTGAAGTTTTTTTTTTATTTGTGAAGCAAACAACAAATAAGACAAAATAACAGAAACAGTCAATGTACATAACTATTCACCAACCCTAAAGTCAATACTTTGTAGAACCACCTTTTGCGGCTTTTACAGCTCCAAGTCGCTTTGGATAAGTCTCTATGAGCTTGCTACATCTTACCACTGGGATTTTTGTCCATTCCTTCTTGCAAAACTGCTCCAGCTCCTTCAAGTTGGATGGTTTGCGCTTGTGAACAGCAATCTTTAAGTCTGACCACAGATTTTCTATTGGATTGAGGTCTGGGCTTTGACTAGGCCATTCCAACACATTTACATGTTTCCCCTTAAACCACTCAAGTGTTGCTTTAGCAGTGTGTCTGGGGTCATTGTCCTGCTGTAAGGTGAACCTCCGCCCTAGCCTCAAATCACACACAGAGTGGTACATGTTTTTCCTAACAATATCCCTATATTTAACACTATCCATCTTTCCCTCAACTCTGACCAGTTTCCCAGTCCCAACTGCTGGAAAATGCTGTTCTTTGGGTGATGTGATGTGTTGGGTTTGCGCCAGACAATAAGTGGGGCCCCAGATCCCAGCCCCCCATGTGATTGAGTATGGGGTTCATAGTAGAGTTACTAGTATTGGTATCGATACCGAGTATTTGCACAAGTATCGGTACTCATGCAAATGCACCGATACTTGAAACCGAAACTTTCAGGCTCGGTTCTTTGAGCTGTCACTGGGTCTTCTCTGTTGACAGCTAAAGTATTAAAGAAGTCCGGTAATTGGAGCTGTAAAAAAAAAAAAAAAAGCAGCTGGCAATGTTTATTAACAACATTGCTCAGCCCTGAAACACTAAAATAAAAAGAAACATTGTTTCTTTTTGTATCTTTCTGTTTCTTCATCTGCAGATCAAAGGGATGAACAAATGTTCCTCCTTTTAACCCCTTATTAACCCTTAATTTACTCTAATCAGCCTTAATTAACTCCCTATTCTCCTCCATTTAATTATTATTTTCCGTTTTTTTTTTGTTTTTTTTTTGTGTGTTCACATCTATTTTATAAACGATAAATAATTAATACTTTTTTTAAATTGCTTTGTTAGTGAATATTTTTGTACATATATATTAACATATATACATATTTCACATTGAAAAAGCGCACAATTAAAAACAAAAATCAATTTATTTTATTTGTAAATAACTTTTCAATGCCTTGTACCATTGCTGACAGCTGAAGTGAAAACAAAACAGTTGCGGTAGGTATCGGTAATTGGTATCACAAGTACTTAAAAAAACAGTATCGGTACTCATACTCGTTGTAAAAAAAAATGGTATCGGTGCATTCCTAGTTCATAGTAACCCTACACATTCATCAAAAAAATTGTTAAAAAGTAATAGAAACACAGGAACAGTTTTTGACAATTCCTTTATTAAAAAATAAAAAGTAAAAAAAAAATATTGTCCCCCGAAATGTCAAACGGCAGAGCCCGCAGTAGGCGACCAGACTTTATGTCGGCGGGAGCCTCTTTGATATTTTATTTTTCAGGTGTGGCGTGCGTCATGATTAACGATGGATTTACACCGGAGGGGCACTGTTTTTTTTTAATAAAGGAATTGTCAAAAACTGTGTGTGTGTTTTTATTACTTTTTGACACAATCTTTTGGTAAATGGGTGGGGGTACTATGCATCTCATACTCATTCACATAGGGGGGAGTGGGATCTGGGGGCCCCCTTGTTGTGGGGATGAGTCCCTTGTCCATCAGCATGGGGACAAAGTGTTTTGGGGTGGGGGGCTGAGCCCCCCCGCCCCACCCTACCATGTTGAGGGTATGTGGCCTGGTATTGTTCAGGAGGGGGGCATTCGATACCCCCCTTTCCTGACCTGCCAGGCTGCATTCCCGGATAAGGGTCTGGCACGGATTTTGGGGGGAACCCCACGCCGTTCTTTTTATACCGGCAATTATTTTTTCCTTTATTCCGCTGTCAGCGAGGAAGCCCATTGACAGTTGATGGCTCATCGGTTGATAAGGACGTTGCGGCTAGCTTCCCGGCTCTGCTCCTTAACAACCAGCTTATACTGCTTCCTTATTGGGCAAAGCTTTGCCTAATCAGGGCGCAAAATGCACTGAGCAGCGCTCAGTTCATTGCAGGGTGTTCGGCGGGGTGAAAACTGCCAAACACCCTGCAAATTCGGGTGTTCCCCATACAGGGTGAACAGCCAATGTTCATCCCAAACTGATGCTCAGGCCGAATTGTTCAAACCCTTCCAACTCTACTGTGTCCGGACCACATTCTTCTCACTGAAAGCAACATTTTTCACTAAATATAAGAACTTCCTCCTCCAATGTGTCCGACCTTCCTTCATATACCGTATATACTTGAGTATAAGTCGTTCCGAGTATAAGTCGAGGCCCTAATTTACCACAAAAAAATGGGAAAAACTTATTGACCCGAGTATAAGACGAGGGTGAGAAATGCACAGCTACTGTAAGTGGAAAAGAGGGTCAACAATGCCCATTTGCAGCATCACTGTGCCCATTTGCATGCCTCACTGTGCCCATTTGCAGCCATAGGTCCCCTGAACTTCAAACTCAGTAGTTAAGGGTTCCTAGATGCCCCCTAGCTGCAGCCAAAATTTGGGGTCTCTGAACCCAAAGGGTCCCGAAATGACATTGCTGCAGATAGACACAGTTTACCAAATTTGGGGCCCCGTATCTCGGGGCCACTTAGTACTAAGAACACCAAATTTGGTGTGCAAACCCAGTGGAACTAGCACCATAAAATTTCCAAAGCTGGGGTTTCTAGCACTAAGTGGCCCCGAGATACAGGGCCCCAAATATCAGTTCAGAAAATGTCAAGCACTTTTCTGCAGCAGAAAATGACATTTTCCAAACCAGTTTTGGGGCCCCGTATCTCAGGGCCACTTGGTGCTAGGAACCCCAGCTTTGGATATGTTATGGTACCAGTTCCACTGGGTTTGCACGCCAAATTTGGGGTTCCTAGCACTAAGTGGCCCTGAGATATGGGGCCCCAAAATCGGTTCAGAAAATGTCAAGCACTTTTCTGCAGCAGAGAATGACATTTTCCGAACCGATTTTGGGGCCCCGTATCTCGGGGCCACTTAGTGCTAGGAACTTCCGCTTTGGATATGTTGTAGTACTAGGTCCACTGGGTTTGCATACCAAATTTGGGGTTTTTAGCACCAAGTGGCCCTGAGATACGGGGCCCCAAAGTCGGTTCGGAAAATGAAATTTTTTGCTGCAGAAAAGTGCTTGACTCGAGTATAAGACGAGGGGGGCACTTTCAGCACAAAAAAATGTGCTGAAAAATTCGACTTATACTCGAGTATATACGGTATATGTGTATTGTGTATGTGATCCCAGCATAGGGAGCAACTCACCATTCCCAGCAGTATTACAGGAGATGAGAACTATAGAGGAAGTCCTCCAGCAGAGCAGATTATTTCAGAAGAGGAGAGTTATAGAGGAAGAAGCAGAGTCCTCCAGCAATCAGAATTATGGTGAGGTTTTGACAAGGCCAGAGAAAATCCTTGATGAACATAGCACCTGGACTGGGGGGTTGGTCGGTAACAGTCAGGTAGGCCAGGGATTGGAATGTTGTCCATCACCTGCCCTCCTTGCTTTTTATAGGGAGGGATAGGATGACTGTTTTCTACCCTGGTCAGCCGAAGCTTTGTCACTGCTGTGGACAAAATGGGCATTTTAGCTCCTCCTGTTCATATATTGATATATTGATATGTTCAGTGTGTTGGGGTCAGGGTCATGTGGCCAAGGACTGCACCAAGATGATAAGGTGCAACCTGTGCCTAAACCTTGGCCACCCCTACAGCCGATGTCCCAAGGCCTGGAACAATATGGAGAAGGAGATCATGTGCAGTAGCGACTAGTGGTTTTTTTTGGGGGGGGCAGCAAACAACCACCCACCCTCCCAGGTGGCCAGCGGAGGTGCAGCATTTATCCCCCCGGGCGGCTGAGTGGTCCGGCACTTACCCCATCAAGGCAGAAAGCTGCGGGCAGCGGTTCCGGTGTCCTCCAGCGTGGCGGGCTGCAAGCAGCGGCTCCGGTGTCTTCTGTTTGAACGGCTTCCTCCACGCCTTCAGTTGTGCATCTACTCTCTCCTCCTAGGCACTAGGTGTCCAATAGGATCGCCTGACGCTTTGGCCAATCAAGAAACGGGACTCATGACCCGCTTCCTAATTGGCGGGGAGAAGATTTAGTGTGAAAATAGCCAATATTCATTCGCTAGCATCACACAACTGGGTGGGATTGGGGTGCAATCTTCTGCGCCCCAAACCCACCCTTTTTTTAAGCCTATTAGAGCCTCTGTCTCTAATCACGTACTTCAAAAAAACACTCCCCCCATTGAAATCCATAGTCTAGCTCTCTGTATGTAGATCAGGGGGCTGGATGCATAGATTAGGGGGCGACACTCATGTGCCCCTAATGGATGGGCTGCCACAGGTCATGTGGCCAAGGACTGCACCCAGATAATAAGATGCAACCTGTGCCTTGGCCACCCCTACAGCCGATGTCCTGAGGCCGGGCACAATATGGAGAAGAAGGTAACAGAAGACCTGTTGAGGCTGGACGAGTTGGAGGATGAGGCTCCTGGAGTACCTTCCTCCTCTGCAATGACCGAATCCCCCAGTTCTTATGGCCACCCCTTCTGTGTCTGTAAGTATTCCTTCTGTGTCTGTCTCTGTGTTCCCCAGCCTACTGTACCCGCTCCTGTAGTGTCAGACTTAAAGTCTGACTTAAAGGAAGGTTCCCCCCACCAGAGGTGGTAGAGAGTACCAAAAAGGGTGCTGCTGCCTCTTCTGTAAAGAAGTCCTCTGTAAAGACTTCAAAGAAAAAGGCAAGAGATGAAAACATCTCCTAGTCTTACCTGCAGTACCTGGAGGAGAGAAGGTAGGTTGTGAGGTGGAAGAGGCAGGTGGTGAGGACATAACAGGGACGAGAAGCTCCAGTGCCTGTTTCCATCTATTCTAGGGCCAAATTTAGATATTTCTTCATGTGCGGCTTCTTCAGAGCGAAGCTCAGATTCTGAAATGGAGTTGGAGGATGCCTCAAGAAAGAGAGAGGCTTCTGGTGATAAGCAGCAGAGGGGAGCTAAGAAGCAATCCACCAAATAACCGAAATGTAGACAGCATTAAGTCAGTAAGTGCTTGTTCTCTAGCCTTCTTTTTGTTCAGCCGATTAGATGCTGAAATTCTATTTTTGCAAGACAGTAGGCTCACCTCCTTGGCAGTCGTTCATATGGCCAAGAGAGAGTGGAGATATGGTCCATCTTACTGGTCTCTTGCGGCCGAGCCTTACGGCGGTGTTGTTTAAATTGTAACTGTCCGGCGGGTTATTGAGGTTGAGATTGGGAGATGTATGGTCTTAGACATCCTTGTGGGAAGGCGGGATCTGCGCCTAATTAATGTTTATGGGCCGGACACTGGATCAGCGCATCCGGGCACCGCACAAACACGTTCAGCGTGCTTCAACTCACTCAACTCACGAGCGGCAGTGGCTATGAAGCTGTAGACTGGAGGCAACTAAAATCACCCAGACTACCAGGGATGAATGACCCATCAGACGGGATACGTAACCAGGAAGGAGATGAATATCCAGGGCAACCCATGAAGCGGTAAGACGCCAACATACTATACAGTGTATGCAATTACCCACTGAAGTAGGATATGACTGCGCAATAGGTGAAGCAAACGCCTGATGCATCTGTACAACAGCAAGTCAGCCTATGTGGAAGCTATAAAGTATCATTTTCATAGATAATTGACCCTGCCGCTACTAGCTGCCTTGTGAGAGCCATCTCCGGGACTAACCCCACATCAGGGTCCTTTCTCAGCACCTCTCCTCCCTGAATTATATAACTGACTACACATTGGTGTACCACATGCCTGATGCCTCTGTCTTAAGGCCATTAAACGGTACATGAAGTCCTCTCTTGTTCATTTTGAGGAAAAAACTTTTCAAATGCATGATCTGCTATGTATCAACTATAGCATTGATCCCCATGTATCAGAAATACGCAAGTGAAGTTTCAAGATCAGTGTCTCTTAGTTGGTGATTTCATTTCATATGTACTTCCAATTTTGGAAATTTCAATCCTACAAGATAGGCTCATCACACGTATGTGTGCATATATGTATTTGATCATCAACCAATAATATCACCTTCCCCCCGGGGATTACTCGCAGAAAATCAGCACAGCTTGGTAAATTTTTAGGTATTACCACATCACCTTTTTCATGCATATTTTATATATTTTTATCTAACATCACTGTTCTTTTTTTCTGCAAGTAATGGGGCATACACACGGTCGGACTTTTCACCTGCAAAAGTCCGACGGACGCCACCGGACCAAGTCCGGCGGACAATCCGACCGTGTGTGGTCTCCATCGGACTTCCGACGGACCGTTTCGGTCGTAAATCCGACGTACTTTAGATTTGAAACTTGCTTCAAATCTTTACGTTGTAACTCCGCCGGACTCAGTTCCTGACGGAAAGCCCGTTCGTCTGTATGCTGGTCCGACGGACCAGATACGACGGAGGAGCAGGTTACTGCATCTCGCGCTCGCTGCAATAGAAAAAACAAATTTTCCCATTGCGGTGAGCGCAGGGGGCATCCCAGGCCCTTAGGTCTGGTATGGAACTTTAAGGGGAACCCCCTACGCCGAAAAACCGGCGTGGGGGTCCCTCCAAAATCCATACCAGACCCCGATCCGAGCACGCAGCCCGGTCGGTCAGGAAAGGGGTTGGGGACGAGCGAGCGCCCCCCCTCCAGAACCGTACCAGGCCGCATGCCCTCAACATGGGGGGGTGCTTTTGGGGAAGGGGGCGCCCTGCGGTGCCCCTCCCTCCACAAAGCACCTTGTCCCCCATGTTGATGAGGACAAGGGCCTCTTCCCGACAACCCTGGCCGTTGGTTGTCGGGGTCTGCGGGCGGGGGGCTTATCAGAATCCGGGAGCCCCCTATAATAAGAGGGCCCCCAGATCCCGGCCCCCCCACCCTATGTGAATGAGTATGGGGTACATGGTACCCCTACCCAATCACCTAGGTAAAAAGTGTCAATAATAAAACACAAACACAGGTTTTTAAAATAATTTATTAAACAGCTCCGGGGGGGTCTTCTTCCGTCTTCGGGGGTCCCTCCGGTTCATCTTCTCCCGGCGTCCGGTTGGTTCTTCTCTGCTCTCTTCTCCCGGTCTTCCAGTTCTTTGGCCGGCCCCTCCGCTGTCTTCAGGTAGCTCTATTGCCAGCGGAGGTCCGGACTTCTTGTCTTCTCCAGATGTTGACACGACGCTCTCTCCGGCCTCTTCTCCCGGTGTTCCAGGTCTTCGGCCGGCCCCTCCGCTGTCTTCAGGTAGCTCTATTGCCAGCGGAGGTCCGGAATTCTGGGCTTCTGGTCTTCTCTTCTCTTCCCCCAGATGTTGACACGACGCTCTCTCCGGCTGGACTGATCTCTGAGGGCTCCGTTGTGACTTATATAGGCAGAGCTACCTGAAGACAGCGGAGGGGCCGGCCGAAGATCTGGAACACCGGGAGAAGAGGCCGGAGAGAGCGTCGTGTCAACATCTGGAGAAGACAAGAAGTCCGGACCTCCGCTGGCAATAGAGCTACCTGAAGACAGCGGAGGGGCCGGCCGAAGAACTGGAACTCCGGGAGAAGAGAGCGGAGAAGAACCAACCGGACGCCGGGAGAAGATGAACCGGAGGGACCCCCGAAGACGGAAGAAGACCCCCCCCCCCGGAGCTGTTTAATAAATTATTTTAAAAACCTGTGTTGTGTTTTATTATTGACACTTTTTACCTAGGTGAATGGGTAGGGGTACCATGTACCCCATACTCATTCACATAGGGTGGGGGGGCCGGGATCTGGGGGCCCTCTTATTATAGGGGGCTCCCGGATTTTGATAAGCCCCCCGCCCGCAGACCCCGACAACCAACGGCCAGGGTTGTCGGGAAGAGGCCCTTGTCCTCATCAACATGGGGACAAGGTGCTTTGTGGTGGGGGGGCACCGCAAGGCGCCCCCTCCCCAAAGCACCCCCCATGTTGAGGGCATGCGGCCTGGTACAGTTCAGGAGGGGGGGCGCTCGCTCGTCCCCACCCCCTTTCCTGACCGGCCGGGCTGCGTGCTCGGATCAGGGTCTGGTATGGATTTGGGGGGGACCCCCACGCTGGTTTTTCGGCGTAGGGGGTTTCCCTTAAAGTTCCATACCAGACTTAAGGGCCTGGGATGCCTGCGACGGGGCTCGCAAGGTTTCAATCTCGCCAAAAAAAGCGGCGAGATTGAATTCCTTTTCTAGTCCCGTTGTACCCGAGTCACGTTCAAAATGAACGGACTTGTCCGTGTGTGGGAAAGTCCGTTCATTCTGAAAGTCCGGCGGAAGTCCGTCGGGAAGACCGGATTCCGGAAAGTCCGGCCGTGTGTAGGCAAGTCCGGCCGTTCAGAAAGTCCGGCGGTAGTCGGACCTAGCTTTCTAGAAAGTCCGACCGTGTGTACGCCCCATAAGGCTTGTCAGCCAGCGTCTGGACTTGTTTTGTGTGTATGTGTGGGAGTGGGGTGTTTTTTCCTTGTCCAATTGTTTTATTAGGGCAGTGTATGTGGTGTGTGTATTGTTGTGTTTGTCTGTGTATGTATATTTTTAAGCAATCCGGGTCATCCATCTCCAGTATGGGACCCGTGGAAACATAATGAATGGAGTTGTATTGCGTTTTTCACCCATGATGAATTGTATCGGTGTATCATTACTAATAAATTTTGTATTTTTTTGAACCAAGCGGTTCAGATTTTCTGCTGCAAAGGTAGCTGCTTTTTTGAGTCTCGGTAGTGATACCTGGATTCTTGTTGTATGTATAAACTTCTGGTGATAAGCAGCATAGGGGAGCTAAGAAGCAATCCACCAAATAACCGAAATGGCAGTTCCCCTTCCTTTAAAAGTGGCGACAATAATGTAGACAGCATTAAGTCAGTAAGTGCTTGTTCTATAGCCTTCTTTTTGTTCAGCCGATTAGATGCTGAAATTCTATTTTTGCAAGACAGTAGGCTCACCTCCTTGGCAGTCGTTCATATGGCCAAGAGAGGGTGAAGGCATGGTCCATCTTACTGGTCTCTTGCGGCCGAGCCTTACGGCGGTGTTGTTTAAATGGTAACTGTCCGACGGGTTATTGAGGTTGAGATTGGGAGATGTATGGTCTTAGACATCCTTGTGGGAAGGCAGGATCTGCGCCTAATTAATGTTTATGGGCCGCACACATAGTGGGACAAGAAATGCCTTTTTACAAGGATCAAGCCATTTCTCTTTAGATATCGGCAAGTAGCCTTTGGAGATGACTTTAATACTGTGACTAGGTCCAAGGACAGGAAGGACTTCAAGGACAGGCTGGGATATGATAGCTTTTTTTTTTAATAATATGGTTAGGGATGCTGGTCTTGTGGATGTGCATATTAAGCACCTCCCGGATGACACAGTGTTCACCTTTCATCGAGGTAGTAGTCAGAGTAGGATAGATAGTTGTTTCTGAAGGAGACCTCTGCTTTCTTGCCCCTAGTGGTGCAGGCAGTGGAGTTTTCTGATCACTGTATGCTATCTGTGGTCTTGAATGCTTCAGACTCCCCTCAAAGGGGCAAGGGCATCTGGAGATTGAATTCAAATCTCCTCGAGGAAGAACATGTTAGACAAACCTTTGAGAAATTCCTTCAGGCACAGGTGACCATCCTGGACTTATGTAGCAGCAAGGCTGAGTGGTGGGAGCTGACCAAAAAGAGTATCGCTGGATTCTTCAGGGGCCTAGCCAATACAAAGCAATTTGATAGATACACGACCTACCAACGTTTGTGGAGGAAGCTGGATATTCTTGTCTCGAGAGGAGGAGATCCTGGGGCAATCTCTGAAGTGAAATACCTCCTCAGGAAGTGTCAATATGACTGGCATGCCTCTTTGGTTCTGGAGAGGGACTATGGGAATTACCACTTGCCTGGCCCTTACCAGAAATGTAAACAAGGTGTAGCTGTTAAGACGGTTGTTGGCCTTAAGGATAGTACAGGTTCCTTGACAAAGTCCAGGTCTGGGATCCTGGAGGTCGTGAGATTGTTGTATGCTAATCTTCTTGGGAAGAAAGAGCTTGACTGAGACAAGGTGGAAAGCTTTTTGGACTCTACTCCAGGCCTAAAAGGTGGAGATGTTCCATTGATGTATTTGACAGAGATCACAGTTGAAGAGGTGATGAGGGCAATTGAACAGCTTGTCATCAAAAACGGTTGAATTTTACAAAGCCTTTAAATCTGATCTGGCCCCACATTTGATAGAGGTTTTTAACAGTTGCCTCGCATAGGGGGTGCTTTCCCCTTCCATGAGGCACTCAGCTGTGATTCTTCTTTCAAAAGGTAAAGATCCTTTGATGATTGAGAATTGGCGCCCCATGAGCTTTTTCGATGTCGATAGAAAGGTGCTAGCGAAAATACTTTTCTAGTAGCAGAGTCTTTGCTTTCTCACCATCAGCACTATTCAGTCCAGGAGCACCTTCACAGCAGTTCTTGCTGTCCGGGAGGCCTTGGAGCAGTACAGGGCTCCAGGCTGGGGAAAGTACTTGCTGGCATTGGATCAAGCAAAGGTTTTTGATCGTGTTAACCATGAGTACCTGTGGTTGCTCCTTAGTAAGTACGGTCTGCTGGGTGGTTTTGGCGACTGATTGAAAGTCTTGTATAAGGGGGCAGAAAGCTTCTCTCTTGTTAATGGTTGGGTTGGGCAGTCCATTGAGGTTGGCTCCAGGGTGTGCCAGGCTTGTCCCCTGAGTCCCCTGCTCTATGTGTTTACAATCGACCCCTTCATCAGGAGGCTAGAGAACAGCATGTTGTGTGGGGTACCAGTGGGGCTCCCGGGTGAGCTGCCTTTGAGGGTTGTTGCTTATGCAGATGATGTGTCTGTGATTGTCACTGGGACGGATGAAGCGGAGGAGGTGGTCTCTTTGACATCACGTTACTCTGAAGCATCAGGCTCCAAGATCAATCAGGAAAAATGTGACGTTTTCTGGATGTGAAAGGAAGGTGAGGTGATTGATCTCCCAGACACCTTTCCAGTGCCCCATGAAAAAATTAAGATACCAGGCATTGAATTTGGACCTGGCGATTATGGCCTCAAAAACCTGGGAAGGCAGGCTGGAAATTGTAATACTAAGGTGGTCAGCTGGAAGAGATGGAAGTTATCTCTCAGGGAAAGGTATCGGTGAGTATGAGATAAAAGACGTTGTCATTGCGGTTTATCAGTGACATCGATCAGTAGAACTGAACCTTGCTGTTCCCTTCAGGCACAAGTCATATCTGTACAAACAATGTGTCCTCACCGCATTCTTCTCACTGAGAGCAACATTCTTCATTATATATAAGAACTTCCTCCTCCAATGTGTCCGACCTTCCTTCATATATATGTGTATTGTGTATGTGATCCCAACATAGGGAGTAACTCACCATTCACAGCAGTGCAGAGTATTTCAGGAGAGGAGAGTTATAGAGGAAGGTGCAGAGTCCTCCAGTAGTGCAGAGTATTTTAGGAGAGGAGAGTTATAGAGGAAGGAGCAGAGTCCTCCAGCAGTGCAGAGTATTTCAGGAGAGGAGAGTTATAGAGGAAGGAGCAGAGTCCTCCAGCAGTGCGGAGTATTTCAGGAGAGGAGAGTTATAGAGGAAGGAGCAGAGTCCTCCAGCAGTGCAGAGTATTTCAGGAGAGGAGAGTTATAGAGGAAGGAGCAGAGTTCTCCAGCAGTGCAGAGTATTTCAGGAGAGGAGAGTTATAGAGGAAGGAACAGAGTCCTCCAGCAGTGCAGAGTATTTCAGGAGAGGAGAGTTATAGAGGAAGGAGCAGAGTTCTCCAGCAGTGCAGAGTATTTCAGGAGAGGAGAGTTATAGAGGAAGGAGCAGAGTCCTCCAGCAGTGCAGAGTATTTCAGGAGAGGAGAGTTATAGAGGAAGGAGCAGAGTCCTCCAGCAGTGCAGAGTATTTCAGGAGAGGAGCGTTATAGAGAAATGTATTCTGCTTAGACCTGGACAATCAGTGAGAAATTCTCTCAGAGCTCTGGAAGCATTCAATGCACAAGACAAAATAGCCGTTTCAATGAATGCTTAGTTTTAATGGTAAGGGTTGTACCTTTATACAAAATATGGACAAAGAATATTGCACAACTTAAAGAGAACAGAGGGAGGGAGGAAAGACAAAGTTCATCACATGACACATAACATCTCGGACATAATTTAAAATAATGATGACCTTTTGACTTTATCTGAAAACATCATTTCAAAACCAGTTCTTACCAGACCTTATCTATCCTGTGGTCATCATGACAAACAAGACCCTAAAATAAAGATATTCCTCTGTCAGCAATTTATAGAATGTCTCAGTCTTGTTAACTCTTTCTCACCCTTCTAGAGGAAGAAGAAGAGTTTAAGATAAAAATTCACTCACATAAAAGTTCACAAAACCTGAGCACAAGGATAAGAAGTGATCCAGAGCCGGCCTCTATCTCCCTCATTGTTCTCAGCTCCTCTCACACCACTTCCTGGTCACATTGTGATGACATCATCAAGCTGCACCCAGGTTTCTTGATCACAGTGTGACCAGGAAGTGGTGTGAGAGGAGCTGAGAACAATGAGGGAGATAGAGGCCGGCTCTGGATCACTTCTTATCTTTGTGCTCAGGTTTTGTCACCTTTTAATACTTACAGGTGTACAAATCTGTTTATGTCATTCCTGTATGCAGAGCCAACCTGTGATAATTCATACAAATCAGGGGATGGGTCTGCTTCACAAAAGAACATCAATTTTTATTTTGATGTGGAGTTTTTATTATGGGTGGAGGAGAAAAGCTCCCTATTGGTTACTATAAAGTCTGTTGATGTTGCTGTCACAATTTTATAACCATTTCAGCCCCGGAAGGATTTGCCTCCTTAATGACCAGGCCATTTCTTGCGATACGGCACTCGCTTTAACTGACGATTGCGTTTTCGTGCGATGCTGTACCCAAATAGCATTGATGTCCTTTTTTTTCCCACAAATTGAGCTTTCTTTTGGTGGTATTTGATCACCTCTGCGGTTTTTATTTTTTGCGCTATAAACAAAAAAAGAGCGACAATTTTGAAAAAAACAAATTTTTTTTTTAACTTTTTGCTATAATAAACTAAAAATACACCAATAAACCAAATAATCCAAAAAAAAAAGAATAAAATAAAACAAATTTCTTCATAAGTTTAGGCCAATATATATTTTTCTACATTTTTTTGGTGAAAAAAAAATCAGTGAGCCGTAGCTCACTATCAGTTGTTCTTTTGATTTGAAACCTTTCATATACATTTCTCATTTTACCTGCCTTTTGAAGTTGTAATGGAACTTTTTGATCCTGAACAAAAAATGCACTGTTATGCTTAATTATTACTGTTTTTTTTGAAAATTTACCAACAAAAATAATTAAAATTATTATTATATTATAATGGTTTTCACTTTTGTATATTTCCTGTTTTTGCTTTCCTTAGAAACGTAAATGCCATTGTATAAAACATTATTGATGAAGTGTTTCAAAAGTTTCAAAAGTTACTTTGTTTTTAATTTGCAAGAGCCTTAAAGTGATTGTAAATGAAAAAAGTTTATTCAATAGAAATAACAAACATGTCATTGAAAAAACAAAAAAAAATCAGTGTATATATTGATTGGTTTGCGACATTGTGGCGGACAGATCGGACACTTTTGACACTTTTTTTGGGACCGGTGACATTTATACAGTGATCAGAGCTAAAAATAGCCACTGATTATAATTGTCACTGGCAGGGAATGGGTTAACACTAGGGGGCGATCAAGGGGTTAACTGTGTTACCTGGGTGTGTGTTCTAACTGTGGGGGGATGGGACTGACTGGGGGAGGAGACCGATCGGTGTTCCTAATTACTAGGAACAAACAATCACTCTCTACTCCCCTGACAGAACAGAGATCTGTCTGTTTACATTGACAGATCTCCGTTCTGTCTCTCTCAGGAGCAATCGCGGGTGGCCCGGCGGACATCGCAGCCGCCGGGCACGTGCATCAGGTTCTACGTCGCGCGACGGGCATGTACCCCCTATACTCCTTAAGCGACTGCTGTACAGCTACGGCGATTTGCACAGGGGAGCCAACCTGCCGCGGTGTAGCGGCGGCGGCTGGTCGGCAAGCTGTTAATCCCTCATGGAGATGATTGGTGGCAGCCATTGTACTGTGTGTGGTCCTTCTTTCAGATACTGATTGCTCCGTTGCCCCACACACAGTACCATCTGCCTGATCTTCATCCTATGTAATGATTGTTATTGTGGTCTTGTTATGATGGAGATATTGATCTCTGGCCCCAGTTTCTGTGCGGAGATTGTATTTCCTGGTCAGTGACGGTGTCTATAATGTTTATGTCCCTTTACCATGTGATCTGCAGACATTCCCTGCTCTGTCTCCCTCACTCTGCCTCTCACACTTTGTCTCCACCCACTTCTGCTTGCTATCCACTCTGAAGCCTTCCCTCCATTCCTGGGTCTCGCCCCTTCCCTCTCCAGTCATCTTCCCTACGGAGATCCCTATCACAGGTCTGTGGAGATCTCTCTCCTCAACATTTCCATGGATCCTTCTGCTGCCTGTGGGAAAACTCTGCTCCGGGTGCCGAAACCTTCTGTGCTCCCCCTGTTCTGAGTTAATTGTCTCCCAGTTCTGTTTATTTTCCCTCTCAGCACATTTATTTGATGATTTTATACCAGGTTCATGTCTGTTTTTGGACTTGTCTCTTCATCTCCATCTCTGGGGTTCCAGGTTCCTCTCAGAGAATCCCTTGTACTTTTTCCTGTACATTGAACTGTCCACCATGTTCTCCTATCCCAGCCCTGATACAACTTTGGTGGCCATCTTGCTCAGGTCACATGATGCTCTTTCATATCTTTTTCTTGTCTCTGGCACTTGCCATTGGAGCCTGGGTTCGGGTCCGTTCTTCATTTATCACCATTTTGTTTTGAGTACTTTGGTGATGTTTTTCTGTACTTTCAATTTGGACATATGCTGCCTTTTTTTAGTTGGAACTTTGACCTTTGCACATGATGATGTCATCACATGTGGGTGGCGTTGATGGGAGAGGTTTAGGGTATATATGTTGTTTTGTAGAGATAAAAAGATTTCGCGCATAAAATCTATCATAAACACTATAATCACATCTGATAAACATAAAAATAATTAAAACATTGATGTGCAGGTGTGCAAGATAACAAATCTTAAATTCAGCTCAGAGAAATAATATTGAAGAACATCAATCAAAAAAACTGTGTTAAAAATTCATAAATCCCAATGTTGGATCAAAAAAGGGAAACTCCAATAGATGTGCAAAAATGCAAAAATGTGCAATAAGTGTGCAAAACTGCAAAAAACCACAGTGTAGGATGATTCAAATGGATAAATAAATCAATGGAAAAAGTTCATAAAAGTGACCATAAAAAGTTCATAGGAAATGGTGACCGCTGGGATAAAATGCATATACAGATGCAAATGTGGGTAATGATAATGTTCTTCTTCATAAAACAACTGCCGGCTCACACAGGCTCTCTAAACTCTCACCTTAGACAAAGAAATAGCAGGCATCGATGTATATCTTTCAATGTTGTACATTGTAGCATGCAGATATAATAATGACTGTGTTCCCCTCTGCTTCAGTCAGGCACCTATTAAAATATAAAGGGAATTTTTCCACCTAGGCTGCACCAGCCCGGTGGGAGGAGGGGGAGGAGAGAGGAGGCCTCTGATGGTGTAGTATTTCAAATAAAATATTTATTAGGTAATAGGGATGAGCCGAACACCCCCCGGTTCGGTTCGCACCAGAACCCGCGAACGGACCGAAAGTTCGCACGAACGTTAGAACCCCATTGACGTCTATGGGACTCGAACGTTCGAAATCAAAAGTGCTCATTTTAAAGGCTAATTTGCATGGTATTGTCCTAAAAAGGGTTTGGGGACCCGGGTCCTACCCCAGGGGACATGTATCAATGCAAAAAAAACTTTTAAAAACGGCCGTTTTTTCGGGAGCAGTGATTTTAATGATGCTTAAAGTAAAAAAAAAAAAGTGAAATATTCCTTTAAATATCGTACCTGGGGGGTGTCTATAGTATGCCTGTAAAGTGACGCGTGTTTCCCATGTTTAGAACAGTCCCTGCACCAAATGTCATTTTTAAAGGAAAAAATCTCATTTAAAACTGCTTGCGGGTTTAATGTCATGTCGGGTCATGGCAATATGGATGAAAATCAGTGAGACAAACGGCATGGGTACCCCCCAGTCCATTACCAGTCCCTTTGGGTCTTGTATGGATATTAAGGGGAACCCCGCACCCAAATTAAAATAAGGAAAGGTGTGGGGCCACCAGGCCCTATATACTCTGAACAGCAGTATACAGGCGGTGCAAACAAGACAGGGACTGTAGGTTTGTTGTTAAGTAGAATCTGTTTGTAATTTTGAACATTTTTAACGTGTTTAGCTCCAGCCAAAAAATCTTTTCTAAGCTTTTTGGAAAACATAGGGAAGGGTTATCACCCCTGTGACATTTGTTTTGCTGTCTTTCCTCCTCTTCAGAAGATTTCACCTCACTTTTTTGTCCCAATGAAAAATGTTTTTTGAAAATTTGGGGTTTTTTGTGGAACAAGGATTGGAAAGCATCAGTGGAAAGGAGAACTTGTTTTCCCATATTAACTCTTACAGGAGAGAATTTCCCTTCCTAGGGGTAGATTTCATCTCACTTCCTGTTGTCTCCTTCCGTTTACAAGTAGGAGTCGTTTGTAAGTTAGATGTTTGAAAGTAGGGTCCTGCCCTATATACTCAGCAGAAATTTGGGCCTTAGGTGTTGCTGTGGCCACAACACTGTAAGCCCTCACAGGGCCCTGCTGTGAAATATTAGATCAAGAATTGTAATTACATGCCCCTGTTGAACAGGAGCTGAAAAATTAGGCCTTAGGCACTGGTGCTGGTGCCACAACACTGCAACCCCTCACAGACACTCTAGTTGGAACGCAGGAACGAGCCCTGCTGCAAATTATTGCTTCAAAAATTGTAATTACACGCCCCTGTTAGACAGGGGCAGAAAAATTGGGCCTTAGGCACTGGTGCTGGTGCCACAACACTGCAACCCCTCACAGACACTCTAGTTGGAATGCAGGAACGAGCCCTGCTGCAAAGTATTACATCAAAAATTGTAATTACACGCCCCTGTTAAACAGGGGCTGAAAAATTGTGCCTTAGGCACTGGTGGTGGCGCCCAGAACCAAAAATGTTCTTACAAGCTATCAGCGTGATGATTGAGGAGGAAGAGGATAATTACTCAGGGATAGTCACTCAGCATCAGCATAGGCAGTCTTTGAAGGGATCTGAGATTTCAAAAAAAATTATTCGGTTACATCAGCATCAGGTGCTTGGTAGCTGGTGGTGATCCAAGACTCATTCATTTTTATGAAGGTCAGCCGATCGACCGAGTCGGTGGACAGACGCACCCTGTGATCGGTTACCACGCCTCCAGCAGCACTGAATGTGCGTTCCGAAAGAACGCTGGATGCAGGACAGGCCAGTAGCTCAATTGCATACTGTGCAAGCTCTGGCCAGTGATCCATCCTCAAGACCCAGTAACCCAGAGGATTTTCGGTGGGAAAGGTGTCCAAGTCTGATCTTGCCCCTAGGTATTCCTGCACCATGTAAAACAGACGCTGGCGATGGTTGCTGGAACCGATCATACCTTGGGGCTGCGGACCAAAAAATTGTCTGAACGCATCGGTCAGACGGCCACCTTCTCCACCGCTCCTTCTTTGACTGACCGAAGCCTCAGCAACACGTTGTCCAGAAACAGGAGTTTGTAACCTCCCAGTCTCTGGGAACGCGTTGCACAGACCTTTCTGCAAGGCCTCCCGAAGATGTTTCATCCTCTGCTCCCTCTGCGATGGCAAGATAAGGTCCGCAACCTTACCCTTGTAACGTGGATCAAGGAGGGTTGCCAGCCAGTATTGGTCCTTCTCCTTGATACCACGAATACGAGGATCCTTACGCAGGCTTTGCAGGATCAGGGAGGCCATGCAGCGTAGGTTTGCTGAGGCATTCGGTCCGGAGTCCTCTGGGTCACTAAGAACGACATGGTCCGCAGCCACCTCCTCCCAGCCACGTACAAGTCCATGTGTTTCTTGGGACTGATCCCTTAAAGACTGCTGCTGATGCTGAGTGCCAGGCTCCACCTCCATACTGACACAATCTTCCTCCTCCTCCTCTTCCTCCTCCTCCTCTTCCTGTGTGATCGGCGGGCACGCAGGAACACTGTCTGGATAAAGGGGGCCTTGAGAGCTAAGGAAGTCCTCCTCTTCCTGCCTCTGTTCTGCCTCAAGTGCCCTGTCCATTATTCCACGCAGCGTGTGCTCCAACAGGTGGACAAGGGGGACAGTGTCACTGATGCATGCACTGTCACTGCTCACCATCCTCGTGGCCTCCTCGAATGGTGACAGGACAGTGCATGCATCCCTGATCATGGCCCACTGGCGTGGGGAAAAAAAACCAAGCTCCCCTGACCCTGTCCTGGTGCCATAGTCGCACAGGTACTCATTGATGGCCCTCTGCTGCGTGTGCAGCCGCTGCAGCATGGCCAACGTTGAGTTCCACCTGGTGGGCATGTCACAGATTAGGCGGTTCTTGGGCAGGTTAAACTCCTTTTGGAGGTCCGTCAGCCGAGCACTGGCATTATATGACCGGCGGAAATGCACACAGACTTTCCTGGCCTGCCTCAGGACATCCTGTAAGCCCGGGTACCTGCCCAAGAACCGCTGCACCACCAAGTTAAGGACGTGAGCCAAACAGGGCACATGGGTCATTTGTCCCTGTCGGAGGGCAGAGAGGAGGTTGGTGCCATTGTCGCAAACCACCATTCCTGCCTTAAGTTGGCGTGGCGTCAACCACCTCTAAACCTGCCCCTGCAGAGCTGACAGAACCTCTGCCCCAGTGTGGCTCCTGTCCCCCAAGCACACCAGCTCAAGCACCGCATGGCATCTTTTGGCCTGCGTACTTGCGTAGCCCCTTGAACGCCTACGGAGCACCGCTGGTTCCGAGGAAGAGGCCATGGAGGAAGAAGAAGAGGAGGGGGTGGAGGAGAGAGGTGTGTCACAATCAGCATTTTGGAGGCGTGGTGGCGGAACAACCTCCAACACTACTGCACCTTGTCCTGCATCCTTCCCAGCTGCCAGCAGAGTCACCCAATGCGCCGTGAAACTTAGGTAACGTCCCTGTCCATGCCTGCTGGACCATGAGTCAGCGGTAATATGCACCTTACCGCTGACCGCCCTGTCCAGCGAGGCATGGACATTGCCTTCCACATGCCGGTAGAGAGCCGGAATCGCCTTCCGTGAGAAAAAGTGGCGTTTGGGTACCTGCCACTGAGGAACCGCACATTCCACAAACTCACGGAAGGGGGCAGAGTCTACCAACTGAAAAGGCAGCAGTTGAAGTGCTAGCAATTTTGCCAAGCTAGCATTCAACCGCTGGGCATGTGGATGGCTGGGAGCAAACTTCTTTCGGCGGTGCAGCAGCTGGGGCAGGGAAATTTGCCTGGTACAATCTGACGTCGGTGTACCAAAAGCAGATTGCCCACAAGTACTTGGTTGTGACACACCTAATTCTACACCTTCATTCCTCTCACTGCAGGTCTCAGAGAGGACTGAAGGTCTAGTGGGGTTGGAAATCTCAGCTGATGAGGAGCAAGGAGAGATCCTCTTTGTTCTTTGGTGTGGGTCTTTTAGATACGCTTGCCAACGAACTGCATGGCAGGTCAACATATGTCTGGTCAAGCATGTGGTACCCAAGCGGGAGATATTTTGGCCACGCGAGATACGCTTGAGACATATGTTGCAAATAGCAGCGGTGCGATCTGATGCACTCGTCTCAAAAAAGGCCCACACCAAAGAACTTTTTGAATAACGCGCAGAGACTGCAGCGCCCTGCACATGTGGAGCTTTGGGGTGTGATGCAGTCAATGTGCTGCCCTTAGGCTGGCCCCTGGAGGGCATCCTGCCTCGTTGGTGATGTGCTGCCGCCTCCTCCTCCTCCTCCTCCTCCTCCTCCTCTCTCCTATCAGGCACCCACGTTGAGTCAGTGACCTCATCATCCCCTCCCTCCTCATCACTGGAGCAAACCTGGCAGTATGCTGCAGCAGGGGGAGCATGACTGCCAGATTGCTGTCCTTCTTGGGCACCCCCTCTGTCCGCGCTCATGTTACTGCCTTCATCGAGCTCAGTATCGTCATCAGAGCCTTCCAAACGCTGGGCATCCTCCTGGAGCATGTACCCAACACTGTGGTCAAACAGTTCGAGGGAATCCTCATGAGGACATGGTGGAGCTAGGGAAGGAGTCACTGATGACATTGAGCTGAGGGAAGAGGCCGCTGCTTTGCCAGACAAAGCACCCTGGGCATGGGTGAGAGAGGATGAGGAGGATGAGGACGGCTTGGTCATCCACTCGACCAAGTCTTCCGCATGTTGCGGCTCAACATGGCCAGCTGCCGAAAAAAAGGCCAAGCGTGTCCCATGGCCACGTGCTGATGAGGATGCACCGTCTCCACGACCAGCACTAGACACAGAGCCTGCTTGCCCTCTCTTATTGGCTTGTGACTGTCTGCCTCTCCTTCTTGGCCTTCCAGACATACTAATGGCCTGTAGCTGCACTAAGCTGGGATAGAACACCTGTAATTTTCTTCAAGTAGCTTTATATACTGTAACCAGACAAGCCTGCCTGTCAGTAGGAAGATAACAGGAACGGATCTAGCTGAACACTGTGAGCAGGACGCACTGTACTAAATGTAAATAGTCTAGCTGCCTGACCGTGGTACTAATAGGATCAAATAGAACACCTGTAATTTTCTTCAGGTAGCTTTATATACTGTAACCAGACAAGCCTGCCTGTCAGTAGGAAGATAACAGGAACGGATCTAGCTGTACACTGTGAGCAGGACGCACTGTACTAAATGTAAATAGTCTAGCTGCCTGACCGTGGTACTAATAGGATCAAATAGAACACCTGTAATTTTCTTCAGGTAGCTTTATATACTGTAACCAGACAAGCCTGCCTGTCAGTAGGAAGATAACAGGAACGGATCTAGCTGTACACTGTGAGCAGGACGCACTGTACTAAATGTAAATAGTCTAGCTGCCTGACCGTGGTACTAATAGGATCAAATAGAACACCTGTAATTTTCTTCAGGTAGCTTTATATACTGTAACCAGACAAGCCTGCCTGTCAGTAGGAAGATAACAGGAACGGATCTAGCTGAACACTGTGAGCAGGACGCACTGCACTAAATGTAAATAGTCTAGAAGATAACAGGAACGGATCTAGCTGAACACTGTGAGCAGGACGCACTGCACTAAATGTAAATAGCAGGAACGGCTCTAGCTGAACACTGTGCGCAGGACGCACTGCACTAAATGTAAATAGCAGGAACGGATCTAGCTGAACACTGTGAGCAGGACGCACTGCACTAAATGTAAATAGCAGGAACGGATCTAGCTGAACACTGTGAGCAGGACGCACTGCACTAAATGTAAATAGCAGGAACGGATCTAGCTGAACACTGTGAGCAGGACGCACTGCACTAAATGTAAATTGCAGGAACGGATCTAGCTGAACACTGTGAGCAGGACGCACTGCACTAAATGTAAATAGTCTAGAAGATAACAGGAACGGATCTAGCTGAACACTGTGAGCAGGACGCACTGCACTAAATGTAAATAGCAGGAACGGATCTAGCTGAACACTGTGAGCAGGACGCACTGCATTAAATGTAAATAGTCTAGATAGAAGATAACAGGAACGGATCTAGCTAAACTGAATACAGTGTATATATATATATGCAACACCTGGGATGCATATATATACACAATACACTGTAAGTGCAGCTAACTGACTGACTGTTCTGCCTAATCTATCTAACTCAAATCAAATGACACTGTCTCTCTCTCTCTCTATCTCTCAGCACACCGGAACACACACTACACAGGGCCGCCGTGCAGGCGGCCTTATATAGTGTGGGGTGTGTACTAAATCCCCTGAGCCATAATTGGCCAAAGCCACCCTGGCTTTGGCCAATTACAGCTCTCTCTACTGACAGCGCTGTGATTGGCCAAGCATGCGGGTCATAGTGCATGCTTGGCCAATCATCAGCCAGCAATGCACTGCGATGCCGCAGTGAATTATGGGCCGTGACGCGCCACACGAATTTAGCGCGAACGGCCCATAACGTTCGCAATTCGGCGAACGATCGAACAGCCGATGTTCGAGTCGAACATGGGTTCGACTCGAACACGAAGCTCATCCCTATTAGGTAATAAGACGAGTGGTCTCTTACATAAAACAAATCAATTGTGCATAAAACAGAAGGAGCGGCGTCCGAGGCGCCTCCTTACATGACTTCCGGTAAAGTCTGCTCTCTGCCACACCCTACGCATTACGTCACCGCTCGTTACGTCACCGCTCGTGACTTCAACTGTCCCCAGACATGTTCAGTTTGAAGTTGCTAAACTGTCCAAATCTACGAAATTCGTGCATCAAGGAGGGGAGAGTAGTATGAGGTTGTTGTACGTAGACTAGTAAATCATCTGCGTAAAGCGAGAGTTTGTGTTGAGATGAGGGTGTCTGAACTCCTACTATAGATGTGTTTTGTCTAATGGCTTGGGCTAGGTGTTCGATCACTAAGACAAAAAGAAGGGGAGACAGGGGGCAGCCCTGTCGTGTGCCGTTTGAGATCTGGAATGAAGCAGGGGAGGAACCATTGACCAGAACTGACGCTGAGGGACGTGAGTATAGGGCCATGACCCTAGAGACAAAAGTGGAGCCAAGGCCTATCTGTTGTAAAGAGAGGCGTAAAAAGTCCCAATTGACCCGGTCAAAGGCCTTCTCGGCATCAAACGAGAGAAGGCAAGCTTTTAGGTTGTGTTTTCGGATATAGGAAATGAGGTGAATAGTTTTCGTGGTATTGTCCCTAGCTTCTCGGCCAGGGACAAATCCCACCTGGTCTCTATGTATTAGTGAAGGTAGGATAGGAGATAGGCGGTTAGCCAGGACCTTGGCGTAGAGCTTAATATCCAGGTTAAGGAGTGAAATGGGGCGATAACTACTGCATTGAGAGGGGTCTTTACCAGGTTTGGGTATTACTGAAATATTAGCTGCTAGGAGGTCTCTAGAGGGAAGATGGGTATCGTCTATAGAGTTAAACGCGCTAGTTAGTAATGGGGTCAGATGTTGGGCAAAGTATTTATAGAATCTCGGGGAGAACCCATCGGGGCCAGGGCATTTACCGTTTTTCAGGTTTTTAATAGCGGCAGTGAATTCCTCTGTTGTAAGGGGGTCGTCCATGGTGGCTGTCTGTTCAGGGTTTAGATGTGGTAGAGCTGTGTCAGAGATGTAGTCCTGCATGGAAGATAGGTGTATGTCTTTAGTAGGGGTCGTCCCGTTTGGAGTGTGGAGATTGTATAAGTTCGAGTAGTATTGTTTAAATGCGTCAGAAATGCCATTGGGATTATTAATTTTTCGTTGGTCAGCTGTACAGATTTGTGGAATAGGTCGGCGTGGGGGGCGAGGATGGAGAACTCTTGCGAGGTGTTGTCCACATTTGTTAGCTAGAGTGTAATGTCGGTTGCGTCCTTGATCTCTGGCTATAAGGGAATTAGCATCGAGTAAACGGAGCAGGTCTCTGCGCGCATTAGATAGGTCGGTATGTGTTGCAGGGTCTAAGTCTCGCTTATGTGTGACTTCAAGCGTTTTAATCAAGGATAAGAGACGTGAGATATCGGCCATTCTGGCTTTTTTTAGCCGAGAGCCATGTTGGATTAGTGTCCCTCTGATTACACATTTCAGAGCTTCCCATTTAATAAGGGGATTGGTATCATCTTGGCGGTGATCTGTAATGAAGTCACTAATCGTTTTTTCAACTGCTGCAACACATACCGAGTCAGTTAGTAGATTGTCATTAAGTCGCCACGAGGACCGGGTGCGGGATTTTGGTGGATGGGCTAAGTTGAGGTGTACGGGTGCGTGATCCGACCAAAGGATATTTCCTATGGAGGCCTTGAGTGGTATGTCTAGTAATGATTGGGAGATTAAAAAGTAATCGATACGGCTATAGGATTTATGGGCTACTGAGTAACAACTGTAGTCTCTCTCTAGGGGATGTTGTATCCTCCATATGTCTACGAGCTGTGTCGAGTGTAAAAGGGATTTTATGTGTGTAAGAGTCGTGTGGGACATAGCTGACTTACCCGAAGACAGAGTTGTGTTGAGGTCACCACCTAAAATGACACAAGGACCCCCAAATGATAGCAATTTGTTTAGAACCTTGGACAGAAAGTTCCCCTGATCTTGGTTTGGTCCATAGACATTAGCCACTGTAAAGACAGAAGAATTAAGTTTAAGTTTGAGAAATAAATAACGCCCTAGTGGGTCTATCAGGGAATCTAAGACTTCTGGGTGGAATGATTTATGAAAAGCTATAGACACCCCTTTGGATTTTGCATGGGGGTTCGTACTGTGGAACCATTGGGGAAAGTGAGGGTTTTTGAGGGGTGGAATCTCTGAACCCCGGAAATGCGTTTCTTGTAGAAGCAGGATTTTAGTTTTAGTCTTATGAAAGTGGTATAACACCTGGCTTCTTTTTTCGGGGGTATTGAAGCCTCTACAATTATAGGACGATAGAGTTAGATGCTCAGGTGAAGACATAGTGGAAATGAGGAGAGGCAACAGTATATGTTAATAGCATCCGTGCCGAGGTCCATCCAGCCCAAGGATAGGGGAGTAAAGTAAGTGGGTAGGTAGGAGAAGAAGAGGAAGTGGGAAAGGAGAGAGGAAAAGGGAGGAAGAAAGTGAGAAAAAGAAATAGGTAAAAAAGTAGGCCACTAGGTGGCAGCATTAGGTAATCTTTTGAATGTAGAAACATTTCTGTAAAGTGCTTATAAACTAGCATCAATAAAGTGCGCAAACAGGCACTACAAGTCCTAAGGGGGAGAATGTGGTGAGCACCTAAAGCGCCTCCCGGTCCCGGGGTCCACGGGGGAAGTAAAAACTGGTGAGAACATTATATAACCATCAATTTGTTGTCATAAGGTAACATGGTAAGAACTTATAAGTAATGAACTGTCACATATAGCGGGTGTACCCCCACTCCCTCCCAAACATATAAGAAAAAAGGAAGAATAACATGTAAGCAGTGCTATAAGGCTTTCGCATATTAAAACATAGTTAAGAGCGAGTTCCTATATGGGTGGGGGGGATAAGCCATAATTATAGAACCCATCCGCCCCAGCCTTGTCCCCATAAAAGAGAGAAAAAAATAAAAATAAAAAGGAACACACAAAAGAAAACAGTAGATAATAATAGAGAAAAAGTGGTGAAAGGATCATCCTGAAAAGGATATCCAACTAGGATAGTGTGGGGGGACAAAAAGGTATCTGTAAAAATGCTGATGCGAAAAAAGTATATATAAAAAAAAAAGGGAAATAAAAAAGAAAAAAAAAGGGGGGGGGAGAGGGGGGGTGTTGAATCTGTAACACTGCTAATGTAGTAGACAGGTAGGTAGTCCAGGGAGTTCTTTACCACTTAAAAGTGGTTCAAGGGTAGTCGGCCTGCACCGCTTTCCTATTCTTTCCTTCTTCAAAAAGAAAACGGGAAAACAATATAATAGTCGCGGTAGCAGGGTAAAGATGTGGTGTCTGCAGGGTCTAGAGACCGGTCAGCCGTCTGGAGACTTCTGAGGGGAGCTTCTGGGTCGCTTGTTCTTGTTCACTTTCTGACATTGTGTGTGGAATGGAAGTCCCGGAGTAGCAGAAGGAAGGGGCCAGTCTGGCAGGGAGATCTGGGGTAGCTCCAGGGTGCTCAGGAACCTTGGGAGATCTCCTAATGTGCGGAAAAGGGCCGTTTTGCCTTCATGATGAACCCGTAATTGGAAAGGGAACCGCCATTGATTTTTGATCTTTCTTTCCTGGAGGACAGATGTAATCGGTTTAAGTGCGCGCCGCATGGCTAGAGTTTGACGTGACAGGTCAGGCAGCAGCATTACTGGGGTGTCATTCAGCCGAATGGAGTCCTGTGTGCTGGCTGCTTTCATGATCTCCTCTTTAACTTTATAAAAGTGCACCCTGCAGAGCGTGTCCCGAACAAAAGAGGAATCAGAACTACGCGGGACTGAGGTTCTGTGAACTCTGTCCAGCTCAATAGGGGTATCCTTGGGTTGCTGCAGGATTTGATTAAATATGGCAGTGACTGCTCCATGTAAATCATTATGATCTATAGCTTCTGGTATGCCACGGATTCTAATATTGTTCCATCTGCTACGGTTTTCGATGTCATCCTGGTGGTACATGAGCTGTTGTAGTATGTTAGTGTGGGTATTAAGGATCTCTTCATGGGACTGCAATGTATTGCACATACCGTCAGTGGTATTTTCTACATCCTCCATTCTAGTCCCTAGATCCCTCTTGAGCTCAGCAATCTCTTTCCTGTATGACTTCTCCATGTGGGAGACATAATGTTCAAAGTCAGTTTTAGTAGGTAAAGAGCAGAGGTAGGCATGCATGGATCGCATCTGCGACTCCATGTCCCATCCGTCCCCGGAGCACAGGGAGGCCTGGGAGAGGCTTTGGGGGCTGTGTGGGTGGTATAGTGGGGGCTCCAGATCCGTGAGGGAGGCTGAGCGGTCTCTGGATCGTACCTGTTCGGCGTCTGCTTCTGTATGGGGTGAGCGGGCCGGAGACGGAGGCGCCGCCGCCATCTTGGAGGCTCTCTGGCTCTGGTAGGCCGCGGAGGAACGGGTCACAAAGTTCCCCAAATCGCTCTGTGTCCGGTCACCGGCAGGCTTCGAGTGGTCCCTGGGTTTTCCTTTACCCATCTGGACAATCTTGGTAGCTGGATGGGTGATGGTAGAGGAGATAGGGCCCCGTGGAGATCGTCAGGACCGGGAGCTGCCGCGATGCGCGTCCTACAGCTCCATGCGCCAAGCCACGCCCCCTGATTTGTTTTTATGTAAGAGACCACTCGTTTTATTACCTAATAAATATTTTATTTGAAATACTACACCATTAGAGGCCTCCTCTCTCCTCCCCCTCCTCCCACCGGGCTGGTGCCTGCTATTTCTTTGTCTAAGGTGAGAGTTTAGAGAGCCTGTGTGAGCCGGCAGTTGTTTTATGAAGAAGAACATTATCATTACCCACATTTGCATCTGTATAAGCATTTTATCCCAGCGGTCACCATTTCCTATGAACTTTTTATGGTCACTTTTATGAACTTTTTCCATTGATTTATTTATCCATTTGAATCATCCTACACTGTGTTTTTTTTGCAGTTTTGCACACTTATTGCACATTTTTGCATTTTTGCACATCTATTGGAGTTTCCCTTTTTTGATCCAACATTGGGATTTATGAATTTTTAACACAGTTTTTTTGATTGATGTTCTTCAATATTATTTCTCTGAGCTGAATTTAAGATTTGTTATCTTGCACACCTGCACATCAATGTTTTAATTATTTTTATGTTTATCAGATGTGATTATAGTGTTTATGATAGATTTTATGAGCGAAATCTTTTTATCTCTATTTATCTTTCGAGTGCCATGTGTACACTTGTCGATTTTGCTGCAATCGCTATAGATATCATCATAATTATCACCCACTTTAAGTTTATATTTATTTGATTTATTTTGTGATTGTCACCACATTCACCTTTATCTCACCTAAGCGCGAAGGATCTTAGCATTTACATTATATGTTGTTTTGTGTCACTTCACTGCTGTCCTGAGGAAGACGAGCTTGTGCCTCACCGAAATATCGAATTATCGAGTTTCACCTTTCAAGACCCGTGAGTGCCGCCTTATCTTTTGTATTATATAGACTTCATGCTTTGCTGAGCACCCGGGACCATTTTATCTCAGATATGTGTGCGGTGACATCTACTGGAATATACAGTATATATTATGTATACTGTATACTGTGTGTGTGTGCAGTGTATGGTCTGAGCACTGACAGGCTAACCCCCCACCCCTTTAACCTCTGCAGCAATAGCAAAACTGGCAGCACTCATACATCTATTTCCCAAAGACAACCTCTGGAAATGACGCTGAGCACGTGCACTCAACTTCTTTGGTCGACCATGGCGAGACCTGTCCTGTTAAACCGCTGTATAGTCTTGGCCACCGTGCTGCAGCTCAGTTTCAGGGTCTTGGCAATCTTCTTATAGTCTAGTCCATCTTTATGTAGAGCAACAATTCTTTTTTCCAGATCCTCAGAGTTCTTTGCCATGAGGTGCCATGTTGAACTTCCAGTGACCAGTATGAGAGAGTGAGAGCGATAACACCAAATTTAACACACCTGCTCCCCATTCACACCTGAGACCTTGTAACACTAATGAGTCACATGACACCGGGGAGGTAAAATGGCTAATTGGGCCCAATTTGGACAATTTTACTTAGTGGCATACTCACATTTGTTACTAGCGGTTTAGACATTAATGGCTGTGTGTTGAGTTATTTTGAGGGGACAGCAAATTTACACTGTTATACAAGCTGTACACTCACTACTTTACATTGTAGCAAAGTGTCATTTCTTCAGCGTTGTCACATGAAAAGATATAATAAAATATTTACAGAAATGTGAGGGGTGTACTCACTTTTTTGAGATATTATGTGTGTATATATATATATATATATATATATATATATATATATATATATACACACAACACACACACACTGCCTTGCAAAAGTATTCACCCCTTTGGCTTTTTACCTATTTTGTTACATTACAGCCTTTAGTTCAATGTTTTTTTCATCTGAATTATATGTGATGGATCAGAACACAATATTCTAAGTTGGTGGAGTAAAATTAGAAAATTATATACATAAAACTATTTTTCAGAAATAAAAAACTGATAATTGTCATGTGCGTATGTATTCACCCCCTTTGTTATGAAGCCCATAAAAAGCTCTGGTGCAACCAATTACCTTTAGAAGTCACATAATTAGTGAAATGATGTCCACCTGTGTCCAATCTAAGTGTCACGTGATCTGTTATTACATATACACACCTTTTTGAAAGGCCCCAGAGACTGCAACACCTAAGCAAGAGGCACCACTAACCAAACACTGCCACGAGGACCAAGGAACTCTCCAAACAAGTAAGAGACAATCTTGTTGAGAAGTACAAGTCAAGGTTAAGTTATAAAAAAATATCCAAATCTTTGATGATCCCTAGGAGCACCATCAACACTATCATAACCAAATGGAAATAACATGGCACAACAGCAAACCTGCCAAGAGACGGGCGCACACCAAAACTCATGCACTGGGCAAGAAGGGCATTAATCAGAGAGGCAGCGCAGAGACCTAAGGTAACCCTGGAGGAGCTGCTGAGTTCCACAGCAGAGACTGGAGTATCTGTACATAGGACATCAATAAGCCGTACGCTCCATAGAGTTGGGCTTTATGGCAGAGTGGCCAGAAGAAAGCCATTACTTTCAGCAAAAAAAACAAAATGGCAGGTTTTGAGTTTGGTGAAAAGGCATGTGGGGGACTCCCAAAATGTATGGAGAAAGGTGCTCTGGTCTGATGAGACTGAAATTGAACTTTTTTGGCCATCAAAGAAAATGCTATGTCTGGCGCAAACCCAACACATCACATCACCCAAAGAACACCATCCCCACTGTGAAACATGGTGGTGGCAGCATCATGCTGTGGGGATGTTTTTCAGCAGTTGGGACTGGGAAACTGGTCAGAGTTGAGGTAAAGATGGATGGTGCTAAATACGGGGATATTCTTGAGCAAAACCTGTACCACTCTGTGTGTGATTTGAGGCTAGGATGGAGGTTCACCTTCCAGCAGGACAATGACCCCAAACACACTGCTAAAGCAACACTTGAGTGGTTTAAGGGGAAACATGTAAATGTGTTGGAATGGCCTAGTCAAAGCCCAGACCTCAATCCAATAGAAAATCTGTGGTCAGACTTAAAGATTTCTGTTCACAAGCGCAAACCATCCAACTTGAAGGGGCTGGAGCAGTTTTGCAAGGAGGAATGGACAAAAATCCCAGTGGTAAGATGTGACAAGCTCATAGAGACTCATCCAGAGTGACTTGGAGCTGTGATAGCCGCAAAAGGTGGCTCTACAAAGTATTGACTTTACGGGGGTGAATAGTTATGCACATTGACTTTTTCTGTTATTTTGTCCTATTTGTTTGCTTCACAATAAAAAAAAACATCTTCAAAGTTGTGGGCATGTTCTGTAAATTAAATGATGCAAATCCTCAAACAATGCATGTTAATTTGAAGAAAACGAAAAATGCCAAGGGGGTGAATACTTTTGCAAGGCACTGTATATATATATATCTATATATATATATAGAGAGAGATATATATATATATATATATATATATATATATATATATATACACACATAAACTTCAGGTGGATTACCCTCTTTTCTTTAACCACTTGACGACCGCCTCACGCCGATGTACGTCGGCAAGGTGGCACGGACAGGCAAAATCACGTACAGGGTACGTGATTTGCCTTCCGCGGGTGGGGGGTCCGATCGGTCCCCCCCCCGGTGCCCGAGGCGGTCGCCATTTCTTCCCGGGCGATGAAAGGTCAGGGGGAGGCCATCCATTGTTGGCCACCCCCTCCCGATCGCTCCCGGCGAATGAAAATGCTTCCTTTCCCTCTGTAATGTAAACAGAGGGAAAGGAAGTGATGTCATCTCTCCTCGAGCCGGTCTTTTCGTCGCCGCGCCGAGGAGAGAAGACATCAAGTAAGTCTGCACAACACTACACTAACAGTAGAACACGCCAGGCACACTTGTCACCCCCCATCACCCCCCGATCACCCCCTGATCACCCCCCTGTACCCCCTGTCACTCTGACACCAATAGCATTTTTTTTTTTTTTTTGCATTGGTGTCAGTTTGTGTCAGTTAAAAGTTTTAGGGCAGTTAGGTTAGCCCCCTTTAGGTCTAGGGTACCCCCCCTTAGGTCCAGGGTACCCCCCTAACCCCCCCTAATAAAAGTTAACCCCTTGATTACCCCCCGTCACCAGTGTCGCTAAGCGATCGTTTTTCTGATCGCTGTATTAGTGACACAGGTGACGCTAGTTAGGGAGGTAAGTATATAGGTTCGCTGTCAGTGTTTTATAGCGACAGGGACCCCCATATACTACCTGCTAAAGGTTTTAACCCCCTGATTGCCCCCTAGTTAACCCTTTCACCAGCGATCACCGTATAAGTGTTACGGGTGACGCTGGTTAGCTAGTTTGTTTTTTGCAGTTTATTACAGTTTATTAAAGTTTATTATAGTTTATTATAGTTTTAGGGCACCCGCCGTTTATTACCCTATAAAGGTTTAACCCCCTAATTGCCCGGCGGTGATAGAAGTTAAGTTTTTAGGATCAGATAAGGTCTGCGTCGCCCCAGGCAGCGTCAGGTTAGCGCCAGTACAGCTAAAACCCACGCACGCAGCATACACCTCCCTTAGTGCTATAGTATCTGAATGGATCGATATCTGATCCGATCAGATCTATACTCCCCAGCAGTTTAGGGTTCCCTGAAACGCAGTGTTAGCGGGATCAGCCCAGATACCTGCTAGCACCTGCGTTTTGCTCCTCGGCCCAGCCCTGCCCAGCCCACCCAAGTGCAGTATCGATCGATTACTGACACTTACAAAACACTAAGCACACATAACTGCAGCGGTCGCAGAGTCAGGCCTGATCCCTGCGATCGCTAACAGTTTTTTGGTAGCGTTTTGATACAGTCACCAACAGTCAGGAGCTTTTTTGCCTGTGAGTCTCACTAGTGTACCCCTAAATTTAGAGGCCAAAATGGCAAATCCAAGGTACACTAGTGAAGAGGCCTACAGGATTCTGAGCATGACAGATAGTGAAGAGGAAGTCACTCATCTGTCAGATTCAGGCTCAGAATACGGACCTGTAGAGGACAGCGGCTCCATGACAGATAGCTCTGACGACAGAGTTGTGGTCCCTGCTAGGGTCAGGCGTACCAGACCCCGAACTTATGCTGTCCTTGAAGTGCAAGAACCGCAGGGCTCTCGTATGGAGCAGAGCAGTACTAGCGCCGCTATTCCTTCTGGTGAACTGGCAAGCACCAGCGGCCTAGTACACCCTGGTCGTACATCCAGCACTGCAGTAACACTTGGTGACGTGGCGAGTCCCATAAGTGCAGTTCAAGCTGGCGAGGTGGCAAGCACTAGTAGTGTCCCGCTGCCACCAAGAAGACAAAGACAGGCCCGTCGTGCCCATAGTGCCCTTCCTGCTGCATTGGCCAATCCGAATTGGGAACCTTCCACTTCTGCAGCACCCGTACTTCCCCCTTTCACTGGCCAACCCGGAATTCAGGTGGAAACAGTTGACTTTATGCCACTGGATTTTTATTCACTGTTTTTCACCGAAGATCTCTATAGATCTATTGTGGACCAAAGCAATTTGTACGCTGGTCAACACATCGCCACTATGCCCCAGTCCACCCTTGCCAGAGATTGGAGACCAATTACGGTCTCCGAATTTAAGACCTTTCTGGGCCTTTCCCTCCTCATGGGGTTGAATAAAAAGAGTAAGTTGCGGTCATATTGGTCCACTGACCCAATTTACCATTCACCCTTGTTCTCTGCTTCCATGACCAGGGCACGATACGAGCAGATTTTGCGGTTCATGCACTTCAACGACAATGAACTCTGTCGTCCTCGTGGAGACCCTGCATACGATCGGCTCTACAAAATTCGGCCCCTCGTAAACCACTTCAACCAACGTTTTGCAGACTTGTTTACCCCCCATCAAGTTGTCTGCGTTGATGAGTCCCTGATTAAGTTTTCTGGCCGCTTGTCATTCAAACAGTACCTTCCCAGCAAGCGTGCCAGATACGGGGTCAAGATGTATAAGCTCTGTGACAGGGCCACAGGCTATACATGTAGATTTATGGTTTACGAGGGAAGAGATAGTCACGTAGAGCCGACAAACTGCCCTGACTACATAGGAAGCGCTGGCAAGATAGTGTGGGACTTGGTGTCACCCTTATTCGGAAAGGGGTACCACTTGTACGTGGACAATTATTATACGAGCGTGCCACTTTTTAGTCACTTGTTTGATCAGCAGATTGGAGCATGTGGCACCGTGCGACCTAATCGCCGGGGCTTTCCCCAGCGGCTTGTAGATTCCCGTCTTAGGCTGGGGGAGAGAGCCTGCTTGAAGTATAATAATTTGCTCGCTATGAAGTGGAGGGATAAGAAGAATGTTTTCGTTCTCACCTCCCTTCATGCAGACACGACGACCCAAATTTCTACGGCGACTGGTGTTGTGGAGAAACCCCTCTGTGTCCACGAATACAACCTTAATATGGGAGGGGTGGACCTCAACGACCAGTTGTTGGCGCCGTACTTAGTTGCCCGTAAGGCCAGACGCTGGTACAAAAAAGTGTCCGTATACTTATTTCAATTGGCTTTGGTGAATGCTCATGTGCTATACAGAGCTTCAGGACAGACTGGATCCTTCCTTAAATTCCAGGAAGAGATCGTCAGAGCCCTTCTGTTTCCAGACGGTGCTCTACCTCACCTTCCCCAACCAAATGCAGTAAGCCGGCTGCATGAGCGGCATTTTATTTATGCCATCCCGAGTACCCCTACCCAACGAGCCCCCCAAAAAAGATGTCGTGTCTGCAGCAAGCGTGGATTTAGGCGTGACACCCGGACTTATTGTCCCTCCTGTCCTGGCAATCCTGGTCTTTGCATGGGTGAATGCTTTGAACGCTACCATACATTAGTTGAGTATTAGCGTAGGGTTCAGCACTGCACAGACTAGGCACACTAACACAGGGTCTCCCAAGATGCCATTGCATTTTGAGAGACCCAAACCTGGAACAAAAGTTACAAAAGTTAAAAGTTACTAAAAAAAAGTGTAAAAAAATAAAATTAAAAAAAATTAAAAAAAATAAAAACACAAAAAAAAATATAAAATAAAAAACCCAAAAATAGTTGTTTTATTGTTCTCTCTCGCTCTATTCTCTCTCTATTGTTCTCCTCTTTTTTACTCTATTCTATTCTGCAATGTTTTATTGTTATTATGTTTTACCATGTTTCCTTTTCAGATTTTTCATACTTTACCGTTTACTGTGTTTTGTTGGTAACCATTTTATTGTTTTCAGGTACGCCATTCAGTTGCAGCGCGGATTTATTTATCTTGACAGCAACAGCGTTTGCTCCCACGATATATAAAGCCGTGACTCCAACGCTGTCGGAGGTGATTTCACCACCACAGTTACATACTTCAGCATATATGCCGAAGCGTGGGGGCAGAAGTGGGTGGAGGAGCGATTTGCTCCTGCCTTTTGCGGGAGGATGCCCCCATGCTTCGGCATATATATATTTTAGGCACAGGTTGCGTTAAATGTTTTATTTTTTACTATTTTTTTTTTTGTATTTGCTTTGCAGGTATGGTAAGTCTTACTGTTATACTGTAATGTTGCTTTGTTTTATTGTTAACCATCATTTGCTTAGCAGGTACGCCATTCAGTTGCAGCGTGGATTTATTTGTCTTGACAGCAACAGCGTTTTCTCCCACGATATATAAAGCCGTGACTCCAACGCTGTCGGAGGTGATTTCACCACCACAGTTACATACTTCAGCATATATGCCGAAGCGTGGGGGCAGAAGTGGGTGGAGGAGCAATTTGCTCCTTCCTTTTGCGGGAGGATGCCCCCATGCTTCGGCATATATAAATGGTGCATGTATGCCCATCATTAGAAGTGGGTGGATGAAGGGAGGTATTCTAATGGTGGGCATACCCACCGATCAATATCTTTTTTTCGTTCAGCCCACAGGCTGCATGAAAAAAAAGTTTACAATATATGCCTAACAAGGACCAGCAACGTACTGGTATGTTGCTGGACTTTGAGTGGTTATACCAGAATGATGCCTGCAGGTTTAGGTATCATCTTGGTATCATTCTTTTCAGCCAGCGGTCGGCTTTCATGTAAAAGCAATCCTAGCGGCTAATTAGCCTCTAGACTGCTTTTGCAAGCAGTGGGAGGGAATGCCCCCCCTCCCCCACCGTCTTCCATGTTTTTCTCTGGCTTTCCTGTCCCAACAGGGAACCTGAGAATGCAGCCGGTGATTCAGCCAGCTGACCATAGAGCTGATCAGAGACCAGAATGGCTCCAAACATCTCTATGGCCTAAGAAACCGGAAGCTACGAGCATTTCATGACTTAGATTTCGCCGAATGTAAACAGCGCCATTGGGAAATTGGGAAAGCATTTTATCACACCGATCTTGGTGTGGTCAGATGCTTTGAGGTCAGAGGAGAGATCTAGGGTCTAATAGAGCCCAATTTTTTAAAAAAAGAGTACCTGTCACTACCTATTGCTATCATAGGGGATATTTACATTCCCTGAGATAACAATAAAATTAATTTTAAAAAAATAAAAATGAAAGGAACAGTTTAAAAATAAGATAAAAAAGCAAAAAAATAATAAAGAAAAAAAAAAAAAAAAAAGCACCCCTGTCCCCCCCTGCTCTCGCGCAAAGGCGAACGCAAGCGTCGGTCTGGCGTCAAATGTAAACAGCAATTGCACCATGCATGTGAGGTATCACCGCGAAGGACAGAACGAGGGCAGTAATTTTAGCAGTAGACCTCCTCTGTAAATCTAAAGTGGTAACCTGTAAAGGCTTTTAAAGGCTTTTAAAAATGTATTTATTTTGTCGCCGCTGCGCGTTTGTGCGCAATTTTAAAGCATGTCATGTTTGGTATCCATGTACTCGGCCTAAGATCATCTTTTTTATTTCATCAAACATTTGGGCAATATAGTGTGTTTTAGTGCATTAAAATTTTAAAAAGTGTGTTTTTTCCCCAAAAAATGCGTTTGAAAAATCGCTGCGCAAATACTGTGTGAAAAAAAAATATGAAACACCCACCATTTTAATCTGTAGGGCATTTGCTTTAAAAAAAATATATAATGTTTGGGGGTTCAAAGTAATTTTCTTGCAAAAAAAAATTATTTTTTTCATGTAATCAAAAAGTGTCAGAAAGGGCTTTGTCTTCAAGTGGTTAGAAGAGTGGGTGATGTGTGACATAAGCTTCTAAATGTTGTGCATAAAATGCCAGGACAGTTCAAACCCCCCCCAAATGACCCCATTTTGGAAAGTAGACACCCCAAGCTATTTGCTGAGAGGCATGTCGAGTCCATGGAATATTTTATATTGTGACACAAGTTGCGGGAAAGAGACAAATCTTTTTTTTTTTTTTTTTTTTTTTTTTTGCACAAAGATGTCACTAAATGATATATTGCTCAAACATGCCATGGGAATATGTGAAATTATACCCCAAAATACATTCTGTTGCTTCTCCTGAGTATGGGGATACCACATGTGTGGTTTCACTCTTCACTGCCTAGCACAGTTTCGGAGGCCATGGAATGCCCAGATGGCACAACCCCCCCCCCAAATGACCCCATTTTGGAAAATAGACACCCCAAGCTATTTGCTGAGAGGTATAGTGAGTATTTTGCAGACCTCACTTTTTGTCACAAACTTTCGAAAATTGAAAAAAGAAAAAAAAAATACATTTTTCTTGTCTTTCTTCATTTTCAAAAACAAATGAGAGCTGCAAAATACTCACCATGCCTCTCAGCAAATAGCTTGGGGTGTCTACTTTCCAAAATGGGGTCATTTGGGGGGGGTTTTTGCCATCTTGGCATTTTATGGCCTTCAAAACTGTGATAGGTAGTGAGGAGTGGAATCACAACTTAACGCCCTTAGAAATCCTGAAGCCGGTGCTTGGTTTTCGGGGCCCCGTATGCGGCTAGGCTCCCAAAAAGTCCCACACATGTGGTATCCCCGTACTCAGGAGAAGCAGCAGAATATATTTTGGGGTGTAATTCCACATATGCCCATGGCATGTTTGAGCAATATATCATTTAGTGACAACTTTGTGCAAAAAAAAAAAAAAAAAAATTGTCACTTTCCCGCAACTTGTGTTAAAAAATAAAATATTCCATGGACTCAACATGCCTCTCAGCAAATAGTTTGGGGTGTCTACTTTCCAAAATGGGGTCATTTGGGGGGGTTTTGTGCCATCTTGGCATTTTATGGCCTTCAAAACTGTGATAGGTAGTGAGGAGTCAAATCACAACATTATGCCCTTGGAAATCCTGAAGGCGGTGCTTGGTTTTCGGGGCCCCGTATGCGGCTAGGCTCCCAAAAAGTCCCACACATGTGGTATCCCCATACTCAGGAGAAGCAGCTAAATGTATTTTGGGGTGCAATTCCACATATGCCCATGGCCTGTGTGAGAAATATATCATTTAGTGACAACTTTGTGCAAAAAAAAAAAAAATTGTCACTTTCCCGCAACTTGTGTCAAAAAAGAAAGTATTCCATGGACTCAACATGCCTCTCAGCAAATAGCTTGGAGTGTCTACTTTCCAAAATGGGGTCATTTGGGGGGGGTTTGTGCCATCTGGGCATTTTATGGCCTTCAAAACTGTGATAGGTAGTGAGGAATGAAATCAAAAATTTATGCCCTTAGAAATCCTGAAGGCGGTGATTGTTTTTCGGGGCCCCGTACGCGGCTAGGCTCCCAAAAAGTCCTAAACATGTGGTATCCCCATACTCAGGAGAAGCAGCAGAATGTATTTTGGGGTGTAATTCCACATATGCCCATGGCATGTTTGAGCAATATATCATTTAGTGACAACTTTGTGCAAAAAAAAAAAAAAAAAAGTGTTACTTTCCCGCAACTTGTGTCAAAATATAAAATATTCCATGGACTCAACATGCCTCTCAGCAAATAGTTTGGGGTGTCTACTTTCCAAAATGGGGTCATTTGGGGGGGTTTTGTGCCATCTTGGCATTTTATGGCCTTCAAAACTGTGATAGGTATTGAGGAGTCAAATCACAACATTATGCCCTTAGAAATCCTGAAGGCGGTGCTTGGTTTTCGGGGCCCCGTATGCGGCTAGGCTCCCAAAAAGTCCCACACATGTGGTATCCCCATACTCAGGAGAAGCAGCTAAATGTATTTTGGGGTGCAATTCCACATATGCCCATGGCCTGTGTGAGAAATATATCATTTAGTGACAACTTTGTGCAAAAAAAAAAAAATCGTCACTTTCCCGCAACTTGTGTCAAAAAAGAAAGTATTCCATGGACTCAATATGCCTCTCAGCAAATAGCTTGGAGTGTCTACTTTCCAAAATGGGGTCATTTGGGGGGGTTTTGTGCCATCTGGGCATTTTATGGCCTTCAAAACTGTGATAGGTAGTGAGGAATGAAATCAAAAATTTATGCCCTTAGAAATCCTGAAGGCGGTGATTGGTTTTCGGGGCCCCGTACGTGGCTAGGCTCCCAAAAAGTCCCACACATGTGGTATCCCCATACTCAGGAGAAGCAGCTGAATGTATTTTGGGGTGCAATTCCACATAGGCCCATGGCCTGTGTGAGCAATATATCATTTAGTGACAACTTTTTGTAAATATTTTTTTTTTTTTGTCATTATTCAATCACTTGGGACAAAAAAAATAAATATTCAATGGGTTCTACATGCCTCTCAGCAATTTCCTTGGGGTGTCTACTTTCCAAAATGGGGTCATTTGGGGGGGTTTTGTACTACCCTGCCATTTTAGCACCTCATGAAATGACATAGGCAGTCATAAACTAAAAGCTGTGTAAATTCCAGAAAATGTACCCTAGTTTGTAGACGCTATAACTTTTGCGCAAACCAATAAATATACGCTTATTAACTTTTTTTTTACCAAAGACATGTGGCCGAATAAATTTTGGCCTAAATGTATGACTAAAATTGAGTTTATTGGATTTTTTTTATAACAAAAAGTAGAAAATATCATTTTTTTTCAAAATTTTCGGTCTTTTTCCGTTTATAGCGCAAAAAATAAAAACGGCAGAGGTGATCAAATACCATCAAAAGAAAGCTCTATTTGTGGGAAGAAAAGGACGCAAATTTCGTTTGGGTACAGCATTGCATGACCGCGCAATTAGCAGTTAAAGCGACGCAGTGCCAAATTGGAAAAAGACCTCTGGTCCTTAGGCAGCATAATGGTCCGGGGCTCAAGTGGTTAATCTTGTTCAATCAAGACACCGTCAGGGTGGACTCCCAACCTTCCACCATACATGAATAAAGAAAAAACATGGATCGGTGCTTGATGCAAAAAAGTATCCTTTACTGGAAATATTTCAGTTGCATAGTATAATGCAAGCCACTGTACAGTTCCGAGCGCATCTCGCTCTTCGTCAGGCTTTTCTGGCTGTGTGTGAAAAGCCAAATCACAAACATTCTCTTCTCCACACCCAGCTTACCCCACACATGTGTTAGCTTAACTAATTACAAAAAGCTACTAACAAATAATTAACCCCTATTGTATAAACCAAACACAGTGAAATATCTTAATTTCCCACTACAAAATTATTTACATATATTAATCCTTCTATCATATGTCATCTTTCATCAATGCGATGTTAAGGAAGAAATAAACTCTCTCATATACTAAAATATAGATCTCATTCAGAAAATATCACAACTATAATAATATTCTTGATCATGTCTCAGATATCATCACAGATTCCAGCTGATATTCTGTTATTTAATAATCCCAATGGAAGTTCATTCCAATCGATCTGAAGGAGTATGATATATATAAAAACCATAATTACAATCACTGTATACCCAATATACAAGTCCTATACAATCAGGTATAAGTCATAGTCCCTGTTCATACCATCAGGATACAGGGAATGTAACTTATTGATCCACCAAACCTCACGTTTTTTCAATTTTAGAATTCTATCACCCCCTCTTTTATCACGAGGAATTTCTTCCAATACCATGAATCGTAAGTCGGTGTCCCTGTGTCCCATCTCAGTAAAGTGACGTGACACAGGGAGACCTGACTGAGGATGCCGGATCGTACTGCGATGCTGTGCAATGCGATCTTTAATTCATTGGGTCGTCTCGCCTACGTAAAGCAGATTGCATGGGCACATGAGGATGTAGATCACATATGACGACTGACGTGTAAAAACCATTTACTGTTATCTTAGTCTTCGTTACAGGATGGAGGAAATGATTGCCTTTAAGCATTAAATTACACTGAATGCAGTTAAGACAGGGATAACAACCCTTCCTTTTCTTACCGAGAAAAGTTGTTCTTTTCTCCTCCTGACACTCCGATTTAAATTCAGATCGCACCAAAAAATCGCGCAAAGTTTTATTGCGCCGGTAAGACTTCATAGGGGTTTGTTGAAATTCTTCTATCTGTGGATATGATCGTTTCAATATTGCCCAATGTTTCCTCAGTACATTAAAGATTTTATCACTGTAACTATTGAATTGAAAGACAAATGGGATCCTAGGTCTGTCAGATTGGTATCTTTTATGTTGGCAGCTACCAATGGGCTTCAAAATTCTATTTAGTTCATGTCTAATCAATCCTTCTGGATAACCCCGCTCCTTAAATTTACAACACATCTCATCTAACCTTTGAGCCCTTATTGCAGTGTCACTCACAATCCGCATTACTCTGAGCAATTGGCTTCTAATGATAGAGCCAAAGACAAGGGGGGGATGGTAGCTGTCATATCTTAACAGCTGATTCCTATCCGTGGGTTTAGTATATATATAATCGTTTCAATCCGTCCCTGTTTAATGTATACTCGTGTATCCAAAAAGGGAACCGAGTCCCCACCGATATGCATTTTAAACTGGATATTGGGTGAAAAACTATTTATAGTCTCATCAAAAGCCTTGAGTGATTCAATGTTGCCCCGCCATATAGCAAAAATATCATCTATATAGCGTCACCAGGTGGCGCAATACTTCCGAAAATTCTCATTGACAAAAATTTTGCTCTGTTCAAAATCATGCATAAAAGAGCATGCATATGGCGGGGCAACATTGGAACCCATAGCAACCCCCGTCAGTTGCACATAGTATTGATCCCTGAAAAGAAAATAATTGTTATGCAAAACCAAATTAAATAATTTCTCAAAAAAAGAAATCTGAGCATCCGAATACTCCTGACAGTCCTTGATAAGGTTGATCGCTGCTTTAACACCGGCTCCATGTGGAATTGATGTATATAAACTTGTTACATCCCAAGTGACAAGGATAAATTCTTCATGGATTTGTGGTAAACCCCTAATTTTGGATAGAAAGTCACCAGAGTCCTTGATATAGGATGGGGTATTTCTAACTAACGGAGATAGCACTTTGTCTAATAACTTGGCCGTAGGTACAAAAATCGAGTCTCTCCCTGATACAATCGGGCGTCCTGGTGGAGAGTGTTTGTCCTTGTGAATTTTCGGGAGTATGTATAGGACCGGGATGCATTGCACAGCATCGCAGTACGATCCGGCATCCTCAGTCAGGTCTCCCTGTGTCACGTCACTTTACTGAGATGGGACACAGGGACACCGACTTACGATTCATGGTATTGGAAGAAATTCCTCGTGATAAAAGAGGGGGTGATAGAATTCTAAAATTGAAAAAACTTGAGGTTTGGTGGATCAATAAGTTACAGTCCCTGTATCCTGATGGTATGAACAGGGACTATGACTTATACCTGTTTGTATTTAACTTGTATATTGGGTATACAGTGATTGTAATTATGGTTTTTATATATATCATACTCCTTTAGATTGATTGGAATGAACTTCCGTTGGGATTATTAAATAACAGAATATCAGCTGGAATCTGTGATGATATCTGAGACACGATCAAGAATATTATTATAAGGCAAGGTTGCCCGCTGTCCCCCCTATAAAAAGGGGGGGGTTTGCCTGGATCGACCACAAATAAAAAATAAATAATAGAATCAGATATTCATCCAAAGAGGTAGAATGGATGCAGTTTGGATTGCCTTGTGAAGCATACAAAACAACAAGGAAAAGGAGATTCCCCCAAAGAAGGCAAGTGGTCCAAACACAATCTGCCAAAAACAGTATATTTATTAAGCTACAAAACACCACACAACAGTACAAAAATTGGGCAATATAGGGAAAATGTCAAATGACCATATTAAAATTGATAACGTTATCATTAAAAACACCGGAGCCGCGGCCAAACATACCCCATACACACACCAATCACAGCAGCAATTTCCTACTACATTGGCCAATATCGTGTAAAAGGAGACCTCAGATCAATCCAAGTATAGGTAGTAAGGTGGTATGGGGGTATGGGTGGATGAATGGATGTTTATAGATAATTAATGGGACGTATTCAACATTGCATAGAAACTAATAGCAGTCCGGGAACTCGTCCCATAGTGTGGGTAAAGCAGTTGAGTTGGTCGGCAGTGACTACTGAAGGTGATTGTAGCCCAGGATATGCAGGCAAAGCAGTTGTGTTTGTAGAAGGCAATAGGGGGAGCAAACACGACTCAGACTGTGTAAACTTATATACATTGGAGTGATACTTCTCTCACCAAGTGGATCAGCAACTCATGAAGTCGTAAGCTCTACCCCAGATGATGGCTTGTAGATGTCAATCCAAACTGCATTTGCATTTGCCGTCAGGTAGAAAATGTCCCGCTCTGTCGGCGCCTTCAATAAGGAGATGGGGGCCGGCCGTCAGCTGTTGATTCCCGGTCAACCATTCAAAATACCGTGAGCTCGCGGCTCCGAGGTGACGTGCTGACGTCACGTGCTGACGCGTTTCACCAGCCAATCACCGCTGGTTTCCTCAGAGCGATCCTGGTGGAGAGTGTTTGTCCTTGTGAATTTTCGGGAGTATGTATAGGACCGGGATGCATTGCACAGCATCGCAGTACGATCCGGCATCCTCAGTCAGGTCTCCCTGTGTCACGTCACTTTACTGAGATGGGACACAGGGACACCGACTTACGATTCATGGTATTGGAAGAAATTCCTCGTGATAAAAGAGGGGGTGATAGAATTCTAAAATTGAAAAAACGTGAGGTTTGGTGGATCAATAAGTTACAGTCCCTGTATCCTGATGGTATGAACAGGGACTATGACTTATACCTGTTTGTATTTAACTTGTATATTGGGTATACAGTGATTGTAATTATGGTTTTTATATATATCATACTCCTTTAGATTGATTGGAATGAACTTCCGTTGGGATTATTAAATAACAGAATATCAGCTGGAATCTGTGATGATATCTGAGACACGATCAAGAATATTATTATAAGGCAAGGTTGCCCGCTGTCCCCCCTGCTCTTTGCGATCGCTATAGAACCTCTGGCGGCTCAAATAAGGGATAGTCCACAGATAGTGGGATTCAGGTATGGTGACTTGCATGAAAAGCTCATGTTATATGCGGATGTCATGTTGCTGTTCCTGGGAGACACTAGTCAATCACTACTGGGGGTAATGCATATAATAGAGCAATTTGGACATTTCTCAGGCCTGACTATAAATTGGTCTAAATCGGCCCTGATGATGTTGGACGAGAGCCGGGATGTGAGTCTGCCTGACTCTTGCCCCATTCCAACCACCACTGGATTTAAATACCTGGGCGTCCAGATATCCCCACGCGTTGGGGACTACTGCTCTTTAAATATATTCCCATTGCTCTCCCGCTTTCGTGACAAAATAAATACATGGAACAACCCAGTTATTATATTTCCTCCACAACTCACCAGTAGTGATACATTTAAAAGTTTTCAGAGTAGTCAATACCCTTTTTCGGCGTCTGCTGTGGCACAACAAAGCACCCAGAGTTCGGCTAGAGCAGTTGCAGTACCCAAAGGACAGCGGAGGGTTGGCCGTCCCCAACCCTTGGCTGTACTACATTGTGGCGCAGTTGCAACACCTTGTGGGATCTATGACACATGAACCAATGGGCTCAGCAGCGCGACTGATGCTTTTTGCTACAAGTGCTGAGACCTTTCCTCTGGGTCTAGAGGCACAAATATTCGCGAAGTCTAACAAAAAAACTCCGACATTATCCCTGGTACAGAAAGTATGGAACAAAAGTAGACAGCTACAAGGGGTGCAGGGATTTACAGAATATAGCCCAATATGGGGAAATCGCACCTATGTGGAGCTAGCTAAGTTACAGCGTGAGCCCAGATGGAGGTCCCACGGGGTGACCATGCTCTTTCACATATTTATACATGGTAAAGTGATGTCCTTTGCAGAGTTACAAGCCACATTTGGGATCCCAGACACTATGTACTATCCCTATATACAGCTTCGGCACGCAATTGCGGCGCAGGGAGACGCAGGTGAGTGGGAACTTTGTCCCACGCCTGTGTTCCATGTGTTGCAGTCCTCCAGTGTAACCAAAGGGATTATTTCCATGTGTTACCAAATGCTACTTACCAAGTACCTAGGTGCTTACCCATGTAAGGCAATTGATGCATGGAGAAGGGACCTAGGCCAGATAGCTGAGGATCAATGGGAGGAAGCGTTACAAGCCATACCTACATGCTCCCTCAACGTTGCGCAAAAAGTGTCCCAACTATATATAATACTTAGAGTGCATTACACTCCATCCAAGTTGCACAGGATGGGCAGAGTGGCGGACCCCCTGTGCTGCCGATGTCGGCAGCACAGTGCGGATCTTATACATCTTCTATGGCGATGTCCGAAGCTTCATCGGTACTGGCATGAGGTGATCAATACACTAAATGGAGTGTTCCAAACGAAGGTACCTGCAGATCCTATGTATTGTTTGTTAGGGGTACTGGATGAGGTAATCCCAGAGGAACGAACTAAAGTGGCCTTCTCCAGGGCTTTATTTCAAGCTAGAAAACTTATACTAATGGCATGGAAGTCTGCAGTACCGCCCTCTGTCAAAATTAACAATGGAAAAATACATATATCAACATAGAGGTTGCCCACACAGGCTTGAATGCATCTGGTCAAGTTGGTTAGACACACCAGGACTTAGTCCGAGAGAACTAGTCATAACAAGGCTTTTACAGGGTCCTTAGATAAATAAATTAATGAAAATGGAAAGGATGTGTATTATATGCGAATTGGAAGGATGTTGGGAGTCAATTATATTTAAAATTGTATAATGAAGATTAGAGGGCTATGTAGTAATACTATAAGAACCTATGCTATGTACATTGTATGAGTATGACACTGAAATGTAGAAAACTGTGCACTGGAAGATGTATTTATTTAAAATGTTCAATAAAAACCTTTTTGATTTAAAAAAAAAAAAAGAATATTATTATATTTGTGATATTTTCTGAATGAGATCTATATTTTAGTATATGAGAGAGTTTATTTCTTCCTTAACATCGCATTGATGAAAGATGACATATGATAGAAGGATTAATATATGTAAATAATTTTGTAGTGGGAAATCAAGATATTGCACTGTGTTTGGTTTATACAATAGGGGTTAATTATTTGTTAGTAGCTATTTGTAATTAGTTAAGCTAACACATGTGTGGGGTAAGCTGGGTGTGGAGAAGAGAATGTTTATGATTTGGCTTTTCACACACAGCCAGAAAAGCCTGACGAAGAGCGAGATGCGCTCGGAACTGTACAGTGGCTTGCATTATACTATGCAACTGAAATATTTCCAGTAAAGGATACTGGGTCATTTTTTGCATCAAACACTGATCCACGTTTTTTCTTTATATATATATAGTGGGGACGGAAAGTATTCAGACCCCCTTAAATTTTTCACTCTTTGTTATATTGCAGCCATTTGCTAAAATCACTTAAGTTCATTTTTTTTTCCTCATTAATGTACACACAGCACCCCATATTGACAGAAAAACACAGAATTGTTGACATTTTTGCAGATTTATTAAAAAAGAAAAACTGAAATATCAAATGGTCCTAAGTATTCAGACCCTTTGCTGTGACACTCATATATTTAACTCGGGTCCATTTCTTCTGATCATCCTTGAGATGGTTCTAGGTGTGTGGCTTTCCTAATCAAGTCCAACCAGTATAATCAAACACAGCTGGACTCAAATGAAGGTGTAGAACAGGGGTCTCAAACTGGCAGCCCTCCAGCTGTTTCAAAACTACAAGTCCCATCATGCCTCTGCCTGTGGGAGTCATGCTTGTAACTGTCAGCCTGGCAATGCCTCATGGGACTTGTAGTTTCGCAACAGCTGGAGGGCTGCCAGTTTGAGACCCCTGTTCTACACCTTCATTTGAGTCCAGCTGTGTTTGATTATACTGGTTGGACTTGATTAGGAAAGCCACACACCTGTCTATATAAGACCTTACAGCTCACAGTGCATGTCAGAGCAAATGAGAACCATGAGGTCAAAGGAACTGCCTGAAGTGCTCAGAGACAGAATTGTGGCAAGGCACAGATCTGGCCAAGATTACAAAAAAATGTCTGCTGCACTTAAGGTTCCTAAGAGCACAGTGGCCTCCATAAAAAGAGCCTTGGTGAGAGAGGTAAAGAAGAACCCAAAGATCACTGTGACTGAGCTCCAGAGATGCAGTCGGGAGATGGGGGAAAGTTGTAGAAAGTCAACCATCACTGCAGCCCTCCACCAGTCGGGCTTTATGACAGAGTGGCCCAACGGAAGCCTCTCCTCAGTGCAAGACACATAAAAGCCCACATGGAGTTTGCTAACAAACACTTGAAGGACTCCAAGATGGTGAGAAATAAGATTCTCTGGTCTGATGAGACCAAGATAGAACTTTTTGGCCTTAATTCTAAGTGGTATGTGTGGAGAAAACCAGGCACTGCTCATCACCTGTACAATACAGTCCCAACAGTGAAGCATGGTGGTGGCAGCATCATGCTGTGGGGGTGTTTTTCAGCTGCAGGGACAGGACGACTGGTTGCAATCGAGGGAAAGATGAATGTGGCCAAGTACAGGGATATCCTGGATGAAAACTCTCTCCAGAGTGCTCAGGACCTCAGACTGGGCCGAAGGTTTACCTTCCAACAAGACAATGACCCTAAGCACACAGCTAAAATAACGAAGAAGTGGCTTCACAACAACTCTGTGACTGTTCTTGAATGGACCAGCCAGAGCCCTGACTTAAACCCAATTGAGCATCTCTGGAGAGACCTAAAAATGGTTGTCCACCAATGTTTACCATCCAACCTGACAGAACTGGAGAGGATCTGCAAGGGGGAATGGCAGAGGATCCCCAAATCCAGGTGTGAAAAACTTGTTGCATCTTTCCCAAAAAGACTCATGGCTGTATTAGATCAAAAGGGTGCTTCTACTAAATACTGAGCAAAGGGTCTGAATACTTAGGATCATGTGATATTTCAGTTTTTCTTTTTTAATAAATCTGCAAAATTGTCAACAATTCTGTGTTTTTCTGTCAATATGGGGTGCTGTGTGTACATTAATGAGGAAAAAAATGAACTTAAATGATTTTAGCAAATGGCTGCAATATAACAAAGAGTGAAAAATTTAAGGGGGTCTGAATGTAGCAACCTCTACCTTAGGTAGGTTGCTAGAGGTAGTTGTTTGTGGTTTTTTACAGCCAGTGCAGGTAAATATAGGCAGGCCTAGCTGTGAGCTAGCAAGTGAGTGTGTGTGGGGAGATGGGGAGTCTGCAGCCCAATAACAGCCGACTACAACCAGCTGGCAGACTTCACTCAGAGCTGTATCTTACCCCCAGCTGAGGGACATCATCCCATAGTCACCCCACAGACCCTGCAAGAAATCCCACCCCATACTGCCCCCATCATACCCTCTACACTCCTCTCCTGTACATACTGCCCCCATCATACCCTCTGCACTCCTCTCCTGTACATACTGCCCCCATCATACCCTCTGCACTCCTCTCCTGTACATACTGCCCCATCATACCCTCCTCACTCCTCTCCTGTACATACTGCCCCATCATACCCTCCGCACTCTTCTCCTGTACCTACTGCCCCATCATACCCTCCAGACTCTTCTCATGTACATACTGCCCCATCATACCCTCCACACTCTTCTCCTGTACATACTACCCCATCATACCCTCCACACTCCTCTCCTGTACATACTGCCCCCATCATACCCTCCGCACTCCTCTCCTGTTCATACTGCCCCATCATACCCTCTGCACTCCTCTCCTGTACATACTGCCCCATCATACCCTCTGCACTCCTCTCCTGTACATACTGCCCCATCATACCCTCCACACTCCTCTCCTGTACATACTGCCCCATCATACCCTCTGCACTCCTCTCCTATACATACTGGCCCCATCATGCCCTCCATAAATGTTATTAAATCACAAAACTATATGTATAGTATATACTACATAAAAAAATTACCATTCATTGCATTGTACAGGGGTAATGAATTTAATGTACTACAAAAAAAAATATTTGCCGCGCGCTGCTAATGTGTTCAGGTTTGGCTTGAAGAAAAGGTGGCAACCCTAGGCTGGGGAGTGGCATGAAGTGTATCTGGGAGCCCTGACCAATCCCGAACTTGGATTGGCAGGGGGCAGGCCTCCTATATATATACTCACGGTCAGCCTGCTGTGGGAGGAGTTGTCGGGTGGAAGAACCGAATGATGGAGTGTTAGGCTGTTGTGGCCCTTGAGCAAACCCCCTTTCTGGTGACCTTAAGCCTGGAGCTCAGGAGCTGGGAAGAAACCTCTCCATACAGGGTCATTGAGAGGTGTCTGGAACAGAAACAGGGGGAGGACAGTGGGGAGCACTGCCGGGAAAGTCATTCAGGAGGGATCCATTATGGGGGCGGTGAGTGAGAAGCACATTGAGAAGCTCTGGGAGAGACATGCCAGTATTGGATGTGAAGTCAGAGGGAGAGACTGTGGTGTCGTTGAAGTTGAAGTCAAGTTGCTGCAGCCAAGAGGGTTGGCAGGACTTGCACAGGACTTACTGGGATCAGTAGTCCACCAAGTTTCAGTTAGCACAAATGTACTTTTTCATCACTATTGGTTGCTACACCAAAGGGGACTGCAGACTCCTGCCAGCAAATGGCGGATATTGAACAGTTGGGACTTATTCATACTGACCCCATCACACCCTCTGCACTGTTCTCCTGTACATACTGCCCCCATCATACCCTTCGCACTCTTCTCCTGTACATACTGCCCCCATCATACCTTCCGCACTCTTCTCCTGTACGTACTGCCCCCATCATACCCTCCGCACTCTTCTCCTGTACGTACTGCCCCCATCATACCCTCCGCACTCTTCTCCTGTACGTACTGCCCCCATCATACCCTCCGCACTCTTCTCCTGTACGTACTGCCCCATCATACCCTCCACACTCTTCTCCTGTACATACTGCCCCTCATACCCTCCACACTCTTCTCCTGTACATACTGACCCCATCATACCCTCCGCACTCCTCTCCTGTACATACTGCACCCATCATACCCTCCGCACTCTTCTCCTGTACATACTACCCCCTTATACCCTCAGCACTCTTCTCCTGTACATACTACCCCCTCATACCCTCTGCACTCTTCTCCTGTACATACTGCCCCCATAATACCCTCCGCACTCCTCTCCTGTACATACTGCCCCCATCATAGCCTCCGCACTCTTCTCCTGTGCATACTGCCCCCATCATACCCTCCGCACTCCTCTTCTGTACATACTGCCCCATCATACCCTCTGCACTCTTCTCCTGTACATACTGCCCCCATCATACCCTCCGCACTCTTCTCCTGTACATACTACCCCCTCATACCCTCCGCATTCTTCTCCTGTACATACTGCCCCCATAATACCCTCCGCACTCCTCTCCTGTACATACTGCCCCCATCATACCCTCCGCACTCTTCTCCTGTACATACTGCCCCCATCATACCCTCCGCACTCTTCTCCTGTACATACTGACCCCATCATACCCTCCATAAATGTTGTTTAATCACAAAACTATATGTATTGTGCATACTCCATAAAAAATTACTATTCATTGCATTGTACAGGGGTAATGAATTTAATGTACTACAAAAAAAAAATATTTGCCGTGCGCTGCTAATGTGTTCAGGTTTGGCTTGAAGAAAAGGTGGCAACCCTAGGCTGGGGAGTGGCATGGAGTGTATCTGGGAGCCCTGACCAATCCCCAACTAGGATTGGCACGGGGCAGTCCTCCTATATATACTCATGGTCAGCCTGCTGTGGGAGGAGTTGTCGGGTGGAAGAACCGAGTGATGGAGTGTTAGGCTGTCGTGGCCCTTGAGGAAACCCTCTTTTTGGTGACCTTAAGCCTGGAGCTCAGGAGCTGGGAAGAAACCTCTCCATACAGGGTCATCGAGAGGTGTCTGGAACAGAAACGGGGAGGACAGTGGGGAGCACTGCCGGGAAAGTCATTCAGGAGGGATCCATTCCAGGGTCGGTGAGTGAGAAGCACATTGAGAAGCTCTGGGAGAGACATGCCAGTATTGGATGTGAAGTCAGAGGGAGAGACTGTGGTGCCATTGAAGCTGAAGTCAAGTTGCTGCACCCAAGAGGGTTGACAGGACTTGCACAGGACTTACTGGGATCAGTAGTCCACCAAGTTTCGGTTAGCACAAATGTACTTTTTCATCACTATTGGTTGCTACACCAAAGGGGACTGCAGACTCCTGCCAGCAAATGGCGGATATTGAACAGTTGGGACTTATTCATACTGACCCCATCACACCCTCTGCACTGTTCTCCTGTACATACTGCCCCCATCATACCCTTCGAACTCTTCTCCTGTACGTACTGCCCCCATCATACCCTCCGCACTCTTCTCCTGTACGTACTGCCCCCATCATACCCTCCGCACTCTTCTCCTGTACGTACTGCCCCCATCATACCCTCCGTACTCTTCTCCTGTACGTACTGCCCCATCATACCCTCCACACTCTTCTCCTGTACATACTGCCCCTCATACCCTCCACACTCTTCTCCTGTACATACTGACCCCATCATACCCTCCGCACTCCTCTCCTGTACATACTGCACCCATCATACCCTCCGCACTCTTCTCCTGTACATACTACCCCCTTATACCCTCAGCACTCTTCCCCTGTACATACTACCCCCTCATACCCTCCGCACTCTTCTCCTGTACATACTGCCCCCATAATACCCTCCGCACTCCTCTCCTGTACATACTGCCCCCATCATACCCTCCGCACTCTTCTCCTGTGCATACTGCCCCCATCATACCCTCCGCACTCCTCTCCTGTACATACTGCCCCATCATACCCTCTGCACTCTTCTCCTGTACATACTGCCCCCATCATACCCTCCGCACTCTTCTCCTGTACATACTACCCCCTCATACCCTCCGCACTCTTCTCCTGTACATACTGCCCCCATAATACCCTCCGCACTCCTCTCCTGTACATACTGCCCCCATCATACCCTCCGCACTCTTCTCCTGTACATACTGCCCCCATCATACCCTCCGCACTCTTCTCCTGTACATACTGACCCCATCATACCCTCCATAAATGTTGTTTAATCACAAAACTATATGTATTGTGCATACTCCATAAAAAATTACTATTCATTGCATTGTACAGGGGTAATGAATTTAATGTACTACAAAAAAAAAATATTTGCCGTGCGCTGCTAATGTGTTCAGGTTTGGCTTGAAGAAAAGGTGGCAACCCTAGGCTGGGGAGTGGCATGGAGTGTATCTGGGAGCCCTGACCAATCCCCAACTAGGATTGGCACGGGGCAGTCCTCCTATATATACTCATGGTCAGCCTGCTGTGGGAGGAGTTGTCGGGTGGAAGAACCGAGTGATGGAGTGTTAGGCTGTCGTGGCCCTTGAGGAAACCCTCTTTTTGGTGACCTTAAGCCTGGAGCTCAGGAGCTGGGAAGAAACCTCTCCATACAGGGTCATCGAGAGGTGTCTGGAACAGAAACGGGGAGGACAGTGGGGAGCACTGCCGGGAAAGTCATTCAGGAGGGATCCATTCCAGGGTCGGTGAGTGAGAAGCACATTGAGAAGCTCTGGGAGAGACATGCCAGTATTGGATGTGAAGTCAGAGGGAGAGACTGTGGTGCCATTGAAGCTGAAGTCAAGTTGCTGCACCCAAGAGGGTTGACAGGACTTGCACAGGACTTACTGGGATCAGTAGTCCACCAAGTTTCGGTTAGCACAAATTAACTTTTTCATCGCTATTGGTTGCTACACCAAAGGGGACTGCAGACTCCTGCCAGCAAATGGCAGATATTGAACGGTTGGGACTTATTCAGAGTGAGGCCTAACCATGTGCTAACTGTGACAGGAATCTAGGATTGCGCACAGTGGCAGAACTACCGCCATAGCGACACATGTGGGCGCTATGGGGCCTGCAGCCATGTGGGGCCCAGTGAGTGACGTTACAAGGAGGTGCGGGCCGCACCGAGTGACACCCGCGGCCCGCCAGAGGGGTGACAGTCACCCTTGGGTAGCGGCAACTGCACCGCTCTGATTAGCTGTGCCTGGCGCTGCTGTGTCCTTCTGCGGAGCGGACCAAAGCCGCCTCCCCTCCTCTCTGTTTAAATCCACAGAAGAGGAGGGACCTGGGCTCGAGGGACACACACCGCTGTGTGTATCTGGAGAGTGGAGACTGTCAGCGCAGTTGAGGTATGTAAGTGGGGGGGCATCTGCACTGAGGGGAAGTCTGTAATGCTGGGGGGGTCTGCACTAGGGGGTGTCTGTACTAATGGGGGTGTCTGCACTGAGGGGGGTCTGCAATGCTGGGGGGGTCTGCACAAGGGGGGTGTCTGCACTGCTGGGGGGTGTCTTTACTGAGGGGTGTTTGCACTGAGGGGGTGTCTATACTGCTGGGGGGATCCTGCACTGAAGGGGGTGTCTGCACTGAGGGGGGGTCTGTAATGCTGGGGTGTCTGTACTAAGGGGGGTGTCTGTACTAAGAGGGGTGTCTGCACTGCTGGGGGGTGTCTGTACTGAGGGGGGTCTGCAGTGAGGGGGTTGTCTGCACTGAGGGGGGTCTGTAATGCTGGGGGGTCTGCACTGGGGGGTGTCTGTACTGCTGGGGGGGTCCTGCACTGAGGGGGGTGTCTGTACTGCTGGGGGGTCTGCACTAGGGGGGGTGTCTGTACCAAGGGGGGTGTCTGCACTGCTGGGGGGTGTCTGTACTGAGGGGGGTCTGTACTACTGAGGGGGATCAGCACTGAGGGGGGTCTGTAATGCTGGGGGGTGTCTGTACTGGGGGGGTGTCTGCACTGAGGGGGGTCTGTAATGCTGGGGGGTCTGCACTGAGGGGGGTGTCTGCACTGAGGGGGGTCTGTAATGCTAGGGGGGGCTGCACTGACGGGGTGTCTGTACTAAGGGGGTGTCTACACTGCTGGGGTGTGTCTGTACTGAGGGGGGTCTGTACTACTGAGGGGGGTCTGCACTGAGAGGGTGTCTGTACTGGGGGCTGTCTGTACTGGGGGGTGTCTGTACTGCCTGGGGGGTCCTGCACTGAGGGGGGTGTCTGCTCTGAGGGGGGTCTGTAATGCTGGGGTGTCTGCACTAGGGGGGTGTCTGTACTGAGTGGGGTCTGCAGTGAGGGGGGTGTCATGGAGATCGGCTCCATATATACATATATATATATATATATATATATATATATATATATATATATATATATATATATATATACAGTATATATATATATATATATATATATATATATATATATATGATATCAGGATGACACAATGGACGCAGCAGGTTGTAGAACAGTATCTGGGCTGTAAGTGTTAGAAGAGGTGGCAATCTATTCATTGGTAATAGGGGGAGGTGACTGAAGGTTTCCACTTCTCCGACCCCAATTCATTTTTACCATCAATCTCTAGATACTTGTAACAATGTCATCATGCCATGCTCTCTCTTAAAAAGGACACCGGAGGATGGGCATGACAGCACTAGGATGGCAAGCTGGGCGTAGCCAGGTTTCTTGTCCAGTCTGGAGATTCCAAAAAACCCAGCATGCCTAATAAACTAAGTGCCATGGAGTCTCACTTTACATTTTTAAAATAAAGGTTTTATACCAATGAAAACAAATACACGGATCAGATTAAAAGTGTTTAAAAATGTTTTATTATAAAATCATAAACCATTGTACTTTCCTTTAAATCATGAAATCAGGACTGGAGATATGGTCGGGGGTGGGGGGGGATCTTTGGGCTCATCCAAGCCAAGTATTTACTGATTCCAAAAAAAGCAGTAACCACACTCAGAATTCCAGTCTGACAATCAACTTTATTGATACAACACCATCTGCACAAACTCCTCCCTCTGATGGGTTTCCTTCCAATGGAACTTAATTATAAAGACTAGAGGTGTGGTTGTTACTTCCTTGGTGTTGGTGAATGTATTTTGTTGCTGAACCGTTTCATTATAATAATGATTATGATCAGGTCTCATTAGAAAATGTAAAACATTTTTTATCCCAGGTAAATAAATATAAAATATTGTTTATGAATATTTCACATTTGCCAAGTGCAGACAGCAGGTGGTGCTATTGGGTCAGTTCTCCAGCTCTCCTCCAGTTACTGACTTATGTGCTGTGAAGTCTGTAATTTGATCTCCTGCTATTCAAGCCACACCCAGCTGGATGAGTCAGCGGAAGGACACGCCCACCTCCCAGCCTCTTCTTTATACGGCTTTGTGTGGAGGATCAATGAGAGAGAGACAACCCAAAAGTCAGCAGCTGCTGCCGGTCTGTCTGATAGGGAAGCCCAGAATTTCCAGTGACACCGTGTCATGGAAGCCCCCTGTCATCAAAGGAAATATTTTTACTAGTATATATACAAGTTATAGAAAAAAGTGACACAAAAAATTATTTATAAATTATGAAATATTCCCAAACACCATTTTTATAAAGTTGATCTAAACACATTATTGTTCTTTTTAAGCATTTTGAAATGAAAATTAAAAAAAGCAAAAGAGACTCCCTTGCTGAGACTTTAAAGAAAACCTGTACTGAGGGGACTATGGAGAAGACAATGCTGGACCCCTTCTGAAAATGCTGTTTGCCTGGCTGTCTCTGGTATTGTCTCAGTACTTTGAGACACTGACCTGGAACAATCATGCAGATGAAGAAATCCAACTTCATTGAGAACCACCAATCTGAATACTTGTTCTGGATCAATTACCTAGAGAGTATGGAAGCCATTGGATCAGCATGACAGCCAGGGAACTAGTATTTTATCGAAGAAGTCGTTCCCAAGGTTTGCTGCTATACTTCCTCCCTACATGCCCCCTATATTTACAATTGTTTAGGATGCCGACAGGTTAGTGTGTGATCATATATTAGCAGTAGGGATGAGCCAAACACCCCCCCCCCCCCCGGTTCGGTTCGCAGCAGAACATGCGAACAGGGAAAAAATTTGTGCGAACACCGTTAAAGTCTATGGGACACAAAAAATCAAAAGTGCTAATTTTAAAGGCTTAAATGCAAGTTATTGCCATAAAAAGTGTCTGGGGACTCGTTTACTGCCCAGGGGACATGTATCAATGCTAAAAAAAAGTTTTAAAAATTGAATTTTTTTCGGGAGCAGTGATTTTAATAATGCTTAAAGTGAAACAATAAAAATGAAATATTCCTTTAAATATCATGCCTGGGGGGTGTCCTTAGTATGCCTGTAAAATGTCATTTAAAACTGCTTGCGGCTGTAATGTATTGCCAGATCTTAGGGGAACCCCTCGCCAAAATGAAAAAAAAATTGCGTGGGGGCCCTTCAGGTCTGGTATGGATATTAAGAGGAACCCCGTGCCAAAAATGTAAAAAAAAATGTTGTGGAAGTCATAGTACATTAAGGGGGTGTAATGTCTTGCTTTGAGCATTAGATGTAGTTTTGAGCACTTCCTGTGGATACAGGAAGTGATCTCAAGTTGATATCTTATGTAGAGAGATGGTGATTGTGTCACTTCCGGTTCCGGCGGCTATGGCACTTCTGGTTCCGGCGGAAACCGGAAGTGATAGTAATTATTACTGCACCATCAGTAGGAGTAGTAGGAGTTACTGGGTGTAGTAGGCGGGACATAATGTATAAAAGACAGCCAGTCACGGGCTCCATAAGCTTCTGATGACGCTCAGTGGGAGGGGCAAAATGCGTCAAGCTAAGGAGAACCTGTGAGGGCTGTTTGCATGCCAAGGCGGCGTTTTTCTGTATGTTTTAAAGCTTTTTGATGTAAGCGTAATATTTTTGGATTTTATAAAAAAAACTTGCAGTATTACACTATATACTCTTTTTCCTTACCCATTCACATGGGGGGGGGCGGAATCTGGGGGTCCCCTTGTTAAAGGGGGCTTCCAGATTCCGATAATGGACTGGGGGGAAGAATTCACGCCATTTTTTTTCAATGATTTTTATGTATATTGCTGGGATCCAACAATACATTACAGCCGCAAGCAGTTTTAGATGAAATTTTTTCCTTTACAAATGTCATTTTGCTGCACTCATGTGCGGCCACTATGTAAGCAGCCTTACATAGTGTGGGGAGTGGACTCAGCCCCCTGAGCCATGATTGGCCGAAGGCACCCTGCCTTTGGCCAATCATGGCTCTCACAGCAGAGAGCGCTGTGATTGGCCAAAGCATGCAGGTTGGGTGCATGCTTTGACCAATCAGCAGCCATCAATGCACTGCAATCTCGCAGTGCATTGACGGTCTCGCCGTTCATTATGGGGCGTTCCACGGGCTCTCAAATTTCCTGGGAACGCCCCATAATGTTCTAAATTCGGCGAACACCCAATGTTCGAGTCGAACTTGCGTTTGACGCGAACATCGGGCTCATCCCTAATTAGCAGTATGTGTCTCCTTTTTATGTCCTGTACATCCTGGGGAAGGTGAGAGCTCTATGCTGCTCTGTACACACACACTCCGGGCTATACCACTCCTCTTCCTCTGCCCTCCAACCTGCCCTATTGTCACCCTTAACCCCTCTGCAGAAAAGGCCGCTGACCCTCTCCCCTCCCCCTCTTGTTGTGTGCTGGAGCCGATCTCCATGTGTCCTCCCAGGACAGACGGAGCTCATCACCCACCACCATTTACCAGACCTCACTTCTGTCCTTCCCAGTCCCAGATGTACAGAAGACGCAGTGTGGTCACTGTGATGGGATAGGATGTGGTCACCTCTCCTCTCTTTCCTCCTCCTATTCCATGGACACTGAGGAGTGGTGTCGGTGTCACTGTTAGCAGCACTGAAGTGTATGTCACTGTACATTGTGTTCTTCAGTCTCCTCCTCCACTTCACCGATCAGTGAGTGTGATATTCTACAGATATCCTCACACATTATGGAGAACACATGAGACCAGAGAACATGCTGCACAGGAATGTCCATCTTAGTGCTGCCAACACTGACACCAACACTGACACCAACACTGACACCAACACTGACACCGCTCCTCTGTGTACATGGAATAGGAGGAAAGAGAGGAGAGGTGACCACATCCTATCCCATCACAGTGACCGCACTACATCCTCCATATATGATCATTGCTGCCACCCAACACAGAGACAACACATGTGAGGGAGGGACAGAGGGTGGGGGAGGGGGAAGGAGGAAAGGTTCCCATTGTCACTCACTGTGATAACTTCCTAGAGAATTAGAGGAAAACAAATGTTAGATAGATAGACCATCTTGTCTTAGTGACTGTCCAATAGCAGCGACTCCTGTAGTTGGTTAGTTATTCCAGCCAATCACAGTGAACTGCGAGGTAGGAAGAAATATCACCTAAGTGTCCCCAATAAATGATCTTTCCACCAATCCAACCGCCTCTCCCCGTGACATCGCCAGTCTCTGGGCAGAGTTCTCACATCTCCTGATTCTCCCCACATATCTTTATATATCCCCTCCATACACCTATCCCAGCATGGAGGGGCTCAGTGAAGGTGGTGGTGAAGGTGTGGAGATGTCGGATCGGGTCACACAGATCATAAACGGAGATCCACCCGGCCTCATAATCCAGATCTATCCTGACTCTGTTACTGGAGATATTGGTGGGTAAGAGGATCTCTTTACTGTTATGTATCACCCCATACTGATCATCAATCCTGTACAAACCCCAGGACTTTCTATTCCATCCAATCTGGGACTGACCCCCTCTCCTGTCTATACTGGGGTAACACATCCCGACTATCCAGTAATCTGATCCCCCGACATCCACTTCCCAGTAATGTCTCCCTGAGGAGAAACTCCGACTGCTCAACACCTGAGGACAATACAGAAATCTCTCTGGTGTTTCTGGATGATTCTGTTTTCTATCTGACCTGGATACAGTTTTCCTGTCATCTGATATATGTAGAAGATTATGAGCTGTGTTTACATCCAGTAATATGTCTGCAGCTCCCTGTATATAGAAGTATACATCTACCCCTCTTATTATATCAGATAATGTGTGTAATGTGTGTGATATCCCAGCCACATCCAGACCCCCTCCATCATGGAGGAGTTCCTCATGTCTCTCTCTGTCCTCATTATCTCCATCCTCAGTATCACACAAGTCACCTGTGTCTGATTCCTGTAAGACAGTCAGTGGATCCGTCATGTTACACAGCTCCTCAATGTGACGCATCTTCCTGGACAGATCCTCCTTCTTTATTTCCAGATCCTGGATGGACATGGAGATCCGCTCTGCCCTCCCGGAGATTTCCCTCAGGACTCTCTTCTCCAGGTCTTCCAGACGTCTCCTGAGATCTCTAAAGAGGACAGTGACTCTCTCGGTGTCACCAAATGCTTTCCCTTCTACTTTCCTCCTGTGTTCCTGCAGACTCTGGACTCTTTCCTCCGTCTCCTCTCTCCTTATCAGAAGGTTCTGCAGAACATTCCTCAGTGTCTCCTTCTTCTTCTCAGAAGCCTCATCCAGTGACTTCATCTTATGACCTGTGTGTCCTCCAATCATACAACAAGACACACAGATACAGGTATCATCCTCAGTGCAGTAATACTCCAGGATCTTCTTATGGATTGAGCATTTCCTGCTCTCCATGGACAAGGTGGGGTCACATAAGACGTGTTCTGGAGACTTTTTGTGGACTCTCAGGTGTTTATCACACAGAGAAACCTCACAGAGCAGACAGGATCTAACAGCAGGTACAGGAGAGTCCACACAGTAAGTACAGAAGACCCCGGACTCCTCCTGATTTGGCTGAGCAGACAGGAAATTCTCCACTATGTTACGTAGTGTTATGTTCCTCTGCAGTGCAGGCCGATCCTGAAACTTCTCTCTGCATTCAGGACAGGAATATCCTCCAGACCCCCCCTGTGTATCCAGCACATGATCAATACAGACCCGGCAGAAGTTGTGTCCACATCTCAGGTTTACAGGATCTGTATAAATGTTCAGACAGACGGAACATTCCAGCTCAGCTCTCAGGTTAGCAGACGCCATCACTGACAGTAGAAGAGAGAGATTAAAGTCTCTGACACCGGAGAAGAATTCAGTTGGGAGGGGTCACTTCCTCCTACACAGGGCGAGGCTGGGCTGTGACTTGTACTTTATTCACAGGGTTGGGTATATGAATGGATACAGATAATAAAAAATTCTCACTAAGAATAATGTACCTATTTCAGAAAAATGCTCATCCTGTATTTAGGGTTGCCACTTTTTCTTCAAGCCAAACCCGAACACTTTAGCGGCGCATAGTAATTACATAAACACTATAGCGGGGGTCTCCAAACTTTCTAAACAAAGGGCCAGTTTACTGTCCTTCAGACTTTAGGGGGGCGGACTGTGGCCATTGGGAGTAGAAAATGTCCTGATGTCAGTGGGAAAAAATAATGCCCTATCATTTGTTTCAATGGGAGTAATTGCGCCCCATCATTGGTCTCAGTGGGAGGAACTGTGCCCCATCATTGGTCTCAGTGGGAGGAATAGTGCCCCATCATTGGTGTCAGTGGGAGGAATAGTGCCCCACCCATCATTGGAGCACAGGTGTGTCAGGAGGAAGGTGTCTCTCTGAAGCTCCTCCAGGTGATCCGTGTGAGAGGGGAGTGGTGGTGAAATCTCTCCCAGCCCTCCTGGCCCCTTTCTGGGGAAGCCATGGAGGACAGCGGGGCCTCTCCTGCTGGAAGTTCGCAGCCATCTCCTGGGCTATCGGGTGTCATGCCTTCCTCTGTACAAACCATGGCTTGTGATCTTTCTGCCCCTGGTAAGGATGAAGGCTCAGAGGCAATTCAGGAGCGAGTGGTGGCCGGGATTAAAGCCCTGAATAGGGAAAGAGACAAGCTCTATAAACTGAGAGCGGAGCTGAAGCGCCTGAGAAGGCAGCGTGAGGGCTTGCATAGCCAGAAACGAGGGTCCATGGATCCGGAGATCCAACTGGCCAAGGTCCAGGTGGAACATCAGGAGACCATTGTGTCCATCATGGAAGGAAGAGATGGGCCATTTAAGGAAAAGTTTTACAATGATAAAAGGTTTGCAAAGATGGAGGTGGAGGAGGAGACCCCCAGTTCAGACCCCCTGCCCCCTCAGGTAGGGGTAGGCAGCCCCATGCCTTCCCAGGACTCAGGAGGAATGCTCAGGGCCATCCAGGTAATGGAGTCTCCTATGCGGGGGGATCAGCTGGCGTTTGATAAGGACATAACTGATAATGTGCCTGATAATGTCAAGCCCAAAGCAGGGGATGAATCTGTTTTTGTGTTATCTAACAACATGAACAATGTTGAAAGTGTGCCCAGTGACACTCAAGTTTCTAATGCTATGTGTAGCAATGTTGTACCTGCAAATGCTGCAGCGCAGCAGGAGCTGCATTTAAAAAATGACATTTCTGAAAAGGAACTACAGGTGTCAGCAGAGCCTATTAACTCATCTTTGGCTGAGCCTAAAGCTGTTTGCCCCACAGCTGCTGGAGACTCTACAGTGCAGCATCAGGAGACAGCTGGTATTGCAGCAACTGTGACTATTCCTGATGGGAAATTGAACGTGTGTGTGACTGATAGCAATTGTACAAGTGTGATGGACAATCGTCCCAGCTCAGTCCAAGCAAATAATAATAATGTACAGACTACTGTGACTGCAGTGTGGGGCCTTGGCCCTGATAAACCCACATTTGCTCAGGTGGTACGCTCTGCTCCTGGTAGCTCCGCCCCCAAGCGGGTTTTCCCCCTGCAGCCTACCACTTTGGGCACCCCGGGATCTGGTCTTGGGTCTCTGGCTTCTGCTGGGGGTCCGAGAAGAAATGTGGTAATTCTCAAATGGGAAGGTGGTGCAATCCCTCCAGCACGGCGTGCAGTGGTGGATTTGATTTTAGAGATGGGTTTTGGGGCAAATGACCTGTATGCTCTAATACATGTAGCTGGGACACGGGATTATACCATTAGTTTCACCAGGCCAGAAGGTCTTGACCTGTTCTGGGAGCGATATGAGGCTCGGTGCAAGTCAAGACCTGAATGGGAAGGTCTGGCCCCAGTTGCGGTTTCGCAAAGGTCAACGGTGAAAAAGATAACCATCATACTCACCAATGAGAGTGTTCCTGCTCGGGACCTAGAGGTCTGGTTAAGGAACTATGGTGAGGTTTTGACTAAGCCCACCAAAATCCTTGATGAGCGTAACATCTGGACTGGGGGTTGGTCAGTAACAGTCAGGTTGGCCAGGGATGGGAATGTTGTCCGTCACCTGCCCTCCTCAGCTTTTATAGGGAGGGATAGGATGACTATTTTCTACCCTGGTCAGCCGAAGCTGTGTCACCGCTGTGGAGAAAAGGGGCATTTGAGCTCTTCCTGTTCAGCCTTGATATGTTCAGTGTGTCGGGGTCAGGGTCATATGGCTAAGGACTGCACTGAGATGATCAGGTGCAACCTGTGCCTGCACCTTGGCTACCCCTACAGCAGGTGTCCTGAAGCCTGGCACAATATGGAGAAGGAGGTAATTGATGACATGTCAAGGCTGGACAGGATGGAGGGTGAAGTCCCTGGTGTACCATCCTCCTCTGCGGTGACTGACTCCCCTGGTCCTGCTCAGGATCCCTCCCGAGTCCCTGTGGCCACCCCTCCTGTGTCTGTAAGTATTCCTTCTGTATCTGTCTCTGTGTCCCCCCAGCCTACTGTACCCTCTCCTCATGTGTCAGAACCTTTCAAGTCTGTGCCCCCCGAGTCAGTTCCCCCCCAGGAGTCTACCCCTCCTAAGTCAGATTCAAAGGGAGCACCCCCCCCATCAGGAGTGGTAGTGGGTACTAAAAAGGTTGCTTCTTCCTCTGTAAAGAAGTCTTGTGGAAAGACTTCACAGAAAAAAACAAGAGATGAGGGCATCTCTGAAGCTGACCTGCAGTACCTGGAGGAGAGAAGGAAGGTTGGAAAGCGCAAGAAGCAGGTGGTGAGGACAGAACAGGCTCCAGTGCCTGTCTCCAACCGTTATAGGTCCTCTAATTGGGATATTTCTTCATCTGGAGCTTCTTCGGAGCGAAGTTCCGATTCTGAGATGGAATTTGAGGCGGCCTCAAGAAAGAGAGAGGCATCTGGTGATGAGCAGCAGAGGGGAGCTAAGAAGCAATCCACCCAATAACCCAAATGGCGGTTCCCCCTCCCTTAAAAGTGGTGACAATAAATGTCGCCAGCATTAAGTCAGTAAGAGCTCGTTCTATAGCCTTCTTTTTGTTCAGCCAATTAGATTCTGAAATTTTATTTTTGCAAGAGACTAGGCTCACCTCCTTGGCAGATATTCATATGGCCAAGAGAGAGTGGAGGTATGGTCCATCTTACTGGTCTCTTGCGGCCGAGCCTTACGGCGGTGTGGCGGTGTTGTTTAAAACCGGCATGGTAACTGTCCGGCGGGTTATTGAGGTGGAGATCGGGAGATGTATGGTCTTAGACGTCCTTGTGGGAGGGCAGGACCTGCGCCTAATTAATGTCTATGGGCCGCACACAAAGTGGGACAGGAAGTGCCTTTTTACAAGGATCAAGCCATTTCTTTTTACATCCCGGCAAGTGGTCTTTGGAGGTGACTTTAATACAGTAACTAGGCCCAAGGACAGGAAGGACTTCAAGGACAGGCTGGGATATGATAGCGTTTTTTTAAATAGTATGGTTAGGGATGCTGGTCTTGTGGATGTGCACATTAAGCACCTCCCGGATGACACCGGGTTCACCTTTCATCGAGGTAATAGTCAGAGTAGAATAGATAGGTTTTTTTTTAAGGAGACCTCTGCTTTCTCACCCCCAGTGGTGCAGGCAGTAGAGTTCTCTGATCACTGTATGCTATCTGTGGTCCTGAATGCTTCAGACGCTCCTCAGAGGGGTAAGGGCATCTGGAGATTGAATTCGACTCTACTCAAGGAAGAACATGTTAGACAATCCTTTGAGGAATTCTTTCAGGCACAGGTGACCATCCTGGACTTTTGTAGCAGCAAGGCTGAGTGGTGGGAGCTGACCAAAAAGAGGATCGCTGGATTCTTCCTGGGGCATAGGCAATAGAAAGCAGTTTGATAGATACACGACCTACCAATGTTTGTGGAGGAAGCTGGATATTCTTGTCTTGAGAGGAGAAGATCCTGGGGCAATCTCCGAAGTGAAACTCCTTCTCAGGAAGTGTCAATATGACCGGCATGCCTCTTTGGTTCTGGAGAGGGACTATGGGAAGTACCACTCGCCTGACCCTTACCAGAACTGCAAACAAGGTGTAGCTGTTAAAACGGTAGTTGGCCTTAAGGACAGTACAGGTTCCTTGACAAAGTCCAGGTCAGGGATTCTGGAGGTCGTGAGGTCCTTTTATGCTGACCTTCATGGGAGGAAAGAGCTTGACCGTGACAAGATGGAAAGCTTTTTGGACTCTACTCCAGGTCTAAATGATGAAGATGTCCCATTGATGAATTTGACAGAGGAGATCACAGTTGAAGAGGTGATGAGGGCAATTGAACAGCTTGCCATCAAAAAGTCACCTGGACCGGATGGCTTGATGGCTGAGTTTTACAAAGCTTTTAAGTCCATTCTGGCCTCACATTTGGTAGAGGTTTTTAACAGTTGCCTTGCTAAAGGGGGTACTTCCCCCTTCCATGAGGCAATCGGCTGTGATTCTTCTTTCAAAGGGTAAAGATCCTTCGATGATTGAGAATTGGCGCCCCATCAGCCTTCTTAATGTCGATAGAAAGATACTGGCAAAGATCATTTTCTGGCGCCTATCGTCAGTAGCAGAGTCTTTGCTTTCTCGCCATCAGCACTGTTCGGTCCAGGGTAGGTGCACCTTCACAGCAGTTTTAGCTGTCCGGGAGGCCTTGGAGCGGTGCAGGGCTGCAGGCTGGGAAAAGTATTTGCTGACATTGGATCAGGCAAAGGCTTTTGATTGTGTTAACCATGAGTACCTGTGGTTGGTCCTTAGTAAGTACGGTCTGCCGGGTGGTTTTGTCAGTTGGTTAAAAGTCCTGTATAAGGGGGCAGAGAGCTTTCCTCTTGTTAATGGTTGGGTTGGGCAGTCCTTTGAGGTTGGCTCCGGGGTGCGCCAGGGTTGTCCCCTGAGTCCCCTGCTCTATGTGTTTGCAATTGACCCCTTCATCAGGAGGCTAGAGAGCAGCATGTTGTGTGGGGTGCCAGTGGGGCTCCCGGGTGAGCCACCTTTGAGGGTTGTTGCCTATGCGGACGATGTGTCGGTTATTGTCACCGGGGCGGATGAAGCGGAGGAGGTGGTCTCTCTGACATCACGGTATTCTGAAGCATCAGGCTCCAAGATCAATCAGGAAAATAGTGAAGTTTTCTGGATGGGAAAGGAAGGTGAGGGTTTTGATCTCCCGGACACCTTTCCAGTGCCCCAGGAAAGAATTAAGATTTTAGGCATTGAATTTGGACCCGGCGATTATGGCCTCAAAAACTGGGAAGGCAGACTGGAAATTGCCAATACTAAGGTGGTCAGCTGGAAGAGATGGAAGTTATCTATGAGGGAAAGGGTTGATCTGATTAAGACTTACCTGATTCCGATCTTCTTGTATGTCAGCTTTGTCTGCATCTTGCCAGTGTCTCTCTATGCTAGGGTCAGTAGTGTGTTTTTCCAGATGTTGTGGGGGAACAGACTGAACCCCATCAAGAGGAATGTCACCTATCTATTCAGGAGGGAGGGTGGCTTAGGTATGGTCAACCCAGTTCTTTTCTTTTCACTGCTTTTTCTCAGTTTAATATTGGTAATATGCTTGCAGTGGAACCTCCTGGATGGGCAGGCATATTTAGATCTTGGTTTAGGCCTTTTCTACGACTTTGGGAAGAAGGTGGCCAAGTGAAGAATCTCAGGGGTCATCGTGGTCAGCTACCAGCCTATGTCGCTCCATGTCTGAAGTTATTACGGCAGTGGCAATTGTCGGCTGAAGATCTCAGATCGGTTCCGAGGAAAGTCCTTATGAGCTGAGTCTTGAGCGAAGTCTTTCATGACCCACTGGCCTTAAGGGATTGCCCAGGCCCAGTTTTGAGGGCAGCGTTAAGACTTATTAATTTAGACAGAGTACCCCCTAAATTCAGGGATCTGGCCTGGTTGTGCTTCCATGGGAGGCTCTATGTTAGGGGCAATTTGAAATTCCGCAGTGGGATGGATCATAGCTGTCCTCGGGAGGAGTGTGCAGGTGAGGAGGAGACTATGGACCATTTTCTGCTTCATTGCCCTTTTAACATAGAGGTGTAAAAATAGGTGGGGCGGGCCCTCTGTGTCCCTTTCCTCTCCAGGCTGTGTTATGCTGAGTGGGTGTATGGAGCATTCAATACTGGTGGGGTTTTTTGTTTAGATACACTTTTTCTAGTTAGCATAGTAGTCCGTTATTTCACTTGGAACGCACGGTGTCAGGTCTGCATTCGGCGTAAAATCCTACCTGCTCAGGTGGTGGTGTATGACATTTTGCATGAGGTGGAGAAGATTTGGGTGCTTGAGAGAGACAAGCGGAGTCAGGGGGCTTGGTTGAAGGCGTGGAGGGGTTTCAAGCCTCCCTGACTGCCAGGAGTCTCTTTCCCGGGTGTGGCTGTCTGTCTCTTATCACCCTAGATTATTATTTTTTGGATTAATTTTTGATAAATGGCTGCGTACATAGGTGATGGGTTGTGCCTCTTAGGCCCTCTCTGCTGCTTTATGTAAATAATTTTGGTAGTGGATTATGTATATATTGTATATTCTGAACATGGATGTGTATTCCTTGGATTTCTGTTGAAGTTTTTGTACTATGGTTTTGTTTTTTACTTTTGTATAAAATTGGTTGCTTGATTCTTTTCAATAAAAGATCAATAGTGTCCCACCCATCATTGGAGCACAGGTGTGTCAGGAGGAAGGAGTCTCTGGAGCTGCTCTAGGTGATCCGTGTGAGAGGGGAGTGGTGGTGAAATCTCTCCTGGCTCCTTTCTGGGGAAGCCATGGAGGCCAGCAGGGCCTCTCCTGCTGGAAGCTCCCAGCCATCTCCTGGGCCATCAGGTAACATGCCTTCCTCTGTACAAGCCATGGCTGGGGATCTCTCTACCCCTGGTGAAGATGAAGGCTCAGAGGCCATCCGGGAGCGAGTGGTGGCCGGGATAAAGGTCCTAAATAGAGAAAGAGACAAGCTGTACAAGCTCAGAGCGGAGCTGAAGCACTTGAGAAGGCAGCGTGAGGGCTTACATAGCCAGAAACATGGATCCATGGATCCGGAGATCAAACTGGCCAAGGTTCGGGTGGAACACCAAGAAACCATTGTGGCCATGATGGAAGGCAGAGATGGGCCCTTCAAAGAAAAATTCTGTAATGACAGAAGGTTTGCCAGGATGACAAAGATGGAGGTGGAGGAGGAGACCCCCCGTTCAGACCTCCTGCCCCCTCAGGGAGAGGTAAGCAGCCCCATGCCTTCCCAGGACTCAGGAGGCATGCTCAGGGTAATCCAGGCAATGGAGTCTCCTTTGCGGGGAGTGATCAACTGGTGTTCCATGAGGAGGACATAACAAATAATGTGCCTGACAAGTAAAGCCCGTCAAGCCCCATGTGGTGCATAAAACTGTTTTTGTGACTGATACTGACAATGTGCCCAGTGACAATCAGGCTGCTAGTCCTATGTGTAGCAATGCTGTGCCTGCTGATGCTGCAGTACAGCAAAGTTTGCATTTAAAAAATTACATTCCTGCAGAGGAACTACAAGATTCAGCAGAGCCAATTAACCTCCCTTTAGCTGAGTCTAAAGCTGTTTGCCCCAAACCTGCTGAAGACTCTACAGCACAGCTTCAGGAGACAGCTGGTATAGCAGCAGAAACTGTGACTATTCCTGATGAGAATGTGAATGTTTGTGTGACTGATAAAAATCATCCCAGTACAAACGTGATGAACAATGGTCCCAGTTCAAGTGTGATGGACAGTCCTACCAACTCCGTTCAAGCAGTGAATAATAATAGTAATGTACAGACTACTGTGACTTCAGTGTGGGGCCTTGGCCCTGATAAACCTACATTTGCTCAGGTGGTACGCTCTGCTCCTGGTAGCTCCGCCCCCAAGTGGGGTTTCCCCCTGCAGCCTACCACTTTGGGCACCCCGGGATCTGGTCTTGGGTCTCTGGCTTCTGCTGGGGGTCCGAGAAGAAATGTGGTAATTCTCAAATGGGAAGGTGGTGCAATTCCTCTAGCACGGCGTGCAGTGGTGGATTTGATTCTGGAGATGGGTTTTGGGGCAAATGACCTGTATGCTCTAATACATGTAGCTGGGACACGGGATTATACCATTAGTTTCACCAGGCCAGAGGGTCTTGACCTGTTCTGGGAGCGATATGAGGCTCGGTGCAGGTCAAGACCGGAATGGGAAGGTCTGGCCCCAGTTGCAGTTTCGCAAAGGTCAACGGTGAAAAAGATAACCATCATACTCACCAATGAGAGTGTTCCTGCTCGGGACCTAGAGGTCTGGTTAAGGAACTATGGTGAGGTTTTGACTAAGCCCAGCAAAATCCTTAATGAACGTAACATCTGGACTGGGGGTTGGTCAGTAACAGTCAGGTTGGCCAGGGATGGGAATGTTGTCCGTCACCTGCCCTCCTCAGCTTTTATAGGGAGGGATAGGATGACTATTTTCTACCCTGGTCAGCCGAAGCTGTGTCATGGCTGTGGAGAAAAGGGGCATTTGAGCTCTTCCTGTTCAGCCTTGATATGTTCAGTGTGTTGGGGTCAGGGTCATATGGCCAAGGACTGCACCGAGATGATCAGGTGCAACCTGTGCCTGCGCCTTGGCCACCCCTACAGCAGATGTCCTGAAGCCTGGCACAATATGGAGAAGGAGGTAATTGATGACATGTCAAGGCTGGACAGGATGGAGGGTGAGGCCCCTGGTGTACCATCCTCCTCTGCGGTGACTGACTCCCCTGGTCCCGCTCAGGATCCCTCCCCAGTTCCTGTGGCCACCCCTCCTGTGTTTGTAAGTATTCCTTCTGTATCTGTCTCTGTGCCCCCCCGCCTACTGTACCCTCTCCTCATGTGTCAGAACCTTCCAAGTCTGTGCCCCCCGAGTCAGTTACCCCCCAGGAGTCTATCCCTCCTAAGTCTGATTCAAAGGGAGCACCCCCCCCCACCAGGAGTGGTAGTGGGTACTAAAAAGGTCACTTCTTCCTCTCTAAAGGAGTCTTCTGTAAAGACTTCAAAGGAAAAAACAAGAGATGAGGGCATCTCTGAAGCGGACCTGCAGTACCTGGAGGAGAGAAGGAAGGTTGGGAAGCGGAAGAAGCAGGTGGTGAGGACAGAACCGGCTCCAGTGCCTGTCTCCAACCGTTATAGGTCCTCTAAGTGGGAGATTTCTTCATCTGGAGCTTCTTCGGAAGTTCCGATTCTGAGATGGAATTTGAGGCGGCCTCAAGAAAGAGAGAGGCTTCTGGTGATGAGCAGAGAGGAGCTAAGAAGCAATCCACCCAATAACCCAAATGGCGGTTCCCCCTCCGTTAAAAGTGGTGACAATAAATGTCGCCAGCATTAAGTCAGTAAGAGCTCGTTCTATGGCCTTCTTTTTGTTCAGCCAATTAGATGCTGAAATTTTATTTTTGCAAGAGACTAGGCTCACCGCCTTGGCAGATATTCATATGGCCAAGAGAGAGTGGAGGTATGGTCCATCTTACTGGTCTCTTGCGGCCGAGCCTTACGGCGGTGTGGCGGTGTTGTTTAAAACCGGCATGCTAACTGTCCGGCGGGTTATTGAGGTGGAGATTGGGAGATGTATGGTCTTAGACGTCCTTGTGGGAGGGCAGGACCTGCGCCTAATTAATGTTTATAGGCCGCACACAAAGTGGGACAGGAAATGCCTTTTTACAAGGATCAAGCCATTTCTTTTTACATCCTGGCAAGTGGTCTTTGGAGGTGACTTTAATACAATAACTAGGCCCAAGGACAGGAAAGACTTCAAGGACAGGCTGGGATATGATAGCGTTTTTTTAAATAGTATGGTTAGGGATGCTGGTCTTGTGGATGTGCACATTAAGCACCTCCCGGATAACACCGGGTTCACCTTTCATCGAGGTAATAGTCAGAGTAGGATAGATAGGTTTTTTTCGAAGGAGACCTCTGCTTTCTCGCCCCCAGTGGTGCAGGCAGTAGAGTTCTCTGATCACTGTATGCTATCTGTGGTCCTAAATGCTTCAGACGCCCCTCAGAGGGGTAAGGGCATCTGGAGATTGAATTCGACTCTACTCAAGGAAGAACATGTTAGACAATCCTTTGAGGAATTCTTTCAGGCACAGGTGACCATCCTGGACTTTTGTAGCAGCAAGGCTGAGTGGTGGGAGCTGACCAAAAAGAGGATCGCTGGATTCTTCAGGGGCCTAGCCAATAGAAAGCAGTTTAATAAATACATGACCTACCAACATTTACGGAGGAAGCTGGATATTCTTGTCGCGAGAGGAGGAGATCCTGGGGCAATCTCCGAAGTGAAACTCCTTCTCAGGAAGTGTCAATATGACCGGCATGCCTCTTTGGTTCTGGAGAGGGACTATGGGAAGTACCACTCGCCTGACCATTATCAGAACTGCAAACAAGGTGTAGCTGTTAAAACGGTCGTTGGCCTTAAGGACGGTACAGGTTCCTTGACAAAGTCCAGGTCAGGGATTCTGGAGGTCGTGAGGTCCTTTTATGCTGACCTTCTTGGGAGGAAAGAGCTTGACCGTGACAAGATGGAAAGCTTTTTGGATTCTACTCCAGGTCTAAATGATGAAGATGTCGCATTGATGAATTTGACAGAGGAGATCACAGTTGAAGAGGTGATGAGGGCAATTGAACAGCTTGCCATCAAAAAGTCACCTGGACCGGATGGTTTGACGGATGAGTTTTACAAAGCTTTTAAGCCTATTCTGGCCCCACATTTGGTAGAGGTTTTTAACAGTTGCCTTGCAGAGGGGGTACTTCCCCCTTCCATGAGGCAATCGGCTGTGATTCTTCTTTCAAAGGGTAAAGATCCTTCGATGATTGAGAATTGGTGCCCCATCAGCCTTCTTAATGTCGATAGAAAGATACTGGCAAAGATATTTTTCTGGCGCCTATCGTCAGTAGCAGAGTCTTTGCTTTCTCGCCATCAGCACTGTTCGGTCCAGGATAGGTGCACCTTCACAGGGGTTTTAGCTGTCCGGGAGGCCTTGGAGCGGTGCAGGGCTGCTGGCTGGGGAAAGTATTTGCTGACATTGGATCAGGCAAAGGCTTTTGATCGTGTTAACCATGAGTACCTATGGTTGCTCCTTAGTAAGTACGGTCTGCCGGATGGTTTTGTCGATTGGTTGAAAGTCTTGTATAAGAGGGCAGAAAGCTTTCCTCTTGCTAATGGTTGGGTTGGGCAGACCTTTGAGGTTGGCTCTGGAATGCGTCAAGGTTGCCCCCTGAGTCCCCTGCTCTGTGTGTTTGCAATCGACCCTTTCATCAGGAAGCTAGAGAGCGGCATGTTGTGTGGGGTGCCAGTGGGGCTCCCGGGTGAGCCACCTTTGAGGGTTGTTGCCTATGCGGACGATGTGTCAGTGATTGTCACCGGGGCGGATGAAGCAGAGGAGGTGGTCTCTCTGACATCACGGTATTCTGAAGCATCAGGCTCCAAGATCAATCAGGAAAAGAGTGAAGTCTTCTGGATGGGAAAGGAAGGTGAGGGGTTTGATCTCCTGGACACCTTTCCAGTGCCCCAGGAAAGATTCTAGGCATTGAATTTGGACCTGGCGATTATGACCTCAAAAACTAAGAAGGCAGACTGGAAATTGCCAATACTAAGGTGGTCAGCTGGAAGAGATGGAAGTTATCTATGAGGGAAAGGGTTGATCTGATTAAGACTTACCTGATTCCGATCTTCTTGTATGTCAGCTATGTCTGCATCTTGCCAGTCTCTATATGCTAGGGTCAGTAGTGTGTTCTTCCAGATGTTGTGGGGGCACAGACTGAACCCCATCAAGAGGAATGTCACCTATCTATCCAGGAGGGAGGGTGGCTTAGGTATGGTCAACCCAGTTCTTTTCTTTTCACTGCTTTTTCTCAAGTTTAACATTGGTAATATGCTTGCAGTGGAATCTCCTGGATGGGTAGGCATTTTTAGATCTTGGTTTAGGCCTTTTCTCCGTCTTTGGGAAGAAGGTGGCCAAGTGGAGAATCTCAGGGGTCATCGTGGTCAGCTACCAGCCTATGTCGCTCCGTGCCTGAAGTTATTACGGCAGTGGCGATTGTCGGCTGAAGATCTCAGATCGGTTTCAAGGAAAGTCCTTATGAGTCGAGTCTTGAGCGAAGTCTTTCATGACCCACTGGCCTTAAGGGATTGCCCAGGCCCAGTTTTGAGGGCAGGGTTAAGACTTATTAATTTGGACAGAGTACCCCCTAAATTTAGGGATCTGGCCTGGTTGTGCTTCCATGGGAGGCTCTATGTTAGGGGCAATTTGAAATTCCGCAGTGGGATGGATCGTAGCTGTCCTCGGGAGGAGTGTGCAGGTGAGGAGGAGACTATGGACCATTTTCTGCTTCATTGCCCTTTTAACATAGAGGTGTACAAACAGGTGGGGCAGGCCCTCGGTGTTCCTTTCCTCTCCAGGCTGTGTTATGCTGAGTGGGTGTATGGAGCATTCAATACTGGTGGGGTTTTTTGTTTAGATACACTTTTTATAGTTAGCCTAGTAGTCTGTTATTTCACTTGGAACGCACGGTGTCAGGTCAGCATTCGGCGTAAAATCCTTCCTGTTCAGGTGGTGGTGTATGACATTTTGCATGAGGTGGAGAAGATTCGGGTGCTCGAGAGAGACAAGCGGAGTCAGGAGGCTTGGTTGAAGGCGTGAAGGGGTTTCAAGCCTCCCTGACTGCCAGGAGTCTCTTTCCCGGGTGTGGCTGTCTGTCTCTTATCACCCTAGATTATTATTTTTTGGATTAATTTTTGATAAATGGCTGCGTACATAGGTGATGGGTTGTGCCTCTTAGGCCTTCTCTGCTGCTTTATGTAAATAATTTTGGTAGTGGATTATGTATATATTGTATATATTCTGAACATGGATGTGTATTCCTTGGATTTCTGTTGAAGTTTTGTACTATGGTTTTGTTTTTTACTTTTGTATAAAATTGGTTGCTTGATTCTTTTTAATAAAAGATCAATAGTTCTCCATCATTGATCTCAGTGGGAAGAACTGTGCCCGATCATTGGTATCAGTGGGAGGAATTGTGCCCCATCATTGGTCTCAGTGGGAGGAATTGTTTCCCATCATTGGTCTCAGTGGGGGGAATTGTTTCCCATCATTGGTCTCAGTGGGGGGAATTGTTTCCCATCATTGGTATCAGTGGGAGGAACTGTGCCCCTTCATTGAGGTCATTGGCCCTCATTGCTGCTGTCATTGAGAGAAATTGTGCCCCGTTTTTGCTGTAATTTGAAAGATTTGTGCCCCATCATTAGTGTCAGTGGGGGGAATCATGCTCCATTGTTTGTATCAGTGGATGAAATAGTGCCCCAAGGGCTGGATAAAAGCAAGCAAAGGGCTGAAGTTTGGAGACCACTATAGGATTATAACAGACCTGGGACACCTTTGGGCACTCCAAAGAGAATAGGAATGCGGCACATATGAGCCCCCTCTCCCTCCTGTCAGGCCCTATCCCGAGCCACATTCTTGTCTGAATAATGTGTCCGGGTTTCAGGTGGACTAAAACCCTGACACATGGTTCCAAACCCGGACTGTCCGGGTGAATCCTGGACAGGTGGCAACCCTACCTGTATTGCATATCCACTGTGTCCATAGGCAGGGGCATAACTAGAGTCAGGCTCATCGGACACATGCCCCTCATTTAGTACTGGGTGCCTGTGCCTCACATCCCAGCACTGATCACCAACCATTTCTTCTATTCTGCCACCTGTCAGAGCTCAAACACACATGTACAGTATGTGTATATATATACATATATATATATATTATATATATATATACACTCACCCACACATGCACATTAAGAAATAAATGTAAACAAACATTTTAAAATGTATTAAAATATGTTTTAATTAACCATTTACCACCCAGGCCAATTCTGACATTTCTCTCCTACATGTAAAAAGCATCATTTTTTTTGCTAGAAAATTACATAGAACCCCCAAACATTATATATATATATATATATATATATATATATATATGTTGTTTTTTTTTTTTAGCAGAGACCCTGGAGAATACAATGGCGGTCATTGCAACTCTTTATCTCTCTCGGTATTTGCGCAGCAATTTTTTTAATGCGTTTTTTTTTGTGCTTTAAAAAAATACAAAAGAGTAAAGTTAGCCCAATTTTTTTGGCATAATTTGAAAGATACGCCAAGTAAATAGGTACCCAACATGTCACGCTTCAAAATTGCAAACGCTCATGGAATGGCGTCAAACTTCGGTACATAAAAATCCCCATAGGCGACACTTTAAAATTTTTTACTGGTTACATATTTTGAATTACAGAGGAGGTCCAGGGCTAGAATTATTGCTCTCGCTCTAACGTTCCCGGCGACACCTCACATGTGTGGTTTGAACACTGTTTTTATATGTGGGCGGGACTTACGTGTGCGTCCGCTTCTGTGTGCGAGCACACGGGGACAGCGGCGCTTTAAAAAAAAAAAATATTGTTAATTGTTAACTGTTAATTTTACTTTACATTTTTTAGTTTTGACACTTTCAAAAATAATTTGATCACTTTTATTCCTATTACAAGGAAAGTAAACATCCCTTGTAATAGGAATATGACATGACAGGTCCTCTTTACAGTGAGATATGAGGGTCAATAAGACCTCACATCTCACCTCTAGGCTGGGAATCCTGAAATAAAATAAAAAAATAAAACGATCTCAGCTTCCCAGCCGAGGCGGCGTCGTTTGTTTGAATGCAGAGGCCGGGCGTGACGTCATAACATCGCACCCATCTGGTCCGCCGAAAATGGTAAACATCCGGGGCCGGTGGATCCGTTCTCCGACTCACCGATCACAGCGGTAAATCGGTAGAAGCACCGGAGGGCGGAGGGGGGGGGGGAGTACCCTCTCGCCGCCCGTAAGAACGATCAGGCGGCGGAACAGCCGCTATGATGATTCTTATGGTGTAGGGAATCGCTGGCTGAGAAAGCCGACATCTGAATGATGCCTGTAGCTGCACCCATCATTCAGATATACCCCCCGCAAAGCCCAGGAACGTCATATGACGGCCAGCCATCGGCAAGTGGTTAAATAAGCACGTATCAATGTACAAAAAAAAAGAAACAATTTTTTAAAATTGATTGGCGCATTTAATTTTTGAGGTGCAGTAAAACCCTGCTGTTGAGCTGTGCTTTTACTGCCCCTTAACCACCATGTTTTAGATGTAGAGGCAGCAGCTGGGCATGTTCACCAATTATACCCCCCGTTGCTTTCAGCAGGTATAGCACCCACTGACTGTGACCCATTCAAGTGCAAGGCAGCACTCTGCAGGTGTAGCGTCACATATGGCGACCCGTCACATTTGGCTACCCGCTGGACTGCTTTAAAGTTGAGTTCCACCCACATTTACAACTCTTCAGCATCCCTCACTAAACTGTGCACTGTAAACGAATTGGATATTTTTTTTTTTTTTTTTCTCAGCACCTACTGTATATCTGCTGTATTCATTTTTCACTTCCTCCTCCCTGGCCGTGGCCCATCGCATCATTTCCTGTTTGCAATGCCTTCTGGGAAGGGACGGCAACTTCCTCTGACACTGCAGTTGCTATGGAAACCTGACCTGAAACCTATTAAACTGCTTGTGCTGCACTGAGCATGTGCGAGATCTGCGAGGATGAGATCCAGGAAGAAATACAGTCTGGCTTCAGATGCCCACACTTAAGATGGCCACGGCCTGCTGTAAGTTTATAAAATAACAAACTACTGCTATAAACTAACAAAACAGACCTTAGTTTACAGACTAACTTTACTAGAATACATTAAGCTTGTGTATTATAGGGGTATTTGTATTTAAAAAGTATAATTTTGGCCGGAACACCACTTTAAAGTGGTTGTAAACCCTTACAACACACTTTTTGCTACAGGTAAGCCTATAATAAGGCTCACCTGGAGCTACCCAGGTTATCTCCTAAAGCTACCCGGTTTAGGAGATATCCCTGTATTTGCATGTTCCGACGTCATCGGCACATGTGCACTGCAGGAAACTGAAGCAATGGCACGTACTATGCATACTAGCTCATTATGCCTTTGTCTTGCAGGTTGTTTTTTTTGTCCTAGGTTTTACAACCACTTTAATGTCCCTGTATGGAATGAGATGATGTCATGGCTTTGGGTGAAGAAAGACAGCTTGGAATCAGGCAAGTAAAAAAGAATATCCCCCCTCCCCCCACACTGCATGGACGGACTTTCACTTTTCTAAGGTTGGGCTGTATTACAAAATTCACATTCCTTGAGATTTATGCTAACATTTTTTGATAGGTTAGGAATTACTGGGACTTCTGAGGTGCTACTTATATATGTATTCCATATATATATATATATATATATATATATATATATATATATACAGTATCTCACAAAAGTGAGTACACCCCTCACATTTTTGTAAATATTTTCTTCTATCTTTTCATGTGACAACACTGAAGAAATGACACTTGTCTACAATGTAAAGTAGTGAGTGTACAGCTTGTATAACAGTGTAAATTTGCTGTCCCCTCAAAATAACTCAACACACAGCCATTAATGTCTAAACCGCTGGCAACAAAAGTGAGTACACCCCTAAGTAAAAAATTTCCAAATTGGGCCCAATTAGCCATTATCCCTCCCTGGTGTCATGTGACTCGTTAGTGTTACAAGGTCTCAGGTGTGAATGGGGAGCAGGTGTGTTAAATTTGGTGTTATCGCTCTCACTCTCTCATACTGGTCACTGGAAGTTCAACATGGCACCTCATGGCAAAGAACTCTCTGAGGATCTGAAAAAAATTTTTTTTGCTCTACATAAAGATGGCCTAGGCTATAAGAAACAAAAAAAAAAAAAAATTTCTACATAGGCTCTTTGTAAGTAACCTTTTATGGTTTTTAGCCATTATTGCTACTTTAAGATCATATTACAATTTTTTTTTTTGCCTGTCCTATGGTCAGCCCCTGAGAATCTTTTTTAAATCTATTTTTTGTAGACAGTTATATTGCATCTGCTCCTGAAGATTGGAAAGATCCATGAAACGCGTCGGGCTCATAGATGCTATTCACATTAACAACCTTTTCATACTTCTATCATATTATGCCATTTGGATTCCACCACCTGCCACTATATTACTGTGAAGACACACAACTTTAAAATTAAATTTGTTTTTATCTCACCATTGCGATCCACATCGTGCTGCTACGTTAAGGGGTCACTTTGTTATTATGGATCATTTTTATGGAACATATTTTCATATGCTATGTTCTTATTCTGTCTACATGCAAGCTATTTGGTCACAAATGTGGTCCAATCACCAGACATTACTAATATTATGATGCAGTTACATGCAATCAGTAGTCTGATGACTTGTTACTATGGTACCATGACGACTATAATAGGCTGCTATGATACCTGCTATGATTTTATGATGTTTCAACAATATTATCCTTCTATGAAATAAAGTTTCCTTGATTTATTACATTGTACATTGTACTGCTCATATATCCGTTACCATGCAATACGATGCGGTCGCATTTATGGTGTACTTAATAGATATTCATATTATTACTATGCTGTGTTATCTTCCCAGCTGCATGCCTCATTCAAAGTCCCAAAAAAAACCCCAATTTTTTTTTTGTTTTGTTTTTGGTATACATTTCGGGGATGGAGGCACATTTCTTTAAATGTCCTTATTCAAAGTCCCATTTAGTTAGTTAGTAATCTATTTTTTTCTAGGCTATAAGAAGATTGCCAAGACCCTGAAACTGAGCTGCAGTACAGTGGCCAAGACCATACAGCGGTTTAACAGGACAGGTTCCACTCAGAACAGGCCTCGCCATGGTCCACCAAAGAAGTTGCGTGCACGTGCTCAGTGTCATATCCAGAGGTTGTCTTTGGGAAATAGACATAGTTACATAGTTACATAGTAGGTGAGGTTGAAAAAAGACACAAGTCCAACCTATGTGTGATTATGTGTCAGTATTACATTACATATCTCTGTATATTGCGGTCATTCAGGTGATTATCTAATAGTTTCTTGAAGCTATCAATGCTCCCCGCTGAGACCACCACCTGTGGAAGGGAATTCCACATCCTTGCCGCTCTTACAGTAAAGAACCCTCTACGTAGTTTAAGGTTAAACCTCTTTTCTTCTAATTGTAATGAGTGGCCACGAGTCTTATTAAACTCTCTTCTGCGAAAAAGTTTTATCCCTATTGTGGGGTCACCAGTACAGTATTTGTAAATTGAAATCATATCCCCTCTCAAGCGTCTCTTCTCCAGAGAGAATAAGTTCAGTGCTCGCAACCTTTCCTCATAACTAATATTCTCCAGACCCTTTATTAGCTTTGTTGCCCTTCTTTGTACTCGCTCCATTTCCAGTACGTCCCTCCTGAGGACTGGTGCCCAGAACTGGACAGCATACTCCAGGTGCGGCCGGACCAGAGTCTTGTAGAGCGGGAGAATTATCGTTTTATCTCTGGAGTTGATCCCCCTTTTAATGCCAATATTCTGTTTGCTTTATTAGCAGCAGCTTGGCATTGCCTGCCATTGCTGAGCCTATCATCTACTAGGACCCCCAGGTCCTTTTCCATCCTAGATTCCCCCAGAGGTTCTCCCCCCAGTGTATAGATTGCATTCATATTTTTGCCACCCAAATGCATTATTTTACATTTTTCTACATTGAACCTCATTTGCCATGTAGTTGCCCACCCCATTAATTTGTTCAGGTCTTTTTGCAAGATTTCCACATCCTGCGGAGAAGTTATTGCCCTGCTTAGCTTAGTATCGTCTGCAAATACAGAGATTGAACTGTTTATCCCATCCTCCAGGTCGTTTATGAACAAATTAAATAGGATTGGTCCCAGCACAGAACCCTGGGAAACCCCACTACCCACCCATGACCATTCCGAGTACTCCCCATTTATCACCACCCTCGGAACACGCCCTTGTAGCCAGTTGTAGACGTAGACGTATGAGTGCTGCCAGCATTGCTGCAGAGGTTGAAGGGGTGGGGGGTCAGCCTGTCAGTGCTCAGACCATACGCCGCACACTGCATCAAACTGGTGTGCATGGCTGTCGTCCCAGAAGGAAGCCTCTTCTAAAGTTGATATACAGGAAAGCCCACAAACAGTTTGCTGAAGACAAGCAGACTAAGGACAAGGATTGATAATGGGCAATAAAGAACAAATTAAATAAACACGGCTCTCCAAGAAAGGTGTATTCACTCCTCCTCCCCCTGGGAGAGCTGTGTGTCTGCTGGAGGTTGCTAAAAAATTTAACAAGGACTGTTAAAACCTTGGGAGGGCGGAGCCAACCATCTCTCAAGTAGCTGTCCTGGAAGGTTCCTGGAAATACTGTTACCGTAAAGTATGTAGGATCTACATCAAGTGGTGGAGGAGAGGAGATTCCATTCTCTGAGGCACAACCTATCTACATATCTGCTGGACAGAAGACACCATCTTGATATACACAGGCGTATTTATCATCTTTATCTGCAATATCACACTATGTGGACATTCCATTTCACCCACATATCTTATTGGAGCTGCCAAGAGTAAGACTGACATCTGGTGGTCGTTTGGAAGGTGGTGCAGACCTACTATTATTATTACTAATACTCAAGGCTCATATTGGTTGGATTTCTGGTGAGTGCGATTTCATTGGGGTTTCCCGCACGTGGTGTATCACTTGGTGAAAGGATTAACTACCCTCACAGAATAAAACAATATCTAGCAGTAGGATTCTTACCACTGATTCCATTTGAACTCAAGGAATTTTCACTGTGAAGCGGACCCTATTGATTTGGGGGAGCACAAGCGCTGCTGCAATATTGAAACGACTTTATTTATTTAATTTGTTCTTTATTGCCCATTATCATTTTTTGACTGTTATTTAAGTAGCTGCTATTGATTTATTTATTGATTTATGTATTTATTCATTCATCTATGTGCTGCATATATTCTGTGCGATATATCGTACTAGGCGCAGAGCATTGTTGTTTTCAGGCAGGCACATACAACATTCTATTTTGATTTTAAGGACAAGGATTACTGGAACCATGTCCTGTGGTCTGATGAGACCAAGATAAATTTATTTGGTTCAGATGGTGACAAGCGTGTGTGGCGGCAACCAGGTGAGGAGTACAAAGACAAGTGTGTCTTGCCTAAAGTCAAGCATGGTGGTGGGAGTGTCATGGTCTGGGGTTGCATGAGTGCTGCCGGCACTGGGGAGATACAGTTCATTGAGGAAACCATGAATGCCAACATGTACTGTGATATACTGAAACAGAGTATGATCCCCTCCCTTCAGAGACTGGGCCGCAGGGCAGTATTCCAACATGATAATGACCCCAAACACACCTCCAAGATGACCACTGCCTTGCTAAAGAAGCTGAGGGTAAAGGTGATGGACTGGCCAAGCATGTCTCCAGACCTAAACCCTATTGAGAATCTGTTGGGCATCCTCAGATGGAAGGTGGAGGAGCGCAAGGTCTCTAACATCCACCAGCTCTGTGATGTCATCATGGAGGAGGGGAAGAGGACTCCAGTGACAACCTGTGAAGCTCTGGTGAACTCCATGTCCAAGAGGGTTAAGGCAGTGCTGGAAAATAATGGTGGCCACCAGGGGCGGGCTGGGCCGGGGGGCAGGGATGCAATTTCCCCCCAGGCCGCTCTGATTCCCAGTAAAAAAGCCAATGTGCTGCCAGCTGGGAACTGAGCATGTGCAGTTGGCCGGGTGTTACTGCTCGGGTGACTCCGGAGGGAGGCTGGCAGGGCTGGATAACAGCCCAGAAGCTGCAGGAACGTTAGCGCTGTGAGCGGACATCTGTCCTGTCACAGTGCTGTTCCCGGCTTCTGAGCTGACAGTTCTGTGTCCATTCAGACTGAGCACAGCCGAATGGAAGAGGGTGGATCCTCTCTCCCTCCTCCAGCCCCCTCTCTCACTGTGCCCGCCCACACTCCGGGCAGCCTGTGTGCTGCGTCTGTGAATAGAACGTGTGGGCGGGAACGTTCAAACTGAGATCCGTCGGAGTTCTGTATGGGACGCTCTGGAAGCTGATAACCGAGCCAGTGAGCCTTCTGCCTGCTGGGTCCTTCCTTCCAAGTGAGTGACCTATGACCGGCCTCTCCTCTCCTCTCCCAAATTCCTCTCCCCCCTCCCTCTGCAGATAAGGAGGTTTCTTTCAGCAGCCTGTGCTGTACCTGCTCCTATGTACTATGATGTGGGCTCACACTGGTCTGCTGCAGTGTTGGTGATCTCACTGTCTTCCTGCATGTCCCATAGACTTCTATTAGTTTGCACATTTTTGCTGCATTTTCTGAAAGTGCACAAAAAACGGCTGCATGCTGCATCTTTGGTGCGCTATAAAAAAAAAAAAACTGCAGCAAAAACGCACAACCTAAAAGAAGCCTATGGCACTGCGGCTAAGGAAAACTGTGTACATAAGCACTGCGGCCAAACCGCAGCACACCAGTGTGCGCCCAAAGGCTTGTACACACTTGCAGCAGCCACTGCCACTCTGAAAAGTGATCAATGCTCAGGTCACTTTTGCTCATGCTTAGCGGCTTCAACCAGAGCTGTCAGTTTTTTTGTTCAACTCGCTGGATTGAGAAAAAAAAAACTAGTGGTGTGTACAAGGCTTTACTATGTTGATAAAGGAATCAAGCTATTTTCTTGAGTAGTGGTCTCTCTGTGTGTGGACAATTTGGAGCGATGTCTCTCTGTCAGTGGTGGCTGGTGCTCAAAATGTTTTTGGGGGGGGGTGCAAACTAAAAAATACTAAAAAAAAACGGCATCAATTGCAGCCTCACTCTGGCATTAAATGCAGCCACTGTGCCCATCAAATGCAGCCTCACTGTGCCCATCAAATGCAGCCTCACTGTGCCCATCAAATGCAGCCTCACTGTGCCCATCAATTGCAGCCACTGTGCCCATCAAATGCAGCCTTACTGTGCCCATCAAATGCAGCCTCACTGTGCCCATCAAATGCAGCCTCACTGTGCCCATCAATTGCAGCCACTGTGCCCATCAATTGCAGCCACTGTGCCCATCAAATGCAGTCTTACTGTGCCCATCAAATGCAGCCTCACTGTGCCCATCAAATGCAGCCTCACTGTGCCCATCAATTGCAGCCACTGTGCCCATCAATTGCAGCCACTGTGCCCATCAAATGCAGCCTCACTGTGCCCCATCAAATGCAGCCTCACTGTGCCCATCAATTGCAACTACTGTGCCCCATCAAATGCAGCCTCACTGTGCCCATCAATTGCAGCCACTGTGCCCCATCAAATGCAGGCTCACTGTGCCCCATCAAATGCAGCCTCACTGTGCCCATCAATTGCAGCCACTGTGCCCATCAATTGCAGACTCACTGTGCCCATCAATTGCAGCTACTGTGCCCCATCAAATGCAGCCACTGTGCCCATCAAATGCAGCCTCACTGTGCCCATCAATTGCAGTCACTGTGACCATTAATTGCAGCCCCACTGTGCCCATCAAATGCAGCCAATGTTACCCCCCTGTCTGCATTTAACCAGCACCCCACCTCGCCCGCTGTCTGACCGGCACTTACCCCATCTTGGTGGCGGGTCAGGCAGCGAGTGATGGCGGGGAGCTATCGGACAGGCAGCAGCTCCTGTGTTCTCTATGCTACCTCCATGCTTTTCCTCCTGCTAGATATTCAATTGGAGCTCCTTTCCTTTCAGCCAATCAGGTGACGGGTATCAGACCCACCCTTCCTGATTAGCAGAGAGGCGGTTCAGTGTTAAAAAAGAAAATATTCATTTGCTTTTCTAACACACCCGGGTGGGCTCTGAGCGCAATGCTCTGCGCTCCGAGTCCACCCTATTTTGAAGCCCATTAGAGCCTATGGTCAAGCTGCCTGAGGTGAGGCTGGGAGCAGTGAATGAATTAGAACATATGTGTGTCATGGGAGCATGAGCCGGCAGCAGAGGAGGAGATCACATCCTTAAATCTCAGCTAGGGTTCATGCTGGGACTTGTAGTTCTTTACTTTTGGGGATGTGACACCCCAAAAGTGAAGGACTAAAGGTCCCAGCATGAACCCCTCAGAGCTCAGGATGTGTCATACACCCCTGCCCCACCACCCCCAACTAGTGAAGGACTACAGGTCCCACTGTCCCAGCTTAAACCCCTCAGAGCTGAAGATGTGTCACCCCCCTCCCCAATTAGTGAAGGACTACAGGGCACAGCATGAACCCGTGGGATCTAAGGGGACACATCCTTAGATCTCAGGGGTTAATGCTAGGACTTGTAGTTCATCACTAGTTGCGGAGGGGGGGTCAGGTCCTCAGCTCTGAGGGATTCATACAGGGACTTGCTTGCAATTTAGTTCCTGAAGGCCATGGTAGTACAAGTCCCCCACAGGCCCTGGAGGGCCACATTGTCCTCCCTGCCCCCCACCCCCACCCCCACCTTTGTGATCATGAAAAACCTTAGAGACCGTTTTCCTGATCTATCACTTTGCCACCACCGGTTCTATGGGCCACTTGACTGGACTTGCCCCCCAGGCCTAAGGCTGCCAGCCCTCCCCTGAGTAACAGTGCCCAAAGGCTTATCCAGGACATCATGTATTGTAGTCGTGATTTAGACTTTATAAAGCAAAAAACTATTGAGATTGAACAAAAACTGAAGAACATGATTGATGTACTAGTACTAGTAAGAATATAAATACCCAGAAAATGGCACCGTTTTTTTTTGTATACATTTTTTATGCATTTTAAAAGCCAAATTTTGAAGATGCACACAGTGTGTCAACATGTGCTATCTGCCATCAGGGGATATCAATGTACGCATTTTGTGGGTGCAACCCCTTCCTCACAACTCTAGTAGGTGAGAGGAGGGGGTTGCACCACCAAAACACGTCCATTGATCCCCCATGATGGGAGATAGCACATGTTGACATTAGGCATGGGATCAGGAGGAAAATTCCCAGTTTGACTCCCAATTTGTGTTCATCTTCAAAATTTGGCTTTTACAGGGGTGACATCACCCCATCTGATGAAGGCAATGTCAACACATTTTGGACACTATAATGTCTGATATTGCCTTCAGTTTTTCAATGTTGAACTTTGTAAGTTCCTGAGTTGTTTATGTTATGTTTTGAAACATGCCTGTTTATGTACCCTAGAAAAAAAGTCAAGGTACAACTTTAGGAAACCCCGATTTTTGTTTTAGAAAATAAAAATGTTTTACAACGCACATGTGAATGTGCATGGAGTAAAAGGTTTTATACTCAACAATGTGTGGCTTCTTCTTTTAATGATCAATACCAGTTTTTGTATTAAGTTGGTGTTTACAGTGACAATGGATGTTATTTAATAATGGAAAAACCACTTGGCACTACAAGTGCACTAGGAGAACCTAGGAGACAGCAAAAAGAAACCCAAGCAGTAAATGAAAATCAAGATTTTATCTGATAAAATATAAAATGTATTCAAAATTTGTTGGCATAGCAATGGCCCCACTACCTGTAAAATATTCCACATATTTTGCCCACACTTCACGGGCGCTTTGGGGGGGCAAGCCAGGACGTCATTGGTCCAGGGTCGTCATTGGTTCATTAAGTCCAGCCTCAGGCCCAACTGAGGCAACATAACTCGGATTATTGAGTTATGCAAGATGCAGCAAGCTAACACAATATGGTTTAGTTTGTACTCCGCCATATTTATGGCTGTTAAAAATAGGCGGAACTGGCTGGCCATTATCCCGAAGGTATTCTCCACGACTCTTCTGGCTCTGGCCAGCCGGTAATTAAAAATCCTCTTCTCCAGGGTGAGGGTTCTCTGGGAAAATGGCCTCATCATATGATCACCCAGACCAAATGCCTCATCTGCGACGAACACAAATGGCAGTCCCTCAACGTTCTCTTCCGGAGGCGGCAATCCCAAGCCACCATTTTGGAGACGTCGATAGAACTCGGTCCGAGCAAAGACTCCACCATTCGACATCCGGCCATTCCTCCCCATGTACACATACAGAAACTCATATGTCGCCGACACCACCGCCATCAACACGATACTATGAAACTAATAGTATGATAGTATGACCCCGAATGGGGTGGTGGGACTATGTGGACGTGCTTCCCATCAATTGCCCCTCCACAGTTGGGAAAGTTCCAACGGTCGGCAAAGTGGGATGCCACAGTCTGCCATTCCTGTGGTGTTGAAGGAAACTGTGGAGTCAAACAAAAACATAAAAATTAGTCATTTTGCACACAAACATTGCAAGCAGATTAGACACCAGTAAAACATTTTTTTGAAGGAGTATTTAAAGGCAAAAATCTTAAGGTCCACTTATCAGATTCCTCCACTCCTCTGATGGCCCTTGTAAAAAATTTAGGGGGGGGAGAGATGTTTTGGACAGTTAACCCTCTCCACTTCATTGAGATCTGAATGCATACATAATGGAATTTTACTAAAAATGGAGAGTGCAAAAGCTGGTAAAGATCTTCACAGAAACCAGCTTCCATTTTTTTTGTCAAAGCTTAATTGAACAAGCTGAAGTTAGAAGCTGATTGGCTACCATGCAGAGCTGCACCAGAATTTTGCACTCTCCAGTTTTAGTAAATCATCCCCAATGTGTGTTACTTTGGCCAGCCCCTCCTTAATTACACTATTGGCAGCCCACTGGACAGGTAAGAAGTGTCATAATACAAAAATATAAATACACACTGTACAAATTGAAGCACATTTTTACATTCTGCAATTAACTAGCAAGACAAAACTTTAAATAGTACCATTTGAAAGTATACAGGCAGGCCCTTGCACTACATGCTTTGGGGAATTCATCCATAAATATGACCACAAAAGAGGTAGGTATAGTGTGTATGGGTTTGGCAAAGTCAGCAGATAGAGGATTGGTATCGGTTGACTTATGCCGCGTGCACACGAGCGATTTTGCCGTCGGAATAAACTCTGAAGGTTTCTCTAACGGAATTCCGCTCAAGCGGTCTTGCCTACACACGGTCACACCAAAGTCTGACTGTCTAGAACGCGGTGACGTATAACACGTAGGACGGGACTAGAAAAAGGAAGTGCAATAGCCAGCGCGCCACCCTTTGGGCTCCTTCTGCTAATCTTCGCACTTTTCAGCTTTCGTGCTTTTCAGTCCATTACTGCTTTTCAGTTTGTGCTTGTGGGTTTGTATTTGCTTTTCAGTGCATGTAAACACTTCGCATCTGTTTTTTCAGTGTGTTCTTGTCCGCTCATTTCTGATTTTCAGCTCGCTTTTCTCAGGCCTTGCTGTTCTTCAGTACGTTCTGTTAGTTCGTTCTGACCAGCCGACCATTTTGAAGCCATGTTGCGGGTACGTACTCGACGTAGAGTTCCTGCTGTGTGGGGGCTTGATGTTGGGGTTCATTCTTTGACACAAGCCCAGTCCATGAACAGGGTGTGGAGAAGTTCATGGACCATGAATTGGTTACTCCAGCGTGACCAATTCTCTTATATGCCTTTGCTTCGTGAGATCCGGGAGAATAATCCTGATGATTTCAGGAACTTTCTCAGGATGATGGACCCCATTTTTCACCGTCTGTTGGCTTTGCTGACCCCTTATATTAGCAGGCAAGATACCTGCATAAAAGAAAAAAAAACGAGCTGAAAAGATATGTTATTAAATACACAGATAGGAGAGCAGCAGCAAACAGTGCGATAACACAAAAATTCCAATATGTAATAAAAAAGCTGTGCTAAAAGAAATATAGGTATGTCCAAAAGGTAATAAACATCCAATGAAAACGCTTGAAATCTTGCAAACACCAGGGTGTGCACACATATACAAGGTGCCCGACCACCGTAGCTGTAGATTAGGCTTACCAGACAGCAAGCATTAAAGGCGGATGGCTATCAACCCAGCCAGGGCCTTTAAATTTTGCAGA